>NC_061087.1:54554839-54614839 GCF_015104395.2 Macrobrachium nipponense
AATAAAGCAATTTATTCTAATCTGACCATATTTTTTCACTTTAATTACTGAACTAAATGGTATGCGAACCCTTCCATATAAACAAACACACATATATATATATATATATATATATATATATATATATATATATATATATATATATATGTGTGTGTGTGTGTGTGTATGTATGTATATATATATATATATATATATATATATATATATATATATATATATTGTAAAGGAATATTGATTTATTGAATGTAAAATTGAAGAAAAGGTTGAAAATTGATATTTGCATAGAAAAAAGTGTGTACACTAGACAACAGATGGCAGTAGCGCTTGGCGTAGGCGGTAGTCGCCAAGGATAATGTACCGAAACAATGATATTTGGTCCATGGATGTCTAGCGTGAGTCTGGTATTTAAGGGCCCAAAACGACGATTTCGTTGGAGCTGAAACAAACAAGTGATTATAATAGTGTATCAAGTTTTGAGGAATATATGGTAATGTATTGTTTATCCATTTGGACGTTTTCTTGTGTGATGTAACGTTGGTTGCCACTAACTTTTTGATGTTACAGTGAATTATATGTTGTGTTGATGTAAAGCTTTGTGACTTGGGGATTATACTGTAAAATGGCAGTGATTAGTGATGAGTAGTCTTGATGAAGTGCTGTATATGGCGAGTCTTGCTTTTGTGCAATGCGTCCGTAATTTGTTTAATGTTCTGTTTGTGACTTTAATTTCCTTACTAATTGTTATTAAAGTACATTTTAAGTTATAGTGGGTTGTCACTGTTTCCTGATATATTCTCCTCGTAAATCCTTACCATAGAGAGAGATTTTTTTTTATGTTACATGGGGGCCTGTCGAACGAAACCCGAACGTATCCCTACTCATTCTTTGCTCATCCTGTCGAACGAAACCCGAACGTATCCCTACTCAGTTTTTGCTCATTCTATCGAACGAAACTCGAACATATCCATACTCAGTGTTTACTCATTCTATCGAACGAAACCCGAACGTATCCTTATTAATTGTTGCTTTATTCATGTCGAGCGTATTCGACCATAACTTTACGTATCCCTACTGTTAATTGCTTTTCAGTACTTCCATGTACTTTAGAGAGGGGGGAGAGTTGTGATAGTGTTAGTGCTATAATATTTGTCGTGCTGTGTTATTTTGAGCAGGTTATTAAAGATGTTTGATTTGAAAGATTTCATACGTAGTCCTAGTGGTGAAAAGTTAGAAGGTATAACTAAAATAGATGGATTGTTCTAGCTAGGTACTATAATGTAGAAGTATCAGAATCTGCAAGGAAGCAAGAAATCTCAAATAAAGTAAGTGAGGCGCTAATGACTTTAGGCATTTTGTCTGATAAGGAAGGGTTGTTACTAATGAGTTGGGAAGGGCAAGAAACTGATAGCCAGCAAAGCGCAAGTGAGAATAATACAGAGGGTAGTGCAAGTGAAGAGGAAGGTGCCAAAGCCGTACGTGAAAAAACCAAGTCACGCAAGGTTAAACCAAAAAAGTCCAAACTTGTTTATGAAGGGATGAGTGTTGAGCAGATGCAGATTCATTTGCAAATAGTTAGATTGGAGAATGAGAGAGCTGTTGAGCTAAAGAAGGTAGAAGCTGAAGTTGAGCAAAAGAAGGTAGAAGCTGAAGTAGAGCAAAAGAGGATAGAGCTAGAGATGAAGAAACTTGAAGTAGAAGAAAAGTCCAGAGAAATACCAAAATCTTTTAGAATAGACAATGCAGTAAAAAGTGTACCAATTTTTGTTGAAAATGAAGTGGATGCATTTTTTTTACAATTTGAGAAAGTAGCAGAACAGCGTGAATGGCCGAGAACGTCATGGAGCACGTTGGTTCAAACCTCCTTTCGAGGAAAGGCTAGGGAAGTATTTGCTGCCTTATCTTTAGATGATTCTAAGGATTATGAGAGAGTTAAATCTGAAGTTTTGAAAGCTTATGAATGGGTGCCAGAGAGGTATAGAGAGAAGTTCAGAAGCTGGATAAAAAGAGACAGTCGCACTCATATGGAGTATGCACGGGAACAACGCCTGTGGTATGATAGGTGGATGAATGCCCGAGAAGTTAATGGTGATTTCGGTAAACTTCAGGAACTTATTTTGCTTGAGCAGTTCAAGGATGGTATTAATCCACTTATTAAAACATATTTGGATGAACGTGATGTAGATAATGTCGATGAAGCCACTAGATTGTCTGATAATTATGCATTGACCCATAAGCTATATAATACTGACGTCACTCCTAAAATTGGAAGGAGCAGAGTTTGGGAAGAGCAGCAAAATTACAAGGCACAAGGTAAGACTACTAGTTCACAGGTATCATCTCGTGGAGTCTATAATAAATCCTTTAATAGAGGTGGTAGAGGGGCAAGTCGATATAATTCTGGTCCTAGTGTTAGTGCTGGACAAGCAGGATACAGTGTAAATGATCAGTTTACACCTAGTTACCAAAATATAGGCGAAAATTTTAGAGATTTTGTATGTTTCAGTTGTGGCAAACCAGGACACATCAGTAGGAGTTGTCCACATCGCACAATAAACCGTCCAATTCAAGTGGTAAATAAAGTTAAAGATAAACCTGTACATTTTAAGGATGATCATAAACCTGAAAATACCATTGCATTGTTGAATCAACCACAAGCATGTGGTGACAGAGATCCTTGTTTGTTTGCTTCTCCCCTTAGGCCAGGTAAGAGGTATTGTAACGATAGCATAGACAGTAATAATATATGTGATGTTGATGAGAATATAGGTTACAAAATAGGTAACAATGATGTTCAAAATGTTAGTAATGTTGGTTGTATTGAGGATATTGTAAAAGGAAATGGAGTGAGACTACCTGAAGAGAAGTCCACATCCAAAGGTACTGAATTGTATGACCCTTTTATGGGAGATGGTTGGTTACACCTCCCTTGTGTTGAAAAAAGGAAAGTAAGGTGGTTAAGAGATACCGGAGCGGTACAGTCTGTAATGATAAAAAATATGTATGACCAGTGGAAGGATACTGGAGAGTATGTACTTCTGCGTGGGTTTGGACCTGAGTTTTCAGCTCCATTAGTAGAAGTAAGGTTAGAAACTCCATTAATTTCGGGATATGTTAAAATTGCTTTGGTGAGAGAAATCCCAGTGTCAGGAGTAGAGTTAATTCTTGGAAATGATGTATGTGGAGACAAAGTTTTTGGTAGCAGTAATCCAATTTTGACAGAAAAACCCCTTTAATTCTTCATTTATTACAAAATTTGAATGTACATTTCCAAACTTATTCCTGCTTGTGCAGTTACTACAAGGTAAGAGTGCCGAAGGAAAGGTAAATGATGACGACGGTTTGGATTTACAAAACTTGTTTAAAGATAGTCCGGAAACACTACAAGTAAGTAAAGTCAGTACTCCTTTGCGAATGCTGAAAGTTAATAAGGAAGAATTTGTTAAATCTCAAATTGAAGATGATAATTTGAAGGTAATAAGAGATAATGCCCTTGTTGATATAAATGATATCGAGAAGGAAGGCAAGTGTTACTTTTTAAAGGATGGAATCCTAATGAGGAAGTTCACGAGTAGAAATGTTAATGATGTTGTAGAACAAGTGGTCATTCCAAGTAGTTATAGGAATTTTGTTCTAGGTATTGCTCATGACTGTAGTTATTCTGGTCATTTAGGTATAAACAAAACTTATGAGAAATTATTAAGGTATTTTTTTGGCCTAAAGATGCGGAAAGATTGTAGTGAATATTGTAAAAATTGTGATTTATGTCAAAAAGTAGGTAAAGCTCAACATGACCCTAAGGTGATGCCATTGCAACCCATTGAAGTTCCAGGAGAACCCTTTGAGAAACTGGTTTTGGATTGTGTAGGACCTCTGCCTAGGTCTAGCAAAGGTAACGAGTATTTGCTGACAATTATGTGTAGTGCTACCAGATTTCCAGAGGCTATTCCTTTAAGAACAGTGAGTGCTGATAAGATAATTGAAGCGCTTAACAAGTTCTTCTCACTGGTAGGTTTGCCAAAAGAAGTTCAAACCGACCAAGGAACCAACTTTACGTCTAGAAAGTTTACCTCTTTTTTAGCCTGTCAGAATATTAAGCATTGTTTATCGTCTCCTTATCACCCACAGAGCCAAGGAGTGGTCGAACGATTTCATCGAACCTTCAAAACCATGCTTCGCACGTACTGTTGTGAAAATGAAAAGGAATGGGATGTCTACATACCAATGTTGCTATTTGCTGTTCGTGATAGCGTACATTCATCGTTGGGTTATTCTCCTTTTCAGTTAGTATATGTCCATCAGGTAAGGTCACCCATGGAGGTGATAAAGAATCAGATGATTTCAGATGAGAAGGATTCTAGCACGTTACAAGAAATGAAGGAAAAAATAAAGAAAATATGGAAAGTAGCACATGAGAATCTTAAAGTAGTACAAGAAGAGATGAAAAGAAATTACGACAAAAAGGCTGCAAAACGTGAACTCGACATAGGAGATAAGGTTCTAGTGTATCTCCCTACAGCTGGTAAGGTTTTTTACCAGAAGTATATAGGACCTTGCACGGTGAAGGAAAAAGTAAGTGATGTTAATTATCGAATTCAATTTCCTACAGGACGGAGGAAAGTTAAAACTTTCCATATTAACAAATTAAAGAAGTATAACGAATCCAGTGGAGTGTTGTCAATTGCAAAAGAGGATGATGAAAAAGACGTTGAAGAAGAAATTGAACTTCGATTAAAAAATACAGATTATTTGAGTGATGATGAAAAATTTAGGAAGTTATGTATTCATTTATCTGATGAACAGCAGCATGATTTTAAAGTGCTAATTCAAAACTTTTCAGATCTATTTTCAGACCATCCTAAAAGGATAAAAGGAGTACAACATAAAATCAGGTTGAGAGAAGAGACTCCAATAAGTCAGCGTCCATACAGAATGTCGCCTCGAGGCAACAACAACAGTTAAAGACCGAAGTTGCTTATTTACTGAAACACGGACTAGCAGAGGAAAGCCATAGTGAATGGGCTAGCCCATGTATTCTAGTGACAAACCTGACGGAAGTGCAAGAATGTGTACAGACTATCGAAGGGTAAATAATGTAACTATAAAAGATTCATATCCTATGCCCACAGAGTAGAAGATATAATTGATAATGTAGCAAAGTTTCCTTTTTTAAGTAAAATTGATTTATTGAAAGGATCACTATCAAATTGAGTTAGACAAAAACAGCAGGGATATTGCTGCATTTGTTACACCCCATGGACTTTATAATTATAAGGTAATGCCATTTGGTTTATGTAATGCACCTCTGACATTCCAACGTCAGATGAATTATATCTTGAAAGATTTCGAAGGTGTATTTGTTTATTTGGATGACATTATCATAGTTGGAGAAACCTGGGAAGATCACATTAAAAAAGTATGATGTTTTTAAGAGGTTATTAGAATTCAATGTTACGATAAACCTTTCCAAATGTGAATTTGGTAAAACTACTGTTCAATATTTAGGACATGAAATAGGAAGTGGCCAAGTGAAACCTGTTGATTGTCATATTGAGGTCATAAAGAATTTGACCCTCCCTACATCTAAACGTGGAGTGATGAAATTTTTGGGAACAGTGGGGTATTACAGAAAATTTTGTAAGAACTTTTCAGATGTAGCCTACCCATTAACAGAGTTGCTGAAAAAGGATGTGAAGTTTGTGTGGTCAAAGGAATGTGACGATGCCTTTAATAAACTTAAGCTCATGTTAATGTCTAAGCCAGTACTGAAATCCCCAGACTTTAATCTACCATTTAAGTTACAGGTAGACTCCAGTGAAGTAGGAGCTGGCAGTGTATTATTACAGGAACATAATGGTGTTTTACACCTGTATCTTACTTTTCAAAGAAATATAATAGCCACCAGTTAAATTACAGTATTGTTGAAAAAGAAGCTTTAAGTTTAATTTTGAGTTTAATGCACTTTGAGATATACTGCTTAACAGTAACTTTGAAATAGACGTATATACTGATAACCCTAACCCTTTAACCTTTATTAATAAAGTAAGCACAACAATAAGAGAATTTTAAGATGGTCTTTATTTTTGCAACCATTCAAACTAAATATTCACCATATAGCAGGCAAAGAAAATGTCATTGCAGATTCTCTCTCTAGATCTGTTGATTATTTAAAGGAAAGTGCTTGTTACCAACGACGTGGCAGTCTCCGACCGTTGCTAAATGGAAGTAGCTAATGTTTAAGACTGTAAGAGTGAAAATTCAGCATGGACTGAGGAGAGAGCCGCTGAGTTAAAAAAAGGGGGGGATGTAAGGAATATTGATTTATTGAATGTAAATTGAAGAAAAGGATAAAAGTGAAAAATTGATATTTGCATAGAAAAAAGTGTGTACACTAGGGACAACAGATGGCAGTAGCGCTTGGCGTAGGCGGTAGTCGCCAAGGATAATGTACCGAAACAATGATATTTGGTCCATGGATGTCTAGCGTGAGTCTGGTATATAAAGGCCCAAAACGACGATTTTCGTTGGAGCTGAAACAAACAAGTGATTATAATAGTGTATCAAGTTTTGAGGAATATATGGTAATGTATTGTTTATCCATTTGGACGTTTTTCGGTGATTGTGTGAGTAACGTTGGTTGCCACTAACTTTTTGATGTTACAGTGAATTATATGTTGTGTTGATGTAAAGCTTTGTGACTTGGGGATTATACTGTAAAATGCAGTGATTAGTGATGAGTAGTCTTGATGAAGTGCTGTATGGCGAGTCTTTGCTTTTGTGCAATGCGTCCGTAATTTGTTTAATGTTCTGTTTGTGACTTTTAATTTTCCTTACTAATTGTTATTAAAGTACATTTTAAGTTATAGTGGGTTGTCACTGTTTCCTGATATATTCTCCTCGTAAATCCTTACCATAGAGAGAGATTTTTTTTTTTATGTTACAATATATAATATATATATATATAGATATATATATATATATCTATAAATATATATATATATATATATATATATATATATACATATATATGTGCAGAAGCCAGGTACTATGTCGTACCTCTAAGTAAATGGGGATACAATCCACAATGAAGTAAAATCCTCTTGTAGTTTAAAATATATAATTCGAGTACAGGATTAAAGCTTTCGACCATCAACTGTGGTCTTGTTCACTAAAATGTGATATGTCACCTCAAGGAACTAACAAGTAAGAGCACAAACATTTGAAAAAACAACGGTTAGGTAACAAGCTAGTTCATATTATGAATGATCAGGCGGTTGAGACCTCGTTCTTTCCAGAATTCGTCTTGATCTTCGTGGGGGAATGTTTCTATTGTCAACTGCTTGTTCTGTGGTGGTTGGGTGGTTTGTTGGAGAAATGACCTAAGTGGAGTAAACAGGAGAGGAAGCAGCATCGTTATTGGCACATATATTTCTAAAGTTTGAAATTTTCCCTTTCCTACATATCACTTCACAAATAGCTGTATTTTCTGTAATGCCAGTATTTCCTGCAAAGGTCTCGTTTAATGAAATTAACGCCCCTTCTACTACTCGTCTCTAAGTCCTGTCGGTACAAAGGTTGTTTTTGCATGTAACGACAGGACTTTGAGACGAGTAGTAGAAGGGGCGTTAATTTCATTAAACGAGACCTTTGTAGGAAATACTGGCATTACAGAAAATACAGCTATTTGTGAAGAGATATGTAGGAAAGGGAAAATTTCATACTTTAGAAATATATGTACCAATAACGATGCTGCTTCCTCCACTCAGGTCATTTCTCCAACAAACCACCCAACCACCACAGAACAAGCAGTTGACAATAGAAACATTCCCCCATGAAGATCAAGACGAATTCTGGAAAGAACGAGGTCTCAACCGCCTGATCATTCATAATATGAACTAGCTTGTTACCTGACCGTTGTTTTTTCAAATGTTTGTACTCTTACTTGTTAGTTCCTTGAGGTGACATATCACATTTTAGTGAACAAGACCACAGTTGATGGTCGAAAGCTTTAATCCTGTACAAGAATTATATATTTTAAACTACAAGAGGATTTTACTTCATTGTGGATTGTATCCCCACACACACACACACACACACACACACACACACACACACACACACACACACACACATATATATATATATATATATGTGTGTGTGTGTGTGTGTGTGTGTGTGTGTATTTATATATATATATATATATATATATAATATATATATATATATTAATATTACATATTTAGGCTGTATTTCGTTGCTGGCCTATGAAATTGGTCAGAAAACAAGTGTGGTGAACCATTGTATCTGTTGACATTACATTTCGAAATCGTGATGTCAAACAGGAGAAGAATGTCCTTTCCTTAGTCGCTCAAATGTCACCTTGAATACAGCTTCGTTAGCATGAAGTGGGTGGAACCAATCAGGAATAGTTTTCTATCTTTTGGACAAGTTAATAGAGAGGTAGAATGTAGAAAATCTCATTATGTGTAGATCAGGAATGATGAAATCAGCTTAGTTAGCTGCGGAACTTCCGATGGAACTATTCCTCGCATGAAGGGGGCGGAACCAGTGAGGAATAGTTCTATCTTATGAGACAAGTTAATAGAGAGGGAAAATATAGAATGTAAAAAACCCTGTTATGTGTAGATCAGGAATTATGAAATAAATGATGTGTTACGTCACAAACTCTTTTTGCATAACGAAGTCGTTACGCGACCATGATGTAATCTAAAGGGGGTGGTCATACGAGAATGCTTGTTCCATTGTGCATCAAGTTTCACCTCCTCTGTGAAACTTTCCATAAAATTTTTGGGGCATAGAGAAGTAAGGGACTCGTTTCCACTAATCTGTTCTTTTGTTCAGTGATTGGATCCTTCTCTACTATGTGCTGATGCACTGAACCTTTTTATTTAATATTCTATTTGCACTGATTTATCCCTGTCAATTATTTTTGAGATTTACTGTTCTTACTTGCTATGTGTTAATAAGGGCTTTATCTCTTTGGCAGGAACTTTATCGCTCTGTCGGCCTTTGTGAGCTGCATCGTTACTAGTTTTAATAAGTCCTGATTGTGTATATTGACGGAATAAAGAGACTATACTTTTTGTAATATGGCTATTTCATTTGTGGAACAAATATGTCAGAGTTTGAAGAAAGGTGCCTCATTGTTTCAGTTAGCCCAGACCTTAATTCTAAACAGTCCGTTCTCTACGTGATGAGTTCCAATGGGTCCTTTTGATTTTTTAATTTGATTAACTAGAACTAGTTGATCTAGTGAGACGTTAGAATCTTGCTTATCTTTAGGGTAATAAAGTTTATTTTTTGTAGTTCAGAGTATAATTCAGTGCCTAAATTAATTTTTGCAATTATCCTGTGTGTTGGCCAGAGATTTCATGTTGTGGCGGGATCACACGCAAAGCAACAAAGCAAGTAAGCTTCCCACAGTAACTTTAATCCTACCAGCTGACAAATTTTCCCATTGCCACACTTTCCCCTTTTTGTTACTTTTAAGTGCAGGACGGTTGCTTCAGCAAGGAAAACAAACAAAGCTCTCACCTTCATGTACTCACCATCAATGGCTGACTTCAGGGCTAGGCACTGTGCTGCCCGGTGGATATAGGCTCGGCTAGTAGAGACACAACCACCGCCAAGAATCACAAAACAAAACAACCAACCAAGAACTACAACCATACAACAACTTAACAACCAAACGAATCACTGTGCAAATGAACACCAACAGCTCAAAACAACACAGCAAATCATACGACAACTCAACGTCCAACCCAGCACAACAAATCACCACCACCAACACTGTCTCCAAAAGACAACTCACAAAACCACCACAGCCAGACAGACACACGCACAACACTTTACAATACGAAAATCAATCAAATCACACGACATCAACTGATCATCAATGGATAAGACCACTGCCAAACAAACTCTATAACTGACTATCACAACTCTCCGTAACAGACTCTCATCACTGACTTCTTCAGTGATCGCCACAACAGACAATACCCATACGCTTACGCATGCCAACTATCATACCACTTCCATTTATCCGTCCACCAATTTTGCTCTCTCTCTCTCTCTCTCTCTCTCTCTCTCTCTCTCTCTCTCTCTCTCACGCAACCCTCGAAGACGTTGTCAAATTTAAACTACCATCTAACTCCTCCATATTACCTCCCCCGTTACATTTGACAACGTCTTCTTACAATTGTAACACCCTCACTAAATTGCTTTCCACGACACCTAAGGATGCTCGGATACAGGCCCCCCCTAGATCGTGTTTGAGGACCCTCTTACATTCTCTCAGTTACATCGCCATTCACTTCTTCCAAACTACTTTCGTTCAAATTCCCATTTTCTCCCTCGCTACTATCCTCCCACGGCGAGTGACTGCCCACTCCCCCTGGCTAACCAGCGCATTCATCTCCCATCTTCGTGAGTAGCCATGGATACATTAAACATAATCTTTTGGAATATTTTTGGCCTCAAGCGGAACATTCCTCTACTAAACATGTTCTGCAAAAACTTCAAAGGCATCATTGCATTGCAAGAAACGCTCCTCTGGCCACATGACCTTCAGAACCTTCTTGACTTCATCAATGCAAGTTACAGATCAAATCATAGCCGGTTGCCTGAAAGGGGGCCTTTCTTTCCTGTGGCACAAATTGTTAGACAATATGATAAAGGTGATGACCTACAGGAGTGACAGATTGCTGGGGCTTCAAGTGACAGTAGGGAACTCTAAAATCCTAATAATTAATGTTTATATGCCATGGGAAAATAACAATAATTTTGATTATTACTGCATGATCCTAGGGGAGTTACATAGTATTATTCATTTTTCTCCTGCTGATCATATTTGTATAATCGAGCACCTTACTTACTCGCTTCTGTCAAAATCATGCTCTCCAAATTAGCGATGTAATGCTCCTCCCTCCCTCCTCCTATTCATATGTACATAATAGAGCGGACGCTATTACAACCTCCTAGCTGGACCACTGCATCACATCTCCACAACTTTATGATTCTATTATGACCTGCAATATTCGGTTTGATCTTGCAATGGGCTACAATCACATCCCATTACAGGTGTCATTCAGTACCCCATCCCTCCCTACCGTGAACCCCCTAACTGACTGCCCACCAGTGGTAAACTGGGATTTTAAAAACCAACAGAAAACCAGATACTTTAGGGCGACCACGGAAACCAGGTTGCGGTCAATAGTTCAACTGACAGACGCCTTACTTTGTACCAACACAAATTGTAGATATAACCACCACAGGAGGGATCAGAATGAATTCTATTCGAACATAATCTCCGCTAGGCTTGCTTCGGGCAGGACTGCCTATAGATTTCGTCAAGGTAATTCTCGTAACATACCTGGATGGAATGACTTGGTTAAAGATCTGTATACATACTCGAGAAATGCATTACTAATGAGACAGGAGAGAGTGCAGTTCAAACTTGCTCTTAAGCACTACAGGTTGAATGAAAAACAACTAAGAACCAATGCAATGTCTAGAAACTTAGAATCTGGTGATTATCGTCATCTTTGGAAAGATATCCAGTCCTTAAATCCCAAAACTAAAAAGCTATCACAGAGAGTAGGGGAAGCAGTCAGAGACAAAGCTATCGCAAGTATGTGAGGCGATCACTTCAACAATATCCTGAATTGCAGAAATGATCATGATTCCCTTACTGACAACATTCAATTTCATTTTGCAGACCGTATTACGCCAGGTAACATCAGCCTACCTAATAATAAATCGCCCGGCTGTGATGGTCTTCCCGTAGAGGCTTTCAAATTCTGCCATCCGATAATTTACATTTTGCTAGTTGCCCTATTCAATGCATGCATAATTCACCAGTTTCTTCCAGACTCCGTACTCTTAGTTCACTTGATACCATTAATCAAAAACAAGCTAAAGGATGCAGCTGACCCTGGCAACTACCGGCCAATTGCAAGCACAACGATCGCATCGAAGATACTTGAGTCTGTTCTTCTAGTGAGACTTCTCCCCTTTCTACACACCACTGACAACCAGTTCAGGTTTAAAGCAAACCACTCAACTGACACCTGCATCTACATACTGAAAGAATTGCTGAACTACTACCTATCATCAGCCTCTCCTGTTTTCTTTTGTTTTGTGGATGTGAGAAAAGCATTTGACAGACTAAACTACCTGAAGCTCTTCCTGAAACTGCATAAAAGGGGCACACCCCTATATCTAATTGGCATTTTACATTGTTGTTCTCCACACAGCAATTCTGTGTCAAATGGGGTAACGTATTATTGTACACCTTTGGCTCCCTGAACGGGCTTCAGCAAGGGCGCATTCTCTCTCCATACCTGTTTAAATACATACACAGATGCCTTGAATGTCAAACTGAACTCACTCCCAATCGGATACACTGTCAAGAAACAACTATAAACAACCTCTGTTACGCCAACGATAAGGTTCTGATTTCCCCATCAGTGCAAGGTCTCCAATGACTCATCGACACTTGCCGCCAATATGCAGAGGAATTTGATATAATCTACAACGAAACCAAGACTCAGTGCATGTCGCTGCTCCCGAGATTGCTTAAGCATATTGCAGAACCACAAATTTTCCTCGGAAACCATCGGCTGGAATTTGTGCACAATTTTCCGTATTTGGGTCACATTATCACCGATGACCTAAAAGATACGGCAGACATTGAACAGAGGCATCGTAAACTATGTGCAACTGGCAACATGATTGCAAGGAGGTTTGGTGTCTGTCACCGAGACGTGAAACTGCTGCTCTTCTGCTCGTACTGCTACAGTATCTGTGGGTGTTCCCTCTGGACGAACTATACCCGAGAGACCATGAGACGCATCACTGTTGTTCACAATGACATTCTGAGACGCCTCACAAACACTCCCCGCTACCACTCCGCCCCACAGATGTTCATAGAAAACCGCCTGAACAATTTAAAACTCATTTTTAGGCGAACAATGTCCAGTCTGGTAACCCAAGTGAGAAACAGCAGCAACTCGCTCATACAAAGCATCCTAAGGAGTGAAGCAAGAAGAAGATCTAAATTGTGGGAAAGATGGGAAAATGAGGCCTTTGTTCCCTAAAGGACTTAAATCTCTGTATTGGCAAGATATCATCTGCAGATTTTGTCATTATTATATGTATTCCTGATATTTTAATTTTTCATTATTACTGTGATTACTATCAAGTTAAAGTTTTTTTTACATTCAATTTTCGTATTTAGCTTTCTGGACCTGACTACAGTAACCACCTAAGGTCTCTAGTTGAAATTTAAGTTATATAATCTGTCCACTAACTGTTAAAACTCTTAATGCATTTATTTCTCTCCAATATTATTACTGTTATTACCAGTATTATAATTACTATCTTTTATGCTACCTCAGCTATTTTGTGGATAAGTGACAATTATTCATTTTTTTTATCATGTCTCATGTATCTAGATTGTGTATGTTACTGTCTGTATTTTGTATATTCCATGTATATGGCCCTGAGCTGAAATAAAGGATATTATTATTTTATTATTATTATTATTATATTATTATTATTATTATTATATTTTATTATTATTTCGGAAGGAGACCCTCTCGTAGACATGTTTTGTTAAAAATAACTGCTGCTTCAGCACTATTAATCTTATAAAGAGTCTTCTCTATCTTTCTGATGACGGCTTTCTCGTTGTTGCTTAGACTGGCGAGCAACGCACCAAAGGGCATGGTCAAATTCGGTTGAGTCATTTGATTTATTATTGCTTATACAATTCTCTCTCTCTCTCTCTCTCTCTTCTCTCTCTCTCTAACGCGACGTTTCCTCCTGATCGACAGGACATTATCAAGCGATAACTGCTGAGGGACTGAATTCCAGTGGCGAGTCCTTCTCCTTTTATCATGGTGTTGCAGAGCTCTCCAGTACGGTCAGAGCACTTCTCCGGTAGGTCGAGTTTTTATGGTTCCCGGGAAGTGACTCATACGGCGGGCGTTGACTAGTCTTGCAGACCTTCTCAGGTAGGGGGTATCACCGGGAGCCTCTTGATGGCTTCTACCTGCGTGACGTCACCCCTGGTATTGTTCTCATGTCCGGTGTTCGTTCCATGCGCGCTGGTACTTTCGTTAGGGAGAGGGTGTGGTCATTATTATTATTATTATTCACTACTTCATCGACATCTTCTAGCTCTGGTCCCAACATCTCCCCTATTTCTGCTAGCAAACCACTCAGTTCATCCATACTTCTGTCAAACTCTTGCAAAGGCTTATCCATCCTATCAACTACCTCCTTACTACTCAGTTTCCTTCCCACTGAGGTCTCACTTATCCCTGTTAACTCAAACCCACATACACTATAAGTATTATTCATTCCCTCAAAGTCATCCGCATTACACGCTTTATCAACCGTTTGCACCCTACCACTATTATCCTTATCATGCCGTTCACGCTTCTTCCTTCCACTTCCTTTCTCTACACTCTTCTGCTTTGTTCCATACTCAGCCAACACTAACTGTCGATCTCCCAGACCCATTTGTTCACTGACACCTCATACTTATTCACCCTAACCATTCACTTATCGCATTCTCCTGAAAATACTGTGATACTTCCCTCCACTTA
Organism: Macrobrachium nipponense; assembly: GCF_015104395.2. Taxonomy (NCBI): domain Eukaryota; kingdom Metazoa; phylum Arthropoda; class Malacostraca; order Decapoda; family Palaemonidae; genus Macrobrachium; species Macrobrachium nipponense. The sequence goes on from NC_061087.1 coordinate 54,569,470, forward strand.
CAGAGTTGGTTATGGTGTGCCTTATCATCCATCCCCCACCTAAATGCAATTTCCCCAAAATATAACTCAATCCACTTTCAAAATTTAACACATATTTACAAGGAGACATACCTATACTCTTCGACAGTGTGGCGTTATATACACACACTGCACATCCTACATACATATCCCAATCACTCTCGCATTTACTCATCATTTGCAAAATTTCAGTCATTGTTCTAACAGTTCTTTCAGCAAAACCATTTGCACTACGCATATACAGTCGAATACACATGAACAATACCCCAGTCCTTCAACATTTCTTCAGGTCCATTATCACTCAACATTGTTGCTGGCTTACACACACACACACACACACATAGGCAATATCACTTGACCCAACATTCGCGCAACAGTTTCACTCCTCTTATCTTTGATGGGAACCACATAGGCAAATTTACTCCTGTGATCCACCATCACAATCATCCCAACGTGTCCTTTCGCAGTCTTAGGCAAAGAAACACAATCAATCACAATGATTTCAAATGGCTCTTTCATCTGCAATCACAACACAGGCGGACTCACATGCACACTCTGATACTTTCCCTCCTGACAATCTTCACATGCGACGGCTTCATCCATACAAATTTTACTTAACCCAGGCACATACAATCTCTATCTCTCATGCATTCCAACAATTTATTTTTCCCCATATGCCCAAACCGATCATGCACCAACAAACAAATACTCACAGCTGACTCAATAGTAAACACCGGTACATACGCTTCCCTGTCATGCATCCCATCCTGATGTAGAAAGTACACTATGTTTTTACACACTACCAACCATTTAGCAACCGTATTATATATATCCAACTCACACAGCCAATCTTCCATACGCACTCCTCCCAAAACACATTGTCGCAATATACTTATCTCCAAGCACTTATCTTCCATTTCTTCAATCGCTTTCTCACTTAACAAATCATTCTCACTCCTAGCAATATCAATCATACCCACAACGTTCGCTACAAATACATTACTATCTTCAATCCTAGCTATTTTTCTAATCCCCTTTCTAAGAATTCCGTTTCCTATATCTACACCTACATCATACATCCTCAAAAAATCTATCCCTATCAAAAAGCAAGCTGGCATATCGTTTTCTCCTATAATTATAAAGTTATGTATTATTTCAAGATCTCCTAACCTACTATGAGATTCAAGGTCTCTGTAACACGGTTTTTTGGACTTTGCTCCTTGTCAAAGCATCGGATGTAGCTGAAAGTTGACATATGTATATTTTACAACCACACAAATCTTGTCAGCATTATCAATAACCTAAACCCAATAGTTTTAATTTTTATGGAGTAAAAATGATCTAGCCGACGCCATGGCCAATGATTACGAGCCAAGAGTCGAAAAACATTCATTACGTAAGCAAGGTAAACAAACACCTTTTGACTAAATGTTGCCCCGCCCATCCACCAGACAGAAATTCCATCGGCTCTGAAACCCATAGACTTTATGAATGGCGGAACGATACATAGATGTGGGTGGGGTATCAGTGCTAGCGTAGTAATACTACTGTAGCAGTAGTGCCGCAACAGCAATAATATACATGAATTAAACGTTTAGGCCAACTGCTGGGATCCTTGAGGATCATTTAGCACTTCTTACAACTACTCGAGAAATTAGTTTTTATAGCCAGAAGTTAAATTTTATAATCCAACAATGCCCATAGTAGCCTTCAGTGTTATCCTGAATTATAACGAGGTGAAAGTGGGTGGAGCCTCATGAAGTCACCATTCTGACGATAATTATTGGTGGAGGTTTAAAGCCAAAATACGGTACCGGCTATTTTTTTTCAGTAAATAGGTAGATAGCCAATAAATAAAAATTGCTTGACATTGGATATAGCAGTTATCAAATCAAACTTGTCTACTATGTTTTTGATAATTACCAACTATTCCCTACATCTTGTCAATCTGATTGTGACCTATAAAGTAGACTGTAATTTCTTTGGAAACTTATTTTGGGAGTTAGACTAATAATCGAAGTGTTTTTGTATTTATTAACATATTTTGTTGGTTTGTTCATTATGACAATTATCAGTGGGGAGGTTCCAGAGTTCATAAAGGTGTACTGCTTTGCTTGTATTTAAATTTGTATGTCATTGTTGCCAGAGGTTTAGCCTTCGTTACGTATAGCCAATCATCCATCGAGAAAGGGGGAAGAAATGCTGTCATAAGTTACGTAACGAGTGCGTTCGAAACCTTTTCTCTGAGTAAATTGGCCCGTCTTCAAACCCCTGAAGGTCCACTTTTGTTTACATTATAAGTACCAAATTTATTCAACCTACATAGTGCAGAATACACTTAAAATTTATGTGTTGATATAATATGTATTCTGAATAAGCGTTATATTTATGAAATGCATAGATAAAAAGTTATTGCGAAAAAACCGTGTTACAGAGGCCCTGAATCTCATAGTAACCTTTAACCGTACCTCCTCCCATACCAAAACACTTCCTTGTCCTAACCCACATATTCTTACACTTGTATACTGCCTTTTCACTTCCCAATCGAATCTCTCAAACTACAGTACTCACTATCATTTATTGTGAAAATGTCACCATTTTCCCTTGAGTCCCATGCATACACACACTCATTGGTACATCCACCTGGTTATCATGATCATACTCACCATATTCATCCTCAGTTATTTCCCCATTTCTGCAATTCTGATTCAAATCCCCTTCACAGTCCCTTTTTGTAACAAACCAATTACAACCATGTTGCCACACTGAATCATCAAAACCCCATGCTCACTACCTGTACTTATCCTCCCTCGATACTTAACCAGTCTGCCCCAACCAAAATACAAAAATACTTTTATTCCAAACAACTCAGCTACTGCTGACAACAATTTATGCAATATTTTCTCTTCCCCACCTTGTTCCTCCGTATATGCCACTTCCTTCTGCACATCACTCACCAACTTCACTCGCAATTCATTCACACTACTGGGTACCTCTTCAACCAGACCCAGACCTTCCAAGTCTTTCAATGCTGAAAATAAACATTCACACATTCTGTCATCCTCTTCAAACCTCTCTTTTACAACTAAACCCTCAGGTACCATATTCGGATCACAGTCACTTTTCATGATACCGTTGCCCTTACCATGCATCCTAGACATCCTATCAGCAATCAAATTTTTACTCCCCAGCACATATTCTAATCTAAAATCAAACTTAATCAAATCCTCAATCATCCTCGCGACCCTAGCATTCACATTTTCCTTCTTGATCATATACACTAATGGCCAATGGTCCCTCCTTATGATAAATTTAACCCAATCAAAAACACTTTCAATACTTTCACACAAAACCTTATTGCCACATGCTCCTTCTCAACCACTGAATACTTCACCTCTGCTTTATTGAAACCTTTACTCACGTACGCAATAACTCTCAATTGCCCCTCCTCATTCACCTCTTGCATCTGCACTAAGCATCCTCCCATACTAAACTTACTCGCATCAGTATACAACTCAAGCTTACTCGCATCCTCACTATAGTCTGGAAAAGCCAAGGTGACATCTCCAGCAGCCTCTTCTTTCAATCTCTCAAATGTTCCCACCATTCGCTCATCCCAAATCAGCTTAGTACAATTTTCTCCCCTGTCCATTCAGTCAACAACTTCCGTATACCTGAATAATCCCTAACAAACTTCCTCCCGAACTAAATCAAATCCAAAAAACCCTTCAACTCACACACAGCCCTTTTTTTTTCCACAAACTTCTCACTCTTCCTTAAGCCACTCGCACTCACCTTATGACCAAGAAATTCCACTTCCCCAGCCAACCACGTACACTTCTCCATCTTCACTTTCACTCCAACCTCTTCCAAACGTTCTAACACCTTCTCAGGCAGTTCCATATTCTCCTCAACAGTTTCACTCACAATCAAAATTTCATTTATAAACAGTCACCTTCTTTCTACCAAAACCAGCCAAAACTATATTCATCACCCTCTGGAAGGCAGCAGGCACATTATCCAACCCAAAACTTAACTGCTTGAGTTGATAGTGGCAGCTACCACTCGAGAAAGCCGTAACATGCCAGCTCCCTTCCTCAAGAGGCATCTGGTAATAGCCCCTTACCAAATCTAATTTCGTGGACACCCTCATCCCATGCATCTTATACACACAATCAGAAACAATATTCATCAGGAATCACTCCTTCACAGTCACTTCAATTACCCTTCTGCAATCCACACACATCCTCAAACTTCAATCTGGCTTACGTACTGGGAATATGGGATTATCCCAAGCACTCTCGCTCCTCTCAATCACTCTAACTCTCTCAAGTTCCTCACACTGTTCCTAAATCGCTCGGGTAATAGGCAAGGAAAAGAGTTCTGGACGCTGATATATGGGGGTATTGTCTTCCAAAACTATCTTGAATTCAGGAAGCTTAGAGCCCCCAAAATCCTCATCACCCCGACTCAACGCACCTCGCCTATCCCACAACATCTGCATCAATTACTTCCTCTCGTCACCACTAACATTTTCATTCACCTCAATTCTTTCTCTCAACTCATCATACTTTCAATCATAATTTTTTTTACGCTACCTATCATCACCTGCCATACCTTAACATATCTTTTGTCATCCGCATTCACAAATGTATATGGAATTTTTATAATAATATTAATATTAATAATACTTACCTGTATAATTTATCTAGCCCAAAATCCCCAAAAACTGCACCAAAATTTACCACATTGGCAACCCTGTACCGCCAATTCTGTCCGCCAGTTGGCAACACTGCCGTTGACAGTTACAAAACCTTCCCTTGAAAATTAGTTGTGATATGCAGATCATGGGGTAGGATGTGCAGGACTAGATAAATTATACAGGTAAGTATTATTAATATTAATTTTATTATAAAAATTCCATATTAATAAACATTACCTTAATATAATTTATCTAGCCCAATTAACCAAATTGAAAAGGAGGAGGGAATCTGAATAAAATTTCCCTTTCGGGCAGAATAGGAGTAACCAACATAATCAAATTAATGGAAAAGGATGAAAAAGAAAACTAATAACAGGACAGGAAACAGCAAAGAAATATATATCATATGCCAAATTAAAAACTCAACAGAAAGCCTAAGATATTAAGAACTCAGTCTCCTACCATAATGCCGTCGAACTGCGGTAGTAAAGGACAAGGAGTAAGTGCATAGTCAGTCCATCTGTACAAAAGTCAGGTGACTAACCAGGTGACAAGTCAAACGACATCGAGGACACAGCAAGGCTGCACCATGATGACTTCATCAAGCACTACAACCACTAGCGACACCTGCTCTCTCACGAATGTCTGGGGCTAAGAGAGAGGAGCGGGTATTGGCAACTCTTTCCCGAAGGATGAGTGCCTGGACTACCTGGACAATTCAAAGCTAAGTGAACATTGGGGGTGTATCAACGCAACCCAACATCGCCAGCAGCGATATCAGCTCATGAGCAACTCCAGACTCGAGCTTTCTGGTGCCAAGAGAAAGGAGCACGGTGCAAAAGGCAACTCAGACCCAGAGGATGAGTGCCTGACCATCCAAACTGATCTTGTAGTCGCCAGTGCTGACAACCCAGTGGCTGGTCCAATGTCAGACTGACAATGGAAGCAGCATGAGTTGTCAAAGTGGCTAGTCCTTATGTCATCATCAACACCTATAATACCAAACTGCCTAATTCCCATTATAACTAAACAAAAAACTGCCCCAAAAGTTATAATGCAAAAACAAAACATACATATACAACAAAAATAAGATATGGGTAATAACCAAACGTAAAACAGGAAGATTACCTAATTCTCCTGTCTGACGACCTGTCCTGCCATCACCAATGGGCCCAAAGAACGAAGGTCGCCTGAAACTAGAGATATGTCCCTCAAGTAAAAAGAGGCAAAAACAGAATCAGAACATCAAGCCTCAGCCTCAAGCACCTTGGCAACAGAGACGTTCTTCGTAAAAGCTACTGATGTAGCAAATACTCTAATACTGCACGCTCTCGACATCTGGCCTTCACGGGCAGCCAAACCACCCATTTTAACAATAAGATCTCTGAGGAAAAAGGATACACCATTCTTTGACATAGGTCTCTTGACATTTCAAGGTGAAACAAACAGATGATGGGGACGACCCTGAATGTCCTTTGTGCAACATAAATAGCATGTCAAAGTCAAAGTCAAAGTCAAATTCTTTATTCCATTAAAAATGGCTATTACATAATTTTACTCTTTCTTGAGTAACACAGGTCTATTCATAGCTTTATAAAGAGTTTTTACATAATAAACAGTACTCATTATCACAGGACTTGCAACTAGTATACAGGTGGCATATTGCCATACAATATCTCTGAATTCAATAAAAACGGAAATGCATTAAAAATTTTCGACTCTATGCAACAGAAATGCAGTAAGATAAACACATATAATGATATAGGCATAAAATGAATACGATCCTTAAAAACAATCAAGTGAAAACTTTCAAATCAGTAAAATAATAAATTAGCTAATTCTCATAAAAGATAAAGTAAACAGAGTTTACAACCAAAGATAAAATTTCACAACCTTTATTCGGTATAGAAGAGAATACTTCTAAAGCTCCTAAAATTTATGACAGTGATTAGAACCTAAGGTTAAAAATGAAGAGTTTCTCATTTTTGGAGTAAGTGTGCAATCAAATGAGATTTAAAAGAAGATATGGTTTCGCGCTGCTTGATATTAGCAGGCAGACGGTTCCAGAACATGGGACCACACACACCTAGACGCCTCGCTCCCGTATCGGTGAAAGTTCTCGGAACATATAAGTGATCCTGGTGCCTCGTGTTAATGTTCTCAGTACGATTCTGGCCTACCGTTGGCAAGGAAAAGAGCCATTCTGGCAGAAGTTTATTTCTGATTTTGTAGATCAAGAGGCATATATCGTAAAAGTACTTCTGCTCCATCCATAGCCAATTCAGTTTTTCAAACATTGGAGTAACATGGTCATGTTTTCGGGCACCTCCAACGGCGACCTTTGCGGCAAAATTTTGTATTTTCTTGACCCTTTCCAACTGGGTTTTATTGGTCGAACCCCAGACCCGCAAACAGTAGTTCAAGACACTCAGTACCAACGACTGTACCACCATGACTCGACAGTCTGGCTCAAATCTATCACTCACTCTGTTAAGATATAACAGGATGCCAGTTACTTTTTTGCGTAGTTCGTCAATATGTGCATTAAAAGTCATGCTACAATCCATGAAAACTCCCAGGTTTTTAACTGTATGTGACGGAACAAGTGTCACATTACTGAATTTTATGTTCGTGTTCTCCGGGATGCGAGAGATATACTGTCTTGATCCAAAGAAAATGACCTGGGTCTTGCCTTCATTAAGTAATAGGCCGTTACTATTAAAATAATATTTTGCAGTAGTCAATATATTTTCGGCTCTCTTTATCAAATCATCGAGGTTTTTCAAGTCCCCAGTCAGCAAAATCTGTGTATCGTCAGCATAAATAACAAGAAGTCCATCCCGTATATGTTGTGGTAGATCATTGATATTGTAGATCAAAAACAGCAATGGGCCCAAAATCGACCCCTGGGGTACACCAAAAGATATCTCCTCAGAAGAGGATAGAATTGAATCAACACGAACAGATTGGAAGCGATTGCTCACATAATTTTCGAACCAAAAAGAGTTGACATTGACTTTAGCTAATTTATTTATTAGAATCTGATGATTAACGCTGTCAAATGCTTTGGATAGATCCAATAATAACAGGAGAGATAATTTCTTATTTTCTATATTTTCATATATTTTATTGGTAACTGTAAGTAGCGCAGTTTCTGTTGAAAGATTGGGTCTAAAACCATGTTGCTCGTTAACTAGTAAATTATTTGAGTCAAGGTAAGACATCAGTTGAATGGCAATTATTTTCTCGAGTATTTTTGAGATGACAGGCAACAGAGATATTGGTCTATAATTTCCAACGTTTTCAGTGTCTCCACTTTTGTAAACGGGAACTATGTAAGGATGTTTCCAAAGGTCAGGGTAGTTACCTGTAACAATTGAGGTGTTGACAATAACAAGAATGTAGAATATTGTAACGGGCAGAGAGTCAATCAAAAATCGAAACGGAATTCCGTCAGAACCACAAGAGTTTTTGGGTTTCAGATGTTTTATTACAAGAATCAGAGTGTCCATATCAACTGGCTGAGGTCGGAATTTATTTATTGTAAATAATGATGTAGAGGGCTGATCATAATGGAGTTGATTGTTATTGCAGATATTTTCTTGTGATCTGGCATACGTTTCCCTTCCTATATTGGCAAAATATTGATTAAAATCGTCTGCTCTCTTCTGAGCATCAATGTGTGTGGTTTCAAGTGATCCCCCAGGAGGAGACTTTTTGTTCAGAGGTATTATTTTATTGATGACATTCCATGTTCCCCTCATATTACCCTTACATGAGAGCGCATTAACAGGACAAAGAACTAATTTTTCATACAAATTACCAACAACGTCGACCAGCGACTTTAGAACGAAGCACCTGGGAATGGGATTATCAGACAATTCAGTCTTTGTGACAAATTCGGGGAAGTATGAGAAAATCATGCCTTGTCCAGATCTGGCAACCAAAAAAGAGAATGCTTGCAGTTCACCCACCCTCTTCGCTGTAGCCAGAGAGACAACGAAAAGTGTCTTATAAGAGAGGTCCCTAAAATTGGCCGTAATCAAAGGCTCAAATGGAGGGAACCTCAAGACCTGAAGGACTTTATTAATGTCCCATGTCGGAGGAGATAACTGCGGACTGGGTCGAGATAGGGGAAAAGACCGAATTAAATCTCTAATGACATAAGATGAAGAGACTTCAGGGAGCCTCGCCTTAAAAACATACAAAAGCATCAACCTATAACCCTTAATGCATGAAGGTGACAGGCCCGTCATGATGTAAAAGAACTAAAAACTCCGCTATTTTTGGTAAGGAAGGTCTAGAAATTGAATGCCCTTGAGACCTACACCAATGTCTGAAAATTGACCATTTACCCTGATAATTTACTTTAGTTGATTGCCTCGGATGGAACCAATGAAAATGAGGTTGTCTGAGAAGATCTAGTCTCTCTGTTAGACGAAGGAGGGACTCCACCAGTACTTCCAGTAGGTCGGGAAACCACTACTTCTGTGGCCAGTTGGATGAGGGATGACAAATGGCCCAGGAGAGACCTCCAAAGAGAAGGACAGAAATTCTACGGCCAGACTTAGAAGCTTGTCTATTCATCTCTGAGAGGGAGAAGCCCTCAAAATCTGTGAATTCAAACCAATCCCAAGATAAGTCATGATCTGGCAAGGGATTAGACTGGACTTGTCGAAGTTGACACGATTGCCCAACTCAACACAAAGAGACAGAACTATCTCCCTCGACCGGAGACATTTCTCTAGAGAGTCGGCCTGGACTAGCCAATCATCCACTTACCGAAGCATTCTTACATTTAACAGATGCAGAATAACTGAAACAGGAGCCATCACCCAAGAAAAGACCTGTGGAGCAGTGGTGAGACCGAAACAAAGGGCTTTGAACTGGAAAACTCCAAAGTCCATGAAAAATTAAAGGTAAGGTCTGCTCTTCGGATGGATGGGGATTTGCAGATAAGCATCCAGCTGATCGATGGAAATCATCCAGTCCCACTTCCTGACGGATGAAATAACAGTCTGAACTGTCTCCATCTGGAGCTTGGACTTTAGAAAGAACTTGTTCAAGACCAAAAGACCTATGATGGGACACTAGGCACCCGAGGACTTTAGAACTACAAACACCCATGAGTAAAACCTGGAGAAGGAGCTCCTACTGCGGTCTCCGGGTGAGGTAATGACTCGTACTTCTAAAAATTCTTACGCACAGACAAGGAAGAAGAAGGATCTCCTGGAGGTTGAGCTCTTCCTTTGCCCTTAGATCCATGCCAAGAACCTCTCCCGCATTTCAAAGGGTGAGTGACAGAGGAGAAAGCCGAGGCACTAGAAACCTGAGATGTACTCAGGAGAAATGAGCCAGAAGAAGGAAGAGGTTGTTAGGCTAGAGCAGAAGGTGCAAGTCTGGCACTAAACTTACACTTACTCCTTGAAGAAACAAGAGGAAAACCTGAGGAAAAAGCTCTTGGTAAGGCCCAGTAAGCTTTGGAAGAGGCATCACATTAATGTTCCTTCAAAACCTCAGACAGCACAGACATATCAAAAGGGAAATTGCCAAAAGGAGAAGAGGACAATAAACGGTTTCTCTGAATCTCCGAAACAGAAGAGGGTAACTGCGACAAATACAGGTTACGTCTTCGAGAAATGAGAAAGGCCTGCACAGAAGCGGCAAGCTCGTTCTGATGTACAGAAGAGATTGAAATAGACGAGCAAAATTTCTCAAAAAGAGGAGCATCAGGAGGAACAAACCCAGAGTCCTTGACATACATTAAAAGACCTTCGAGGATTGAGCCTCTTGCAAGGAGCTCATAACAGACTCGATTGAGACTGAGACCGAAGCCTTGAAAAGCAAAAGTTGACCCGAAAGTCAGACAAAATAAGGATTTGGTTTAGGGGGTCAAGAGAATGCAGTGTCATCCGCCACCTGATAAACTCCTCTCGTGTGTTGTAGAAGAAAAGAGAGCTTCCTCTTCCCTTCCCCAATCACCCTCAAAAGTTTAGCGGCAACGTCCGCCCTCACTCTCGTGAACCTCTGAGCAAAGGGAAAACATAAAAATTCATGCGACCAAGAAGGACCATCAAGAAAAATCCCTTCTATTATACAACGAGGCAGAAGCTGCTTCTGCTCTTTAGGCCTTGCCTGTGGAAGAAAACTCAAAACTAAATCCAAAATTTTCTTGAACTCAACATCATGACCGCCGTTCAACAAAACAGCAATATCACACGAATCCACATCATCATCATCATCATCGTCAGATCCTAACTGAGAAACTTCCCCCCCAGTAACATCCTGATGACTAGCTGTCTTAAGTCTAACACTAATACCCCTCTCCCTTCTCCTAAATACGTGCCCTTTGGCACTGTTACGGGACTAACAGGAGACACATTGGGTAAAGAATCGTCAGGCACCTGCCCGGACCGGATCCCCCCTAGGCCTTTGCCACGACGGGGTTCACAAGCCGGGATATCTGTTGGACCGTTACCCATGATGCTGTCGACAGGTACCTGACAAGGAGCTGAAAATTAATCGAAAAGATTGTTAGACATCCTAGTAAAAGCTGCTTCAAAATTTTCTGAAAGCTTGTTAAACAACCATACACCAACTTAACAACCCAACAAATCACTGCGCAGATGAACACCAACTGCTCGAAACAACACGACAAATCATACGACAACTCAACGTCCAGCCCAGCACAACAAATCACCACCACCAACAGTCTCCAACAGACAACTCACGAAACCATCAAAATGCACAACCAGTATAACCAACCTCTTAGACTTCACAACAACCAGACAGACACATGCACAACACTTTACAATACCAAAATCAATCAAATCACACAATATCAACTGACCATCAATGAATAAGACCGCTGCCAAACCAACTCTATGACTGACAACACAACTCTCCATAACAGACTCTCCATAACAGACTCTCGCCACTGACTTCTTCGGCAATCGCCACAACAGATAATACCCATACGCTTACGCCCACCAACCATCATACTACTCCCATTTATCCCTCCACCAATTTTGCTCTCCCTCTCTCTTTTTCACGCAGCCCTCCAAGATTTTGTAAAATTAAAACTACCATCTAACTCCATGCTACTACACAATGTAAAGGGGCCTTCAGCTTCTCTACAGTTTTGGTGGCAGCGTTAAGTAGGTCATTTTCAAAGTAGACAGTTTCATTTCAGACAGGTTATAGGCTGTTCTTTGTTTGTATTTGTAGGAAATGGTAGGTTGTTCATTGATTTTTGTTGTAGGGAAAAGTGATTGTTGGCATTTCAGTTTAGTTTTGATTGGGTCAGCGATTTGACTTGTTGTGGGCCGGGCAGCGTGTGCGCCCTCGCTGCCCATCTTAGTCTTGGTAGTTATAGATAATGTGTGGAAGTGGTGGTTTAATGTGCCTTTCTTTATCTGGTCCGTACTTTGACAAGTGATTATTGATTTTTTTCCTCTCTTTTTGTGTTCAAAGGTGCCTTGGAACAGTTACAAAATGCAGTTGTTGTTTGTGTATGTGAAAATATGCAAAAACAGGTGTTTACTTGATTTTCCTTTCTTTCAGTTTTTCTCTTTATTTTTGACACAGAATTCTGGTTTGTGACGAGGATCAGACACTGAGGAATGTAAGTATTTACATACTGTTTTTTTGTTTTTGTGAAATAACAATGCATTTTGTCTGAGTGTGCATTTGCTCACGCATATTCCCTTTGTTGAAGCCGTGGGTGGGGTTCATCGCTAGATCAGAGTTTTTCGCTTGATAACTGGGAGACGATAGACGACAGGCCTGAAAAGAGATGTGCTTGTCATTGTTGTGTGTATGTGCATGCGAGTTAACTACTTGGGAGAAGTGTACGTGGGGAGGGCTTGTGTTGTGGGAGGCTGGGAAATCTCTCTGTCTCATCTTAGCCCATTTTTTCTTTGCTTGGTTCGGGTACCCATTTTCTGTTCTTGAGGGGGAACTGTCTTGGAGTATGCCTTTAGAAATATTACCCACATGCGCATAGCGAAAGCATTTTTTTTCTCTTCATGCTGTTGTGAATTGCGTATGAATTTGTTGCAAAATAACTGGGGTTGTAAGAGGGCTTTTTTTGTGGGAATCTTATTGAGTAATTTTTTTTCTTTTTACACTCTTGGGTTTTTTTATTTTCTCTTTCCCGGTGGGAAAACAGTTTTGTTTTTTAAAATAACCTTTTTGTAATTGTGATTAGCAAAAGGGGAATTGTATCATGCCTTTGAGGAAGTACAAAGTTTTAGCAAGGTGGCTGATGAAAAAGAAAGCTAGAATTAGGACGAAAGTTAGTCCGTTCCAGGAGATCGGGGACAGCGTAATTCCCCAGTCAGTGCAGACTTTTATTGATAATGTAAACAGTTATTTTAATGGTAACAGAATTACAGCTGACAGAGGGGCATTTAAATTAACTGAGTCTCTGTTGGATTTTAGGAATGGGGATTTGAATCTACGTTGCCGCAGTCACTGTTTTGCTAGTTGCAGAGCTTGGTCAAACCTCCAAGAATTTCTTGAGATAGCATATGGGCCTGAAGAGCGCGGAGGCTTAGTCCACAATTTAAAGGGATTTTATAAATTCAGCAGTCTTTGGCTGATTTTAGTTCTCAATTGAGTGTAGCCACAACTGATTTAGTAGAGATGTTGAGAGGTTCCGAATGGGTAAATAATGAGAGTATTTCCTTGGATGATTTTCAGAGGTTTTTTATGTTGGTCTGAGTAGGTACATGAGGGAATTATCAGTGGTGTTAAGAACACAGAGTCTGTGTCTGATGAGGCATTAAATTTTTCCCAGATACGGGAGAATTCACGGGAATACCCGCCAGTTAGGTGCACTTTGTCTGAGGGGGCAACTTCTTTTGATGTGGTACCGAAAGAGGATTCAGCTTTTGTTTCTAGCAGTTCCTGCGAGAGAATAGAACCTCATAGAAAGCCTAATATTGCTTGTAGTGGCCCTGTGGCCGAATTCAATGGTGGCAGGGCGTTTGTGGATCAAGTGCAGCCATTCAGTTGTTTTAATTGCTGTAGGATAGGGCATATTAAGAAGTTCTGCAAGGTTAAATATTATAATAGTTGTAAATGTTCTGAGCATTATTGGCGGTTTTGTCTGCTTCTTAACAGGAATAGAGTTCGTCCTGCATTTCAGTTTTGATAACTCAAGTGAGATAGCTCATGAAGATGATTATTTGAGCAGAAGTCGGTCAGTCAGGGGCTCAAAATGTTTGTGCCATGTAGCTTTGTTGAAGGATGAAATTGAACGAAACCTGTGGTGAGAGGGACAGCATTCAATTCAGTTGTGTTTATATTTGTCTATACCAGCACATCCATCAATTTAATTAATTTAGACTTTTATTGGTTGTTGTTTTCTCAGTATCCACTGAAGCCTACCAGGGAAAGAGTTTGCTTTGTGCAAACGTACAATTTGAATATTTTGGACTCTGCAGATATTTGTTTTTCTCTTAGGGATAGAGAATTTGTTGAACCATATTGGTGATTAAAGGTGATGCTTTGGAGAATAGGATTTTACTGAGGCATCATACGTGCTGGCGTAATGAAATTTCTGAGCATACTGGGGATGGGGGTATTTGTCCCTTTGTGAATGTGGAAGAAATGGGGGATGTTGATAATAATAGGGGTAATACTGTTGTTAGTGCAGACATTGATAATATGGGCAATGCTGGTGCAGATAATGTTTATTATATAGTTGATTCTGGGGTAAATGAACAGCCCCGAGATGGCAATGTCCCTGATAGCCAGATGAATACTATACATAAAGCGGTTTTGGTTGATAATGTTGTTTTAGAGCTGGGTATGGCTACTCTAGTAAAAGTCCAGTAAAAAGACACCTCAAAGTCAGTCAAGTGTGTATTGTTAAGGGTAGCAAAAAGCTTAGGGGGATTGTAAGTGTGATTTCCGTTAATTATGTGTGTCAGGTATCACATGGATTAGGTTACTGAACTGTAATGACACAATTAGGAAATATCAGAAAAATACATTATACATCCTAGATTTTGAGAAATGGATAGATGATGATAAGTCCGTTGCTGTTGTAGGAGGGTTAATGAATTTTCTGAGGAAGAGATGCAAGCTAGGAGGCAGGTTTTTAGGGATCACTTAGCTAATGCAGATTATAAGGAATATGTAGAGCAATTAGGCGATGTCTTGGCTGATTTTGCAGATATTATTGCATTGAAAGGGGATAAGCTAGGAATAACTGCAGATATTATTGCATTGAAAGGGGATAAGCTAGGAATAACTAAAGTGTTAGAGCACAAGGTTCATTTAGAAGAGGTTACTAACCCGATTTATATTCCAGCTTATAGGATCCCATATAGGATTAGGGAACAGGTAGAATAGGAAGTTAATAAATCGGAGGAAGAAGGCATTAATAGGCCCAGTTCATTCCCTTTTAATTTTCCCATACTAGTGGTGCCTAAGAAAGATGGTTCCGTACGGGTCCATGTAGTTTTTAGAAAATTAAATAACAAGACTATTCCTGACAGATATCCGGTCGCCTGAATACCAGACCTGTTTGTTGAGATAGGGGGACGGAATACATATTCTTCAATAGATCTCACACAAGGGTTTTTACAAGTCCCTCTCAGTGAGGAAAGTCGGAAGTTTTCGTTGCTGAAAGGACATTTCGAGTTTACATGGATGCCTTTTGGCTTGTCAGGTAGTCCTATGACTTTTACACTGTTATTGAATACAGTTTTGCAGGGTTGTTGGGAAAGTCTGTGTTTGTTCATGGATGACATATTGATTGCTACAGACTCCATAGAAGAACACTTGAAAGTGCTTAGGGAAGTCCTTAGAAGATTTACATTAGCCAGCCTCAAAATAAGGTTAGCCAAGCATGATTTCTTGAAGAAACAGATAGTTTATTTGGGGCATGTCATTTCTAAGGAGGGTGTTGGGGCTAGTGCTGATTTTCCTGTCCCTAAGACTGAGAAGCAAGTCCATTCCTTCATCGGGATGGCGGGCTTCTTAGACGTTTTGTGAAGGGTTTTGCTATTTTGTTGGCTTCCTTAATGGATGTTTTACGAGATGATATACAGTTTGCAATTGGCAAAGCTCAGCAGTTAGCTTTTCAGAATGTTAAAGATGCTTTAGTAAATCCTCCTGTGTTGAAGTTCCCAGATTTTAGTCAGCCATTTACCCTAGTGATTGATGCCAGTCAAGACGGCATAGTTGCCTGCCTTATGCCGAAATTTGATGATAAATTTCATCCTATTCCTCTTTATAGTCGCAAATTTAAGACGTAAAGTAGCAATGAAAGATTGATGTCCAAAATTGACAAAGAAGCTTTCACTGTGGTTCCAAGTTTAGTTCATTTTAAGATGGTGTTGTTGGGTAGCAAAGTTGAATTTCTTGCAGATCATAAGATATTGTTGGATCTCTTTAATAAGCCAACTCTTTCTACAAAGAGGGCTAGGTGGTTTTAGTCCAGTGGAAAATCAGTAAACCTTGTTTTGTCACATAACAGATGTTTTATGTTTTTTTCTGGTAGATTCAAACCTACTTACGATATAACAACTGGGTGCAATACTTGCCCCCTTGGGGAAATTTTTTTATTAAGGAAATTCAAAATGGCAGCTGGTGGCTATGAGGAAACCTAAATTTAACTATACTCGTGCTTCTAACTGATATAGAGACTTGAATTTAGCAGCAAAATGTGTTTTGGTAGACAAGAAATACAATCGCAGAATCCAAATGATCATATTTTCATTATTTTCAGACTATATTATAATTAATGAGGTCAAATATCACAAATCTTTGTCAAGTATAAGGCCAATATTTCTCAAAATCTCATATGAGGTCAAAGATACTTAATATTATATTATACAACTGTTCATATATTAAATCAATAAAATACGATATGGTATGTTTACACAGGGATAATTCTTCAATTATATGTCTAGTCCATCGGATGAAGCCACCTCAACTCTGCCTGTATCAGCATCAGCACCTTCGACATATTCGTCATAATCTTCTTCCCTGGAAGCAGAAATTGAGCGAGGATTTTTACATTCCCTCTCTGCGTGGCAGGCGCACAAGATAGAGTATGAAATACAAGCACTGGAGCAGCCACAGCATGCATTGGAACAACAGTGTAATGATGTGCATACACATTTAATCATTTTTAGTACTGATAGAGGAACAGGTGATACATCTGATGGCAAGGCAGTTGCTTCCAGTTTGTTTGTGTCAGTGTTTATGTGCCACAAGCCATAATGCACAGGATTAAGTACAGGTGGATCAGCTTCAAAGGCACATCTCCAAATCTTGCAGGTGGGCTCTATACACATGATGTTCAAAAGCTTCCTTAGTAGGCGGCAGTACCCTTAGATTTGGAGCAGAATTGAGTTTGTGATTGGCCAACTAGTTTCTCCAATCCATGTATCAAAGAAATGTTATATCAGATTTATTTGGAAATCCATAACATGATGCTATGGAGGTTGTGCATTGAGACTTGACCTTTAGAACTGTTTCTTTCCCTATTCTCCACAAACAAGACACTGTCACATCCTGAAGGCATATGAGAAGCTAAAACAATGTCTAAGATATTGTTGTGCATCCTAACTGTGGCCTTTATGTCTACACATTTTCTTCCTGAACTTGAACCAGTCATAACCAGATTGCATGTGAGTTATGTTTTGTAGTAATGAAGTAGTAAAACAAACACATCACTGTCATCAGCAATGACACATTTACTGTGTTTACCAGAACTAGCCCAATGAATGACCTGCTGGATGATGACCACATCTGCTTCCTCCTGCGTTGTATAAACATCAGGTCTCTTCCTCATGCATTACACATCTCTGCTGGAGTTGGATCAGGTACAGTACCTACCATCAGTCTTCTGCTTTGATGTAATAGGCCATTCATCTCTCAAAAATATTCACAGATAGAATTGATTAAATGAAGCTTCTTCTCTCTGTAACAGTGAGTCAAAACCTTTGAGATGGGAGTGTTATTACCATGGTCAGCTTATGTTGCCGGCTGGCTCTATTTCTAGCTCGTGATGTCTGAGTAGTTTCCTTCATGCTGTTAGCATAGTATATATCAAAGATTAAATATGTATCGACATACTGAAGGTGAGTACATAGTGTACTCTACAGTAATTTTTATACAGTCATGAAGAAGTCCATGGGAAGGCCAGTGGACTATCCACAGAACAGCACATCCATCTAGAACTATTGCATCTGGAGGAACAGATTTACGATTTGTGAGCTTAACTTGAAGTTTTGTCTTCAATGTAGATTAAAATTTTGAGAGACATCTTGCCAGATTCATCGAACATTGATGCTGGAACACTGGCAAGTTCATGTCCCAGATTATCCTCTATATCAACGTCTCGAACTTTCTGTAAACATAATACCCTGGAGTTGATCAGTGATGTGTCATATACTTTAAAATCAACACTGACCTTCTTCATAGATGCAGACATGGTTACCACTCGCATTGTGGATGACTTTGAGGCCAACCTTCTTCATAACACCTCATCAACTCTTCTCCCAGTTGGACAGTTATCAACACTAACAGATTCTGGTGATGTTCTTCCAGTGGCAATGTTGACAATGCACCAGGTAAAAAAATCACAGGTATAAAAAGTCACAGGAAAAAAAGTCCCATTAATATTTCCTAGATAGTGACCCCAATGGTTTTAACCCGGTACGTATCCATGTATCCACCTTTGAGGTATGTTTAGCACAAGCCCATTGGGGATTGTTTTTAACACATGTAACCACCTTTGCAGCGTATTTAGTATAAACTCGTAGGGATTACCATAAAAACAAAGAAAAGACTGTAAATATCATAAAGATAATGGCCCCTAAGAAATATTCCGAATTTTCCCTGTGACTTTATTACCAGCCACCATAATTTAATGTGAATTTTTTTCTCCTGTGACTTTATTTCCTAGCCAAAATTGTGACTTGTTTTCCTGCGACTTTATTTCCGTAACCACATATCAATAACACTCAACAGCAATGTATCACAAAGCTTTCATACAATGTCAATAGTAAGAAAATATTCACACTAACAGACAAATTCAAGCGACCACACACTGGGATCTTGACTTTGATCATTCTAAATCAATTCAATTCAACACTCGTCATAGAGCTTAATAAACTCAAGACCAACTCATTGGTTATAATAGCGTGTACAACAAAATACAAGATAGTAATAGTTCATCACATAACCTGCCACTAAAGGCAAGAGGCCACAATTATATATATATATATATATATATATATATATATATATATATATATATATATATATATATCACAGTTTTTGAAAGTAAATTGTATTTTTCCTAACTATACAAACCTGAGGTCCTTTACATTTATGCCCACTTCATGCCTCCTCTCAGTCTGAACCTGGGCCGAAAGGCAAAGTGGAGTGTTTACATCCAGGCAGGCAGTTCTACCCGCCTACCAGACGGTAGGCACTGCCTAACCACCTTGTTCAAGAATTTAACGGCTGTAATTCCAGCTATGCTGAAAGTAATTCCTTATGCAAAGGTCCTCAGGTTTGTTTTGTATAGTTAAGAAAAATGAAATTTACTTTCAAAAATTGTGATTTTTCAAAGGAAGGTTTCATAACTGTCAACAGCAGTGTTGTCAACTGGCGGACAGAATAGGAGGTAACAGGGTTGCCAATGTAGTAAATTTTGGTGCAGTTTTTGGGGATTTAGGGCTAGATAAATTATACAGGTAAGTATTATTAATATTAATTTAAAAATTCCACACACACACACACACACACACACACACACACACACATATATATTATTATATATATATATATATATAGATATATAATATATATATATGTGTGTGTGTGTGTGTGTGTGTGTGTGTGTGTGCGTGTGTGTGTGTGTGTGTGTGGAATTTTTAAATTAATATTAATAATACTTACCTGTATAATTTATCTAGCCCTAAATCCCCAAAAACTCCACCAAATTTTACTACATTGGCAACCCTGTTACCTCCTATTCTGTCCGCCAGTTGACAACAATGCTGTTGACAGTTATGAAACCTTCCTTTGAAAAATCACAATTTTTGAAAGTAAATTTCATTTTTCTTAACTATACAAAACAAACCTGAGGACCTTTGCATAAGGAATTACTTTCAGCATAGCTGGAATTACAGCCGTTAAATTCTTGAACAAGGTGGTTAGGCAGTGCCTACCGTCTGGTAGGCGGGTAGAACTGCCTGCCTGGATGTAAACACTCCACTTTGCCTTTCGGCCCAGGTTCAGACTGAGAGGAGGCATGAAGTGGGCATAAATGTAAAGGACCTCAGGTTTGTATAGTTAGGAAAAATACAATTTACTTTCAAAAACTGTGATTTGTTCCTAAACAATATACAAACCCTCGGTCCTTTACATAAGGAAGACTCACTTATTGGTGGGAGGAATGTGAGTGAGCCTCTAGAACTGACTGGAGTTCTGCACACCTAGGCTATTCCTCCTGGTCATAAGAGCGAGGAGGTGTGCCCTGCCTCTGACAACTTGATCAGAGTATAGGAGCTGCACGATCGAGAGTCAGACTTCTGGGCCTTTTTGAAATGAGTTGGGAATCATAACTCATCCAAAAATGGGATGGGAAGAATATTTTAGAGTCAGTGGCATTAATGCAAAGTTCTGGGAAGGGTTTGCATTATTGCTAGCCTCCTTCCTCCCCTTGCTAGAGGAAGGAGCAGGATTGCCTCTATGATTCTGACATCAATCGCCCGACCAGCCAGTGTAAATTCGACTTCGATCCTCAACCCAAAGGAAGAGGAATAGAAGGATGAGGTGGGGAAGGCGGAGAGGGCACTCTCACATCATTCTTACCTCTAGAGCCACACACCATAGACAAGATACAACTTGTCCTCTTTAAGGAGCTGGGTAAGCAAACACAACCTGCCACCATCCACCACCGGTCCAAGGAAAGGAGGTTCCAAGGACCTGTGGGCAGACCCGAAGGAAGAAAGATATAAATATGGTCACAATGAGACCTCGTCTATCTTCCTGTCCGAAATATTCTTCAGAATGATGAAATGTATCTATCCACTGGACTATCCAACTGCAGAGAAGTCTCTCACGATCTCGTAACACTCAGAGAAAGACGTGTCATCAGACACTACTGCAATGGCAGTCCACAGCGGATAAAGACACCGACACTCAATGATGGATGTCGATCCTTCATGGTTACAGCAGCACACCAATAGGACAAAGTAATGACTGATCTGGATCAACCAATACAAAGACCACAGTGTAGCTCATGAAGGACTCGGACTCGTCAACAGATGCCAAATGACTGCGCTGCCACACATCCGAGACATCACAACATGACACTTGCCTTTTGAAGGGTTAAGCTGAGAATAACCATACAAATCGTCTATCTTGTTCTCCGCCGATGTTGAGAGACAAGATGATGTTTCTCGCAATGCATGCGCATCAGACGATAGTCAATTGCTTTCTAGAGACCAAGGTCCCTGTGATGGCAAGACAGAAGTTTCTCATCAGTAGTTGAATCTCAACTAAGGAGAAACAATACTATATGACGAGTGAATGACTAAGGTGATTGTGGACTTACGTCTTCACAGTTTAAGTGAGAGAAGTAAACTCTCAAGATCCTGATCATAGAAAAAGTCACGTCGATGACACCAACCAGTGAAGACGGCTTTAATCCCTGTTGTTTTACAGGAGGACTGAAAAGGTTAATCCACTATTTCATTGCTGCTCAGTGAGAAAGTTGGAGTTTGCAATGAAAGCGGAGCATCTTTCAGTAATGAAAACACAGGGATTGTACTTCCTGAAGAACCGATTCTTGTGGGTTGGATCAGGGAGTACGTTTCTATTTACTTTGGAAACAGAGCTAGTAGTGCGGGGAACAAGCGAAGTCTTCCATCATTCATTTACAATTCGTGGTGAACAAAAAATAATTGAACACCTTTTGAATTAGGAAATGTATATTAGAAGATAAACTCAAATTGACTGAAGAATACCATTCTGTGTCATTGCAGCGGCCGATGGGGCAGATGCAATGAAGTAGAAGACTGGGCTACAGACTTCTGTTATACCTTGGGGTAAACAGAAAGATGATAGCGAGTCTAGTGAGATATATCTGTCTGAAAATTCTTGCAACGGCAAATGCAGTGCAGGAGAGATGGGCATACATGTATGCGAGAATTTCAGCCAACCAGAGGCCTAAGTCTGTGATTGCCGAGCAGGGATTCAAATTGGTAGTCAATCCTCGACAGAGGAGAAACAATACCAAACCGAAAGAATCTCGGAGAGCAGGCAGTACTGAGGCACAGCCATACACCACTCGCTCAACTTGTTATCATCCCGAGTTACCTGGTAGAGCATTCCATGAAGAAATGCGTTCACCTAGAACCATCAAGTGTAAAAAAGATACAGTTGAGCATCTGCATTTTAACCAAAATGGGAGGGAAGAAAACCCTCCTGTTCGGTGATAATTGTAAATGCTGTGGTGTTGTTGGAAAACAATACCACTAGTTATCTCAAAATCAAAACTGGTAACTCTTGGGAGGCCCGAAAGGCTGTCCTAAGTTCCAGGTTAATTAAGAGAAGGTACTATTTGTCTCGGTCACATACCAGAAGAGTTAACTTACAGGTATGTGCCTCCTACTCGGACAACTGATAACAAAAGCATGTCGCAAGAGAAATATACTAGTATATTTGTAGATTCCTGTAAATCGCACTCCAGCCTAATTCTTCTTCATTCGAGGGACAAGATTAAGGACTGGAAGCAGACCTCGTTCATTCTCTAATGAAGAGAGCGAAGGTGAAGTTTTCCCGAAGGGAGACTTCTACGGTGATAGCAGGATATCAAAGATGATTAGTTCAAGCCGAACTGGTTGTTCCCAAAACAGTAGCACTGGAGAGGTATTCAAACCTCTCGGTGCTATCCATCCTGAACGGATTAACGTATGTTCAGTAAGATCCTAAGATTGAACCAAAAACATAGTCTGGTATAACCAGGAAGTAGAGGGAAAAAAAGAGAGGAGGACTGCCTGTTCTTGCCCGCTCTTCCCTGAACTTGCTCTGTTCTCACTCTGTTGAATGAAGCATTCATTCTACTACCATTTCGTTCACGCAAAAGTGAGCGAAAGTTGACAGGAGTTAAATGCAGTAAAAGCTAGCGAGAACTTGCCACATCTTGCTACACATCTATCTTCTCCATGATCGAGCCTCATCAAGTGAACTACACAGAGGATCTCCTCCTATTTCCTTCAGATGCCTTGTCCCAAGGGAAAGCGACATCAATCTTGGCACCTGAAGAATAGCCATTCCTGGCTTTCACAGGTGGGTCTGAGCCACCACGCGACTTGGTCCCTTCTCTTGTCCTGAGCCACTATCGGGATGTACGACCCCCATTGGGGGTTGTATACTCCGACGCACCCGTCCACGTGTATACCCGATGCAGCCCCGGTTCCATGAGCACCGCCCTTGGAACCAGAGGCTGGAGAATGAACCTGGTTTCAAACAACTCCTGGGGCTTCCCGACATGCCATATTTGTGGATAGCTTCCAGGGTCCTGCTCCGGAAAGAGCAGGTGAGCCGAAGAGAGCCATTTACTTCTTCTCCATGGAAAGGGTGCAAACCCTTAGAAGTCTCGAAGCGAGACTTCGTAAGGGGCAGAGAATACCTTCCTCTTCTTAGGACGTGGAAACCTTTGAAGAGGGGGGTTAGGAGGCTTCAGATGACGAAGACAAAAGATGATGACCCCTTGAAAACTCGCTGCACCACAGGAAGGGAGGGTGTTATGTCATGGTAAGGAACTGCACTGATCAAGAGCAGAGAGTTTGTTCGTTAGAGCTGAGCACTCACATTGGTATATCGAGCTGTCTGGTAGAGCCGAGCCAAGCGAGCCGAGCCAAGCGAGCCGAGCCAAGCGACCTGAGCCGATCACCACTACATAATTATGAGTGGTAATCGTCAACAAAGAACTATCACTTCTTCCCAATTAACTATTATTCTTCAAGGCCAAAGCTCCAAGAAGAAGAACAAGAGGGATTCTGTGTCTGCTGTACTACGTATTTAGACCCTAAGGTCCAATACACAAGGATGGTACTTGGCCATTCACCCAGAAGGTGTTGCATGCACTTCCAAGCTCTACATAACTCCAAACCAGACTGAGGAGCGGACTCATCTGTACTGGGAAAGACTTGTCTCGCCATTTGAGCACTCATAATAGTGAGCTCTCGGCGAGCGTTAGAATTCGCAAGAATTCCCACGCTCGGCGAGAAAAACCCGACTCTTGTATGACAATAATCAGGCGAGCCTTTTCTCGCTCTGGTATTTAGCAATATGATGCCAAGGGATCCAGGTGCTCCGTGAGACTCCCGATTATTTCAATCATCGGGAATACCCTTAGCCCGAGTGTTTGGAAATCTCAGAAAACCAAATCACTCAGCGAACATTAGAAATTCCAAGGAATTTAATGGCTTAGCAACTCACGATTTTTGTAATAACAATTACTGGGAATGTCTGTCTCACACGAGTATTTGGATATTACAGAAAAACCATAACACTCTTAGACTGCCAGAAATTCCAAGGAATTTGAGTACTCAGAGAGATTCCCAGTTATCGTAGTAACAATTATCAGGAATTATAAGGGCTCGCCGAGACCCATGAATTTCATCAAAAGATCATCGGGGAGGAGGAACGGGCATAAAAACCAATCTTATATGCGAGAATTTGAGACTGGAATGAGAGTACAATTCAATAGAATATACAATCGAGGCTCCCACAAGAATCCATTGGGGACTGTGAATTAAAATTCGTCCAAAGGACAGAAAAAGCCATGGAGACATAGTCTCCAATTTTGACCTAAGATACGTACATCTGTTAGGACCCTAAAGTCCCTCCAGGAATGTAGTCCCCTGACGCTGAATCCTATGGAGAGCACTGCAGGATCCCTCCTATTCACCTCGCCCCTCCCGGCGTAGCCATAAGAAGTAGAGGGAATAGGGGAGGAAGACTGGACGCTCTAGCTCGCCTTGCTAGCAGAACTAGCAGGAGAAGCGAGTCACGGGCAGCCATTAACCTGCAGTGATGGCCGCTCCGTGAGTCTAGGAAAGCATTATCGTCTGGAGAAAACGATTCCCTGAGGAGGGTTATGAAACGCTCATATGGCAGGCGAAGCATTTACCGCCACCGAGACCAGCCGGTCACGCAAATGTGACCATCATCTGGGTGGGGCTGAGCGTGCACCTGACTGGAGAGAGCCGATACCATCCTCCAATGCGTCCAAGTCCTTGTTGAGGCCAAAACCTCTCAAGAGGACCGAATGGGGGAGCCCCCACCCGTCTCTGCATGCACAGTCCCTGGGAACCAAGCAATCACTGCGAGAGCGATCACCAGCAAGGTGCGAGTCACCTGAGGGACTTGCTCCTTTCTTCCACTCCGTGCCCGAGTCATGACAGTTAGCAGACTGAGAGTCATCGACACTGGATGCACACGAATCCAAAGATTTACATGCACTTGGGGACTCACGAACGAGCACCCAACACGAAACTAATCTTTGGAGCAGAACTTCTAGGACTAGCAGCAGAAGTGCAAACCGGAGTTTGCGATTCTACAGATCCCGACATGCTGGGGACAGCATGACAGTTTCCATACCTGAAGCAAAGGGAGAACCAGTTGAAGACCCAACTGCCTCCCCAGTTTGAGGAGACAAACCCTTAGAAGTCCTGTGACGAGACTTCTTAGGGGGGGAGACTACCTTCGCCTTCTTTGGCAGGGAGCCTCAGAAGTCGAAGGGGTGGAGACTGATGAAAATATGATGACTCCGAAGAGGAAGATGACGACACTTGATGAGCTCTCTTCCTCTTTGACTTCTCTAAATTCTGCGAGACTTGTACAGGATGAGGTATATTTACCAGCAGGAACAGAGTTAATAACCACAGGGCAGCGGAGAAGGCTTTGTCCAGTGACGTAACTCCGGGATAGCAGTGGTAAATGAATATGATTTCCAGTAGGGGATCAGTACACACACTCGAGGACCAATATCACAGCATGCTACGAGTCACAGGTACAATTCTAAGGTTAGGATAACCAACATAAAGAGATATCCACCATCTACTACTGTAATTACTATCACCACTGTTAGCCTGTAAAAGAAAGAAAATATGATATAAAGTAATAAGGAAACTCCTCTCGCATCCAAGGGTACCACAGTCCGAAATGAGAGGAGATCCCCCAAACACCAACACCACACACCTCCTCTTCTACCTTCGCCCGATAGCTAGCAAAAGACAAAGGAGAAGAGGAATTACCAGAAGAAACAAACCTCCAAAGTTCCCCTCGGTATTTCCCAAAGCATAAGCATAAATTTCAGATGAATACATGTATCGTCCTAACGTTAAAGGGCGAAAATATGTACTAATAAAGATATTGGCATACCTTTGCCGCTGACCCTTAACACAAAGTAGAAAGGCGGCTATCAAGGCTATCACAAAAAGTGCGTTTGCATATTAAATATTAAATTCGGTAAATTATTAATATCAAACAGAGTACATACATAATTATTCAAAAAATAAAAAATTAAAGGTCCCACTGGGAAAATGATTAACATCTAGTCAACAAGAGTTCACAAAAATACTTCTTCATCAGAGGACGGCTGAAAGAAAAGTGTAGTGTTTACATCCGGGCAGGCGGGCCTACCCGCCTACCAGACGGTAAATTATACAGGTAAGTGTTTGTAATATTAATTTTATTATAAAAATTCCATATTAATAAACATTACCTTAATATAATTTATCTAGCCCAATTAACCACATTGAAAAGGAGGAGGGAATCTGAATAAAATTTCCCTTTCAGGCAGAATAGGAGGAACCAACCTAATCCAATTAATGGAAAAGGAAGAAAAATAAAAATTAATAACAGGACATAAAACAACAAGGAAATATATATCATATGTCGAGTTAATAACTCAACTGAAAGTCTAAGATACTAAGAACTCAAAGTCTTCTACCATAATGCCGCCGAACTGTGGTAGTAAAGGACAAGCAGTAAGTGCATAGTCAGTCCATCTGTACAAAAGTCAGGTGACCAACCAGGTGACAAGTCAGACGACATCAAGGACAGCAAGGCTGCTGCCTGATGACTTCATCCAGCTCTACAACCACCAGCGACACCTGCTCTCTCACTAATGTCTGGCGCCAAGAGAGAGGAGTGGGTAACAGCAACTCTTTCCCAAAGAATGAGTCCCTGGACTGCATGGCCAATTCAAAGCTAAGCAAACACTGGGGATGTATCAACGCAACCCAACGTCGCCAACAGTGATATTGGCTCATGAGCGACTCCTGACTCGAGCTTTCTGATGCCAAGAGAAACGAGCACGGAACAAAAGGGGACTCAGTACCTGAGGATGAGTGCCTGACAGTACAGACTGGTCTCATGTTAAACAATCATCGGAGGTATATCAACGCAACTGATTTCGTCAACAAGAAACTCAGAGCTACTAAATGTCGCCTGAACTCACGTGAGTGTCTGACTCCGAGAAAACAGGTGAGACAAAAAGTAGATGGAGAACAAGTCACCAGGTGAAATCAGACAATCCATCAACTAATTCCCTGTCCAGAAAGACAATGGAAGAAGCGTGAGTCATCAGGACATGCAAACCAGTGGCTAGTCCTAAGTCAGCATCGACTTTGGGAGCAGCATAGTCGCCAGTGCCGACAACCCAGTGGCTGGTCCAATGTTAGACTGACAATGGAAGCAGCATGAGTTGTCAAAGCGGCTAGTCCTTATGGCATCAACAACACCTATAAATACCAAACTGCCTAATTCCCATTATAACTAAACCATAAACTGCCCCAAAAGTTATAATGCAAAAAACAAAGAATACAAATAAAACAAAAATAAGATACTGGTAGCAACCAAACATAAAACAGGAAGACTACCTAATTCTACTTTCTGTTGACCTGCCCTGCCATCACTAACGCCCAAAGAACAAAGGTCAGCTAGAACTAAAGATATATCCCTCAAGTAAAAAGAGGCAAAAACAGAATTAGAACGCCAAGTCACAGCCTCAAGCACCTTGGTGACAGAGACATTCTTCATAAAAGCTACTGATGTAGCAACTGCTCTAATACTGTGTGCCCTCGGTGCCTGGCCTTCATGAGCAACCAAACCGCCAGTTTTAACAATAAGATCTCTGACAAAAAAGGAAACACCATTCTTTAACATAGGTCTCTTGACATTTCGGGGTGAAACAAACGGACAACCCTGAATGTCCTTCGTGCTACGTAAATAGCATGAGAGTGCCTTAACATGGCAAAGAACTAATTTCTCATTCAAATTACCGACAAAGTGGAACAGCGACTTCAGAACAAAACACCTGGGAATGCGATTATCAGACGATTCAGTCTTTGCGACAAATTCGGGAAGGTATGACAAAATCACGTCTTGTCCAGATCTGGTAACCAGAAAAGAGAGTGCTTGCAGTTCAACCATCCTCTTAGCTGTAGCCAGTGAGACAAGGAAAAGTGTTTTAGAAGAGAGGTCCCTAAAATCACAAATTTTTAAAGTAAATTGTATTTTTCCTAACTATACAAACCTGAGGCCCTTTACATAAGGAATTACTTTCAGCACAGCTGGAACTCGGTCTTAAGATTCTAATAACAAGGTAGTTGGGCAGTAACTGCTTGTCCAACAGTCGGGAGTCCCACCCGACTGGATGTAAACATTCCACTTTGTTTTAGGCCCAGGAACAGACTGAGGGATGGCATGAGGTGGGCCTATATGTAAAGGACCTTAGGTTTGTATAGTTAGGAAAAATACAATTTACTTTCAAAAATTGTGATTTGTTCCTACACGTTATACAAACCATCAATCCTTTACATAAGGAAGACTCACTGATTGGTGGGAGGAATCTGAGTCTTGTGAACAGACTGGGGTTCACCCAACCAAGGTTCCCTCCCTGGTCGTAACAGCAAGGGGGGAAACCTTGCCTCTGTTCAATTGATTGGAGTGAGATCACTGCAAGAACAATGGCCAGGCCTCTGGACCAATTCATAAGAGGGAGGCATGTGTAACCTCTTATGAATAGCAAACAAGAACTTATAGTCAGGAGCAAGAGGACAAATATATAGTATTGGGTTTGTCTCTAGCTGCTGTCCACTTCCCCCTTGTTAGGGAAGAGACGGATACATGCTTCTATAACCTAATGAAAGGGAAAGAATGGAGCTGTCACATAGTTTACCTGCATCGATCACCCTCTCCAGTAAGTGACGACCACAGCTCTCTGCCCGAAGGAAGAGAAAAGAACAAAGGAGGAAGAGAACCCAGTCACACTCTCATTCACACCCTTCATTCACATGGTTACCACAAGGACGAGATGCAACCTTGGGTAAGCTACACAACTTGTTGAGCAGCCACCACGGGTTCCAAGGAAAAAGTGTCCAAGGACCTGTGAACAATATCCCAAAGGTAGAAGTGTAATAATTACATATATTAGATTTACAAGATCTGTAAATATAAACCCATGACCTGAGGTCATGGCATTAGGAGGGTTCTACGTGACCAAAGCAGACCTAGATTACGCTATGCGCTGTCTGCAGTAGCCTGATCTAGCTCAAAGCTTTGTCAACATTTTATGTTTATGATAACTTTGCACAACAACTTCCATGGGAAGCGGTTGACCTGTTAACCTACGCCGGAAACTTGTAACTTCCGAGCCGGCGGACTACGTATTTTTTTTTGTTTTTTTATATGAATTGCTGAGATAGCTAATGTTCCGCTATCGACGCGATGCTTTAGAATGGCAGTTCCACGCCAACCATCAAACATATCGGTCTTCTGACCGAGCTGCATCTCCTAGTATGGAGTTACAGAATAAAGTTGTTATCTTGTTCAACTTGCCTGTTTGAATCATCTCCTTTAGTCAAGAAAGAACCACTCTACTAAGATATCCAAGGAAGATGAGGAAGGAAACCAAAAATACTTACGAATGACAGTCGTAAGGAGAACACAAAAAGTCTATCGCCAAGCGATAAGACTTAGATGTGGTGGCAGCGTATAACGAAGAACATAATTAACAAGACCCATATCAGCCGACCGAAGGTCTACAAGAACTAACTTCCACCTTCAGCATCAAACTAAACAGAGGAAACGGGGATCTTCAATCAACGCAAACAGTTTATGAAGACGCAACTATGTCCTTCATCGAGAGGAATACAAGCATTTTTAAACACCGACGTTTAAGCAACTGTTGTCACGTATCTTCGAGAATCTCTACACGCGGAAACTAGAGCAGCATCGAACATCAACGGAAAGAAGAAAACAAAACACAGGGAACATCACCGATCACGAGCAAGGACGCAGAGTGTACAGCTAGACGCAGTAGTGCAAGGACGGAGGCTGTGACGTCATCAATCTTGGACTTCCCCACGCATCGTGCACCGAGAGAAGACCGTGACGTCATCACGACTTCCGACGCGAGACTTCGACAGGAATTGAGACGTCATCCCATGTCAACAATCCTTCGCAATATAATCTGGAGCTAAGTACCATTTTTATCTATTCAGGTCTTTTCCTCAGTGAAGTGTTGTTCATCAAGAGTCGATCATCCAGTATTCTGGGGGTGAGTTGTTCGCCATATTAATCTTCCTTCATTACAGAATCAATCTTCAACTACGAGTTCTCGCGGCCGCAGATTAATTTTTTTTCTCTTCTCGTTGTCATTAACCGTTTCTTGCAGGAATTCTCCGTATAATATTTTATATATTTATCTGTATTTTTGTATCTTTTGGGGGATTCTCCTATTATTATAACACACTTATACAGTACATTGCTTATGCGTTTACGTAGTGGTCGAGTGTACTCTTATAGATATTTTGATAGGATTGCAAGGAATAGAAGTGATAAGAAAAAAGTGAAAGTCGAAATGGCAACTACTCCGACTGGCAACCCCAATGTGGTGACTCTCGTTAGCGCGAGGTCAGCGATTGTCCCTTTTCAAGGTCGGGTCAATGGGTTCCTGCCTCAAAATGTTGAGGCATGGATCTCATCTGTAGACGCTCATTTAAATGCAAAAAGCATCACAGACCCAGCAGTACAATTACAGGAGGCCAAGAGCTTCATTGACTTTGCAAAAGGTGACGCAAGTGCGTATCTAAGGGGGGTTTCTTTCCAAGAGGCGCTTACATGGGACGACCTAGTAATCTTTTCCAACACATTAGAAGAACATTTACGTAAATTGGAGTTAGTGCTACAAAGATTAAGGCAGCATAATTTAAGGGTAAAGATAAGTAAGTGTGAATTTTTTAAAACAGAACTAGTCTATCTAGGTTTCACGGTTTCTAGTGAAGGTCTTAAAGTCGTCCATGATAAGGTGTCGGCTATCCGTAACTTTCCGATACCTACTAATTTTTACACAACAGAAAACAGATAGTTATTGCAAACGACGAGAAATCGGATGAAGTCAAGGTAATATCCGGTGTGCCGCAAGGTACGGTGTTAGCTGCAATACTGTTTGTTATTATGATTGAAGACATAGACAATAATGTGAAGGATTCGGTAGTGAGTAGTTTCGCAGATGACACAAGAATAAGTAGAGAAATTACTTGTGATGAAGATAGGAACGCTCTACAAAGAGACCTTAACAAAGTATATGATTGGGCAGAGGTAAATAGGATGGTATTTAACTCTGATAAATTTGAATCAATAAATTATGGAGACAGAGAAAGAAAGCTATATGCATATAAGGGACCTAATAATGAGACCATCACAAATAAGGAAGCAGTTAAAGACCTTGGTGTGATGATGAATAGGAACATGTTATGCAATGATCAAATAGCAACTCTGTTGGCAAAATGTAAAGCAAAAATGGGAATGTTGTTACGGCACTTCAAAACAAGAAAAGCTGAACACATGATTATGCTTTATAAAACATATGTTCGTAGTCCACTTGAATATTGCAATATGATATGGTACCCACACTATCAAAAGGATATTGCACAATAGAGAGTGTACAAAGGTCCTTTACAGCTAGAATAGAAGAAGTTAAGGACCTAGACTACTGGGAAAGACTACAATTAAAATTATTATATAGTCTAGAAAGGAGAAGAGAACGCTACATGATAATTCAGGCATGGAAACAGATAGAAGGAATAGCAGAAAATATCATGGAACTAAAAATATCAGAAAGAGCAAGCAGAGCGTAGATTAATAGTGCCCAAAACTATACCAGGAAAAAAACGGAAAGCACACAGGACATTAATCCACTACGCACCAGCATCGATAATGCAGCGTCTATTCAATGCGTTGCCAGCTCATCTGAGGAATATATCAGGAGTGAGCGTAGATGTGTTTAAGAATAAGCTCGACAAATATCTAAACTGCATCCCAGACCATCCAAGATTGGAAGATGCAAAATATACCGGAAGATGTACTAGCAACTCTCTGGTAGACATTAGAGGTGCCTCACACTGAGGGACCTGGGGCAACCCGAACAAGATGTAAGGTCTGTAAGGTCTGTAAGGGAATACAGCAATTTTTAGGATGTAGCGGCTACTATCGCCGCTTCATACGCAACTACTCAATCATAGCCGCTCCCCTAACCGATCTTATAAAAAAGGGCGTAGATTTCGTTTCATGGTCCTGAAAATTCATCAACAGGCGTTCGATAAATTGAAAGATGAACTGTGTAGTTCTCCTATCTTGAAATTTCCTGACTTCGGTAAGGAATTTTTCATAGCAACAGACGCCTCAGACCTAGGAGTAGGTGGGGTATTGCTTTCAACAATATGATAAACAGTTTTTCCCTATAGCTTTTATTCACGTAAACTGAGACCTTCCGAAAGTAAATATGCAGTAATAGACAAGGAAAGGGCTCGCTATTGTTAATTCACGTCGTGCATTTTTTAAATTCATAATATACGGTTATCCCGTCAAAGTTCTCACTGATCATAAGCCCCTTAACCGACTTCTTTAAAGGCTTTAGTCACAGCCCCAAGCGAACTCGGTGGCACATGATCATTCAGGACTTTGGCGCGAGGATCGGGTATTTTACCTGGGAAAGCAAATATCATTGCTGACGCATTATCACGCAACCCCTCTTCATCTTGTACCGAGCCATTAGCTGAATTAATAGATATCTCAACCTCCACGCCCGTTGTTAAAACTATATCTGAACAGGAAGACTGGGCTGGAGTGCTGAACTATTACGGACGGAACAAAGAAAAGATCCGCAAATAGAAAAAAATCATCATTGCGTTAAACGGAAATCCGAAGGAAAAGGAATACCTAAAGTATAAGCAGCAGAATTATATCCTACAGGACAATATCCTGTGTAGATCTGTGACGACGGAAGGAAAACCCGCAACACACCGCAGTTTTGAATAACAACCAGGTGGTGGTGCCTATCTCACTCATACCCACTGTCTTAAAGTGGTTGCATGAAAATCCACTGCACGGACACCCAGGTTTATACCTTGATGTCACAGAAAGCCAAATTCTTATTTTATTGGCATACGATGCTTACAGATATAAAAAAGCACATAGCAAATTGTCGCACTTGTCAAGAATACAAAGGGCACACGAAGACACCTGTCAGCCTAGGGGCTTTTACCCGTGCAAATCAACCCTTTGAAAGAGTACATTTAGATTTATTAACAGGATTTTACGAGTCGGACAGAGGAAATAAGCACCTCCTAGTAATTATAGACGCTTTGACTCGATATACAGAAACTTATAGCGCTTAAAACAAAAAACCACGCGGTCGAGTGCGCTAGGAAGTTTTACGAGTGCTACAATTGTAAACATGGAATTCCACACATCATTTATCTCAGACTCGGGCGGGGAGTTCAATAATCATTTCCTTAACTCCTTGTGCGAATTCCTTTGTATAAAGAAAATCAATACATGATCTATCACCCAGAGTCTAATGGGCTAGTGGAAAGGGCAAATCGTAAGGTTTTAAAAAAACATTTTAAGGGTCACCCTAGGGGGGGCAGACCCCAACTGGGACATCGCCATACCTGCGGTTACTAAGCCCCCCCCCCCACACTTAATCACTCGTATCATGTGTCTATTAAAATGACACCACAAACGAGGCACTGTACGGTATCCCGGCCCGAACGCCTTTCCACATCTTAAAGCCTACAACTAATTATCAATCCTCTAAAGGATGTTATGGATGCAAGCATAAGTCGATATAATATAATTCGTAAGAATCTAGAAGAAGCACAAATAATAATGAAAAAAAATCATGATAAAATAGCTAAGCCAACTAGAACATATGCCGTGGCGATCAGTATACCTACAAGTATACGTACGTAAAGGTTTAAATTATAAACTGACACCTAAGTTTGAAGGCCCGTTTAACATTTTAGAAAATTTAACGGCCAATAGAGTTAGGGTTCAAAATGTATCCAAACCCACTGATGTGAGAATAGTCCCATTGGCAATATCAGAATCTAAAGAAAGGTAGATGGAGTGAGGGAAAAAATGGTTGTATTTATGAAACTTGTATAATAATTTATATATATATCTATTAATCATATTGTATGTAAACCTATTCTTTTACGTGAGTTATTACATATGTTTTACTCATTGCAGGTTTCAAAAATGAATCTGTTATTGTTAGGAGTGATATTGTGTATTCAGACATCTTTGTTGTATGGAAAGAGCGCTAGGACGAAAGAAATAGAATTTAATCATGGCTCGATTATCGAGAGAATAGATGATGTATTCATCGTGTCAAGTAATATTGTTATAGAAGTAGATATGCATGCTATTTTCTTGCCTGAAGATGACGTCCTTAACTTAAAGAATGACCTGATGAGGTTTGGTATTTCCCTTAAGGAAATGCATGAACGTAATTTTCATGCTAACTCAGAGATTTCGCTAGCTCAAACACTAAGTGTCGCGGGAAATGTTGTCTTATGACATACAAAATAAAAACCGCCGAGGCAGAAGAACTCGCTCGTGACCTGCTGATGTGGTCTGTGCGGCACAATACTCTTGAACGCCGCAACCCGCTTATTCTGGCTGGACTAAACATCTTAGGATCAGTTGCGAATCTAGGCTTAGGAATCTCAAATCGCCTTAAGATAAATAATCAAAACAAAAGAATTGAGTTTTTGCAACACAAAACAGAATTGGCTTTATCTGAACTTCGCAGCCAGTTATCTTCGATCAATCAAATAATGAGTATCGTTAATGAACATTCAAATAATATCGATTCAGGTCATGGAAGTTCAACATTTGCTGGCTACGTTAGCTTACTATAGTTCGAAAATAGATCATATCCGTGTGAAAATATCACATTTTATTGAAAAGTCAAAAGATTACGTAGAAGCAATTACGTTAGCAACAAAGGGTGTGTTATCTCCTCACCTCATGCCTATTAAAGATCTGACGTTAACTTTGGAAAAACGGACGGGAGAAGCTAGGTTATATTTCCTTTATTAGACGCCCATAAAGTAGAGTTCTATTATAGCCTAATATCAGTCAGCGTTGAAAATTATAGGATTATGATCACAATTCCTTTTGGTTCTTCCGATGCTTGGCAATCATACAAAATAGCACCGTTTCCTACTTTCATGACGAATAACTCAAATCCAGTAATATCCAATTTAACGGGGCATGTACTGATTTCTTCTGGATAAGAAATCATTTACAATCATTAAAGACTTAGATAAACTCACTCACTGTTCAGAAGCCATGAATAATAAAATTTGTACAGCTGACTCTTTTGAATTCTATCCTATATCAACGGATTCATGTGAGTTAGACATAGTGCTAAACGGCTCTCTCTCTCATACAAGCGAAGGTTGTCTGGGGAAACTTTATCCCTTTTACGGTAATAAATTCAATTACAGGATGAATAATGGTCCTGGATCCGTTATGATAAGGCCGGATTCGACGTCGTGTGTCCGGAACAGTACCACCGCCCATGCCCCTATCTTCGTAGCAGCCGATGGTTGTACGGGACATCTACAAAACTACACCGTCAGAGGGGTCAACACGATAATACGTGAGAAGGCGTATTTCGCGAACTACACGTGGGCTTCCACAATCATCCCGTCACTACCTCTCCCATACAACGCGCGAGTAGCTCCCATCGTTTGACGCAACTGGCTGAGCATTGACCCACGCGTCACCGACTTATGCAGGTGGAGAAAATCTTCGCTACTACATTCTGCTAGCCGTGTTCAGCGTGAC
Source organism: Macrobrachium nipponense (assembly GCF_015104395.2). NCBI lineage: Eukaryota > Metazoa > Arthropoda > Malacostraca > Decapoda > Palaemonidae > Macrobrachium > Macrobrachium nipponense. Next base: position 54,605,390 of record NC_061087.1, read on the forward strand.
GGCCATATTGGTTATCGCCGTCAACATCTTTGCTTGGCGTAGGCTGAGGCGTAAACAGAAGGATCTCCAAGGGAACGTATTGGCCCGTCTAGATGACGTACCCGTTAAACTCAAGTCGTTTGAGTTTAGGGCCGCCTGAACCTGGCCACTTCAGTTCGTGCCTAGGGAACTGTCTGGAATTGTGTTGTGTGTGAAAAGCGGTCCGTATGCTGGCAAAAATGTAGGACAAGAAACGACTCAACGCCTTTGCATTTGAACAGTTGAAAAGTATCTCCAGGGCGCCTAATAAAGCATTATAGCCCAATATTATACATTAATATATTCCTAAAGGTATTTTTCGGGCACCTAATAAAATATATCAGCCCTATTTATTGCTTTTCTGCAGATTTCCATAGTTATACTATTATACATTGTACAATTTATATTTATCTGTCACAAAGAGTGTCAAGTACTCCTTTACAATTATCCATGATCATGCTATAATCATTATTTAGTAACCATTATTCTTAATCAGGTTACCTGTTATCATATTAATCATGTATACATGTTAATCTTTTGATTTTTACCTTTTTATTGTTTTGGGTACCTAATCATTATTATTACCAAACATGGATCTATATTTTCCATGCTGTTTATCTTTGTTTATGAATATGTCAACAAGGGTATGTAACAGAACCTTTTTCTGCATTTAATCACTTATTATGTTATACCTAGACGTATGTTACGAGCACGCTCCTATGAACAATGTTTAAAGTAATTTTTTTTATTCAAGGCTTGAATAGGTAGCAGTCCGAGCCTAATGTAATAATTACATATATTAGATTTACAAGATCTGTAAATATAAACCCATGACCTGAGGTCATGGCATTAGGAGGGTCCTACGTGACCAAAGCAGACCTAGATTACGCTATGCGCTGTCTGCAGTAGCCTGATCTAGCTCAAAGCTTTGTCAACATTTTATGTTTATGATAACTTTGCACAACAAACTTCCATGGAAGCGGTTGACCTGTTAACCTACGCCGGAAACTTGTAACTTCCGAGCCGGCGGACTACGTATGTTTTTTATATGAATTGCTGAGATAGCTAATGTTCCGCTATCGACGCGATGCTTTAGAATGGCAGTTCCACGCCAACCATCAAACATATCGGTCTTCCGACCGAGCTGCATCTCCTAGTATGGAGTTACAGAATAAAGTTGTTATCTTGTTCAACTTGCCTGTTTGAATCATCTCCTTTAGTCAAGAAAGAACCACTCTACTAAGATATCCAAGGGAGATGAGAGGAACCAAAAATACTTACGAATGACAGTCGTAAGGAGAACACAAAAAGTCTATCGCCAAGCGATAAGACTTAGAGAAGGAGGTAGAAGGAGGTGAAGGTGGTCTGGCTGGACCACACCCCTGCATTCAGCACCTGTGATACTGACAAGTTCTTGCTGGATGCAAGAGTAAGACCAATACCTCTACTTCGTTGGCTCTTGGACAAAAGGTACTAGTGTCAAAACCCCTTTCAGAGGAGTACGCTTTCCTGATCATCTCACAAAGCCAGAAAGAAATAGTGTTCTTGGACACTTCTCTCTTGGTCACCCCAGTGCTAACGAAGAGGTGTCGACACTCAGGCCTGAGATGACAAGTTCTCTTCAGATAGCGCCGTAGCACTCTAACAGGACAAAGTAGCGTCTCTTCTGATCATTACCACTAAAATCCTCTAGGGAGGGGATCGTTAAGGACTCGAATCTATCATCAGGGACCGAGCGATTCTGAGTCTTCACTACAAAATCCAGGACGAAATTGAGTGTAACCGATCCCCATCCCCTTGAGTGTTTAACATAAAAAAAAGAGACCATGAAGTTCCCCTACTCTCTTTGCTGATGCCAGGGCCAGCAGAAAGGCGTTCTTGAGGGTCAGATCCCTGTCTTACGACTCTTGGAGAGGCTCGTAGGGTCTATGAGTCAAACTTCTTAAGACAAGAGTTACATCCACTCAGGGGGCCTGAGTTCCCTGAGAGCAAGACCTCTTGAAGCTCATCATAAGGAGGGATATTTCCTTGGAAGAGGAAATGTCCATACCCCGCAGTTTCAGGACTATGGTCAAATCAGCCTTATAGCCATTAACTGCTGAAACACAGAGGAGCTTCTCTCAGCAAAGAAAGACTAGGAAATCCGCGACCTGATGAAGAGTGGCTCTGAGCGGAAAGAGAACCCGTCTATGACACCAACCACAAGAGGACAGACCACTTTCCCTGGTACACAGCTGCAGAGGACTGTCTGAGGTATCCTGCCATCTCTGTTGCTGCTCGGTGAGAAAAGCCTCTCGCTCGCAAGAGATGGCAGATAACCGCCAGCTGTGAAGACACAAAGAATGTACTGCCAGATGGTACCATTCCATGTGCGGTTGGCACAGCAAGTTGTGCCATGGAGGAATCTCTCGCAGTGCCTCTGAGAGAAGAGCCAGCAGGTCTGGATACCAAATGGCCTGAGGCCGGGAGCCACCAGAATCATCCAAAGGTTGCTAGTGACCAGCGCCCTGCTGAACACCTTGCAAATCAGACAGAACAGGGGAAAGGCGTACACTTCGAGGTTGTCCCATGGATGTTGGAACATGTCCTCTGCAGCTGCCCATGGGTCCGGCACGACGGAGAAGAAAACTGTAAGTTTCCTGTTGTGCCAGGTGGTGAACAGATCCACCACTAGACGTCCCCACAGGTCAAAAAGTCTTTCTGCCACATCTGGGTGTAGAGACCATTCTGTCCTAATCACCTGATTCTGGCGGCTGAGCTTGTCTGCCACTACATTCCTCTACCGTTGTCACTCGTCAATACCAAGGAGTGTCCCATCACAAGTTCCCGAAATTCTTGGAGCACCAGAAACGTTGCCTTGAATTCCAGGACGTTGATGTGAAGGTGCTCATCGTGTCGATCCCACACCCCTGAAACCAGTAACTCCTCCAGGTGTGCGCCCCAACCCTCGTTTGATGCGTCCGAAAACAGAAGCATCTCCGGAGAAGGAGTATGCAACTGCACTCCTATTAAGAGGTTCCTGTTGTCTAGCCACCAGGCTAAATCCTCCCTTACTTTCTCCGTAAGAGGAATAAGGAAGGATTGCGGATCCCAAGCCTGTGACCAACACTCCTTCAGTCTCCAATGCAGAGACAGGTGACTGATCACGACCTGCCAAAGCTGAGCTGGTTGTTCCTGTCATGGCAGAAATCTTTGAGCTGCCTGCCTGAACCTGCTGGTCCTCGAGTCTGCAGGGAAAACTCATGTTGCTACCATGTTGATCAGCATGACCAGGTAGTTATCCTCTGCTTGGGGAGAGATTCAACTTCTTGAAATTTATCATGATCCCCAGATTGCGACAAGAGTTGAGGAGGCAATCTCTGTCCTGTAGCAACTGCGAGCAAGAGCTCACTAGGACTAACCAATCGTCGAGATACCTCAAAAGACGTATCCCGACCGAGTGGGTCCAAGCTAACACCAGGAAAAGATATCCCTCCTGAAGAACATCAACTACCCAGGCCTCAGCTCCGTAGCACTGCCATGTTGCCCAATAGCTCACCAGGCACACCCCCCCCCCTACCTTCGGCAGCAGCTGAGGGGGAATGCCATCCCTAGCATTTCCCCTTCTCCTTTTGCTTACCTCCCTTCCCACAAGAGAAGGGGGGCTGAGAGGGGAGGCTGTTGCTCCCCTCTCGAAGTGAAGGAGGAAGGCTGGGTCTTTCCTCATGCCTCTTTTGAAGAAGCAGAAGTCTTGTGAGCGGAGGAAGAGATAGCTTGCCTCAGAGGCCTAGCCACAGTTGGACGAGACTGCCCTGATGTCTTTGCAATTGCCTGGTGTACTAGACAGTCGCTGTCCTCAGCTCTCCATTTTTCCACCACAGTGTCCACCATTTCTCTAGGGAAGAGAGAGGAGGAACCCAGCAACGGTCCATTCTCAGTCCCAATGCCAACTCTGACCAGCCGACCTGGATACTCGATTCAGGACAGCGTCCCTCCTCCTAAGCACCAGGTTGGCCCACAGGTTGGCAGTCTGGTGGGCCAGGTAGGAAATAGCCCTACCCCCAGACTGACAAAGTCTCCCAAAATCCAAGTCTTCCCCAGGAGCTACCGGCCCCAAAGAAGCTGCCACTTTGGATACTGTGAGGGACCACAGATCCAGCCAGGAGGTAGCCTAGAAGGCTGCCATAGCGGTAGACTCCAAGGCCGCTGCCTCTTATTGCATGAACCAGAGGCAAACCAGGAGTTAGACAAACTAATTCTGGATCAACCTGTTTGGTTGGCAAAGGGTTCTCCTAGGGCAAGTAGAAATGCCACTGACGAGTGTGAGGAGGGGGGAAGCAGCTTGTCTGACCTGCTGGACCTAAGCGAAGCCTCTTGTCCCGAGACAAGAGCGTTCACCTGTTCCAGCACACCATTAGACAAGGAGAACCATGGAAACCCTACAGAAGCTCTGGGTTCCTTCTTAGGCCCCCAGAACAACTCTAACTGGGAGGTCATTGTACTGACAAATCAGCGCGACGACCTCTGCAAAAGACCTCTGTATCTCAGGAGTGACAGCGTCCTGATCCATCCAGGCCAAGTCCCTCCCAAGACACTCCTCCTTCATCAGGAAGTTACTTCATCAGACCCCCTAAGATCTCCTCTAACCACTTGAGCATATGACCTCTTGGGTCCTAGGACTGAACTGGGCACATATGCTCTCATGGACGGACCGTGAGGAGCACATTCCTTACAGTACCCCCTGGTCACCTCGCTCATCCTGGTGTATCCCGAGAAAGTTGAAGGGACGGGTGAGGCAGACCTGACGCTCCCGCTTGGTCTACCAGCAGAACTAGTGGATGGGGAGGGCTGCAGGTGATCACCAACCTGTGGTGATGACAGGTCTGCAGGTCTAGACGAACGCTCTCCCTGTGGAGAAGTGCTGGTCCGAGGACTGTAGCGTCGATCTCTCATGTCAGGGGAACCGCTTCCCGTGCCCCGGACCATCTGATCACACTGGTGCGATCAACAGTCGGGCAACAGGTAGCATCCACCAACACGATGAGAGCAAGCGCCGTCCTCTCAACGCGTCACAGTCCCAGAAGCAGCCGAAGCTGCTCCAGAAGACTGAACAGAGGACCTCCTACATGTCTCACCTTGTGCACGATCCCGCGAGACCGTCACGTCTACCCTGGGCACCAGACGATTTCTACGTGCACGATCACCAGTGAGGCGAAAATCACCTTGGTGAATCCCACCTTCCTTCCGCCCCATGCCGGAGTTATGAAAGTGATCGTACTCAGCACCACGGACCCTAGCTGCACGCTCACAGGTAGGTGAGCGTACACTCAGGGAAACTCGCGAACGAGTACCCAAGACAGTCCCCAGCCTAGAGGCAGAGCCTCGAGAGCCAGGAGCAGTAGCTGGTACCTCTGTGGTCCCCGCCCTGCTCGCCCCTGGGTGCAGTGAGGCAGTTCACATTCCCGAAGGAACGGGAGGACCAGCAGAAGGCCCACCTGTCTCACTGGGACAATGAGACAGGCCCTTAGAAGTCCGTGAAGGAGACTTCTGGGGGCGGGGGTGGGTGAGACAACCTTCTTCTTCTTCAGCCGGGCAGCCTTGGAAGGAGAAGTGGAGGAGGCGGCAGACAACGACGACAAAGATGAAGTTGAGGAAGACAACGACAACACCTTTCGCTTCTTCTTGAACTTGTCCCCTACCCAGGATGGGGCTGCAGCGGCTGCTGAAGCAGCAAGCTCCAGCACGGTCTGGGGCAGGGGAAATGACGCCGGCAGCAGCACTCCCACGGGCAGGAACAGAGGCGACAGGTACGGGAACAGTCACAGGAGGGAAGTCCAGGGGCGAACTCTCCGGGCTCAAAATCAAGAGGGGGAGCGAGGACAGTATAGCCTAGAGGAGGAGGTGGAAAGTATTCCATCCTCAAAGTATACAGCACCAGTGCAACCACAGTAGAAGGAGTTACCGATGTCACATGCTGGGTATACACAAGGTGTGGAGGTGCTGCATACCCAGGTGTCGAAATCATTGTGGTTGTTCTTGACTCGATCCCATGCGTTGCTGGGGCTGCCAAGAAATGACTCAGCAGTCCCTGAAGCAATGGAGTGCCAGGGAAATTCAAGGTCTGCCAAACCTACTGTAGATCCCCACCCGCGGAGTCAGACCCCTGAGGGAGCAAAAGTTGGGTTAGTGGGGGCAGTTCCTGTTTGCCCAAAAGGGGAAGGATCCTTCCTGAGCGAACAGAAGTTCCGAGTACAACTGCAAGTTGGCATGTCTCCCCCCATCTACACTCGACACATTGAGAGAAGAAGCAGAAGGACAAATGCCCCCCCAAAAGGGGAAAGAGTGAGACAGGTAAGCTTACATGGAGGAAGGAAAGAAGACCACGTATCGGTCACCGAGGGAGTTGAAGGAGATCCCTCCAAAGCTGCCTTGGAAGACTTTTGCGGCTTCTTTCTTCCCTCGTATCTCTCCCACTGCTTCTCCGACCAAGAGATACAAGTGTCACATTTATCAACTCTATCACACTCATGCCCTCGGCACCTAGTGCAAAGGGCATGAGAGTCTACATCAACACTAGAGTGTAAAGCTCCACATTTCTTGCCTCCTATTACAGGGCACAGTCATCGCGTAGAGGGGGGTTGAGAGGGCTTATCAGATTGTGGGTTTGCATTATTAAAATATAACAAACACACAACAAGCAATTATACAGGCCAAAAGACAAAAACACAGACAGATCTCATGACAGAGGTGGGCAGAGAGAACACGACGACAGCCAAAATTAAAGTGGAATGTTTATGTCCATTCAGGCAGGACTCCCGACTATCAGACAAGCAATTACTGCGTAACTACCTTGTTATTAAAATCCTACATCCAAGTTCCAGCTGCACTGAAAGTAATTCCTTATGAAAATGACTGATGGTTTGTATAACGTGTAGGAACAAATCGGCCGTATTCAAAGGCTCAAATGGAGGGAACCTCAAGTCTTGAAGGACTTTATTAACATCCTATGTCAGAGGAGATAACTGGGGACTGGGTCGAGATAGGGAAAAAGATCGAATTGAATCTTTGATGACATAAGAAGAGATTTCAGGGAGCCTCGCCTTAAAAATATATGAAAGCATCAACCTATAACCCTTAATGCATGAAGGTGACAGGACCTTGTCATGATGTAAATGAACTAAAAACTCTGCTATTTTTGGTAAGGAAGGTCTAGAAATTGAATGCTCTTGAGACTTACACCAACATCTGAAAATTGACCATTTAGCCCAATAATTTACTCTAGTTGATTGCCATCTGGCAAGAGCCAACTGTCGAGCCACTCTGGAGGAGAACCCTTCCTGCTTGAGGAATTTCCTGACAGTCTCCTGGCATGAAGATGGAGCATGTGGAGCGTCTGAGAAGATCTGGTCTCTCTGTCAGACAAAGGGGGGACTCCACCAGTGCTTCCACTAAGTCGGGAAACCACTCCTGTGGACAGAAGGGGGCGATCACGGTGAGATCCAAACACTTGGTCGCCCTCACTTTGTTGAGGACTGACCTCACCAGAGCGAATGGAGGAAATACCTATGTTTGAAGGCCTTTCCAGTCCTGCAAAAGAGTGTCGGTCCCAGCACTCTGAGGAGTTTGGTAAGGACCGAAGATCTGGCACCTAAAATTCAGTGGGAGAGCAAACAGATCGACTGTGGCAGGCCACTTCTTTCTGAGGGTGTTAAAGACTTCCTGGCAAAGTGTCCATTACGGCCTTTGAACTTTGTTCGGTCTCAACATGGCGTTTGCTAAGACGTTGTGGTGGCCCAGGATAAACTGAGGGACCAACATAATCCTCTTGTCTTCCGCCCAACACAGGATTGAGCGGGCTTTACGTGGTTGTGTCGCAAATCAGACTGTGATGACATCCATCACATAAATTACAATTTCTTTTGCTGTTGCAATTTACATTATTATGACCCATGGCAAAGCACTTGAAACATTTCTCATGCAAAATTAATTGGCGTCTTTTGTCAGCCACAGATGAACACTTAGTACAATTAAGGGCAGTATGGTTACCATTGCAAAACTAACACACTTTACCCTCCTCGTTGGTTCCCATTCCCTTTTTCACTACTGTTGAGGCCAAGTTTTCACCTTTCTGTAATGAATCATCCTCCATACTACATATGAGGAAGTCTAACGCCTCGAACAGTTCATCAATAGTGAAATCGCACTTGCGTAAATATTCTACTACCTTCGAAAAGACATAACCTTGTGACAATTTTTGGTTCACGAGGCTAGGTAACATACCTTGGTCCAACGGGCTCCCATGAGTCGCTTGATTTGTTCATTAATTACGGTGAGCTCAATTCTGAAATCCTCAAGTTCTATGTAATTACACTTTAATACGAAAATGTCAGCCAAACGACAATGTAAAATCACGAGTGTTTGCTGCTGGTTCCTGTAGTACTTATCTAAAATCTCGGGCTATTTCATAGTTAGCGGTGGTTATGCTGAAAAACTGAAGGAATTTGAGCAGATCTCCTTCTAGTGATCCTAGCAAATACATGAATTTAGCTATATTATCTAAGTCAGTGTGATGATGAACATGTACATTGAACAGTTCTCTGAACATGGCGAACTCACTTTTTTTGCCTTTGAACATGGACAATGGCAATTCTTTCAATCGTGGCAGACGATTTTTAGGCTGCAATACACTAGCCAGTGTGCCAATTTGGCTTAGCAACAAAGAGATCATCTGACCTGCATTCTCCAAAATTTGTCCTCGTTGGCCATGTTACAACCCTTATTTAGTAGGTGCTTCTTTACATTACTTAAACCAACATTGTGAATGGGTGTGTTCATGTCATCATGAACAATAAATTTGGTACATATTACTTGATTCCACATGGAGGGTTCCAACTTTACTGTGTGAGTGGTATAGAGTGACTTTAATTGCTGCTCGTCAGCTTGAATTCGATCAAATAGTTCTTGGTATACATTTACTGTTAAGAAATTGAGTAGTTTCCTTTGGGTGTGACTGATGTCAGTGTTTAGGAGTACCATGAGAGAATCAATCTGTACTTCAATAGTGGCCACCATTTTGGTTACTGGGGAGGATAGCAATTTCTTCACATTACAGGAAAGACTGGTTCCAACTATGCAAGGGAAGAAGGAAAAGGATGCCGCTCTCTGTCTACGTTATGTTATGCTACATTCAAGATTAAACTAGCAGTTACCCTAAACCATCTGACGCTCCCGCTTGCTGAGGATCAATCTCATTATTCTATCCAAAAAAACTTCTCTAACATGTGCGTTGAAATGAACTCTGTCTGCATTTCGTCTTACTCTATAGGCCATGGCATTCATGGGTAAATGTCGTACTCCACAACATCTATTCCTGGCACAATACCTATGCACTTGCGTATTAAATGTTTTCACTCTTGCATTATACTCAACAGGGTCTATATTAAAGCAGTTCGC
>NC_061087.1:54622339-54657339 GCF_015104395.2 Macrobrachium nipponense
TTTTGTCCTATTTTATAACCAACTGCTTTGGGTAATAAATAGTATATTTTTGTACTTACAAGATCTTAATAGCCTAATGACATGATTGCAGACAGAGGGCACTACTGACTACAGGTAAGAGTTTTTATAACCAACTGCTTTGGGTAATAAATAGTATATTTTTGTACTTACAAGATCTTAATAGCCTAATGACATGATTGCAGACAGAGGGCACTACTGACTACAGGTAAGAGTTTCCAGTTTGTGTAGTTTAGTGAACAGGGGTGGTGGGGGGAGTAACAGTGGTGGCAGGCGGTTTAAGAGGCTTTTTTATATATTTTATAAGCTGTAGATACGCTCTGAAGAGACGGGTGACCAGTTAGATAGAGGGGGTCTTTTCTTTTTTGGTAGGAAAAGGGGGTTATTAATCATGTCACAGGCAACTCGGGGCTCTTTTTGCTGATTCAATGTGTCCGACAGAGAGAAGCTGTTCATGACAGTTCGTCTCTCAAGCTAAGTCAGTTTCAACTTCTTGGGGTTACGGAATAACAGTGTTTTAAAACGTGAAGAGAAAAAGTTTAATTTTCGACATATTAAAGTGTTTTGCAGTTCACGCATATTTGCGGTGTGTATACGAATTCAATTCCCAGTCGTATGAAGACGTGAGTGTATTTTCGAGTTTTTCTTTCTTATTTTCTTCTTTTTATCTTTTATGTATTTATTGTCATTTTCGTGGGATTGTTATTGTGACTTGGCATGGGGCGCGTTTGCCTTTTGTCATCTATTATTGGGGGAAAATTTGTGTTAATTTTTCTTGATTGGGTTTGGTGTATATAAATACACTGATGTTTTTGAGATCAGGGATGCTTATAGAACAAAATAGCTTTCGGAAACAGGGAAACATGGCGGATACTAAAACCCCTACGACGCTACTACATCACGTGACGAACATTAGTGCTGGCGTTAGCCCATTCAAAGGGATTGTAGATGGCGTACTGTCACAGCCTGTAAATATCTTTATTGAAGGAGTTAATAACTATTTATCGGGAAAGAATATAGTAGACGATGTAGAGGCATTTAGAGAGGCGAAAGCTTTGCTAGATTTCAATAAGGGAGACCTCTCCCACCGCTCAAGAAATTTCCAATTTACAAAATGTCGTACCTGGACGGATTTGCAAGCATTTTGAAAACAGCGTATGGCTCAAAGGAACACGGAGATATGGTGAGGGACCTTCGGGGTCTTTATAAAATACGGAAGGGCACTAATAGTCTCGTAGAACATAGTTCAAAACTGTTTGACGCAGTGGCGGATTGGGTAGGAAAACTGAAAACATCTAAATGGGTTACAGGGGATAATCTCTCTCTAAATAATATTCATAAACTGATCTATTTTTCCCTGCTCTTGCATGAGGTACCGGATGCGATAGTAGATAGCTTTGATGAAAAGATTGAACCTACTTCAGATGAAGAATTACTTTATACCCAAATAGATAAACACAGGTCTAAATGTCCCACTGTAGATAGCACAATTTTTAACGGGACAGGCCTGAGGGATAGAGTACAAAGAGACACGGAATTTTCTCCTCCTCGTCTGTGCGCAAAAGTTGAGTATAACAAAAGATCGATCGATCAAAAGCAGCAGCAGTTGTGCTGTTTCAACTGCAATAAACCAGGGCATCCAAAGAAATTGTGTAGGGTTAAATATTGTGGAATGTGTAAAAGTACTGATCATTATTGGCAGTCTTGTCCGTCTCAGATACGGAGAGATGCGAGACCTACACCCCAAGGTTCTGGTAATTATAATGTGAGAACTTCCCAGGCAGGTCAAACCAGAGGGCAAAGGGATCGGCAAAATTTTTGGAAGCCCGATCAACAAAAAGGGTACAGGTGATTGGTAAATGCCATTGTGGTCTCGTGGGGGACACCCCAGAGCCCAAGCCTATAGTCTATGGAACAGTAGGGGATGTGGATATCCCTGTGTTTATAGACTTGGGGGCTTCAATAAATCTAATGGACTATAATCTGTATCAATACATATTTTCCAATTACCCTTTGCAACCCTCAACGGAGACGGTGTGTGATGTGCAAGCCCATAGATTAAATACCCTGGGTTGTGTTAAAGTACGGTTTACTCTCGGTGACAGAGTGTTAACAGAACCATTTTTGGTAATAAAAGGAATTGCGTTGGGCAATAAACTTTTGCTGGGTCATCCTGCTTGTAGAAGACACAAGATTTCGATCCATGAGGGTGCTAATGGGATAACAGTCGGAATACCAGGTAGTTTTCTACCGTATGAGGACGTGAATAGAATGGAGGACATGGTGGTTATTGAAAGAGATGTGCTCGGTGGCATTAATGGCGGTGATACCAGTGTTATGGAGAAAGGTGATATTAAAACACACGTTGGTGATATGGGAAATGATTACGGGGGCTCAACCAGAGTTCACAGTGATAACAATGGTGGTGATGATACTAATATGGATGTTATTTCTGATACTAACAATGCCGGGGATGATGCTGAGGGTGGTAATGTGTATGGGGAAGTGGCAAGGGGAGATACTAACCACAAATATAGAGGTGTTTTATCTGAAGATATTATGTTACTACCAGGTTCAAAGACTTTGGTAAAAGTTAAATTGAAGGAAATGAGAAAACCCACAGATGTGTGTGTTATTGAAAATAGCGAAAAGCTTAGAAGGATTGTTAGCACGGCATCGGTGAACAGTGTATCAAAGGATAGGTTTACGTGGTTAGAGTTGCTAAACTGTAATGATACAGTTACGAGATACCAGAAAAACACATACATATTGGATTTTCAAGATTGGAGTTGTGATAGTGGTTCAGTGACTATCGTAGAGGGGATACCTGAGTTTTCGGAGGCAGAAATGCAATCAAGGAAACGAACATTCAGAGAACATTTAGCTAATGCGGATTATAGCGAACACGTTGAAGCGATAAGCGGGCTCTTGGCAGAATTTGGGGATACGGTAGCCTTACAAGGTGATAAATTGGGGTTGACTAATGTGTTAGAGCATAAGGTAAATTTGGAGAGTGACACAAAACCTATTTATATTCCTGCATATCGCATACCTTTAAAAATCAGAGAACAGGTAGAGAAAGAGCTTAATAGATGGGAAGAAGAAGGAATCATCAGACCCAGCGTGTCTCCTTAAAACTTTCCCTTGCTAGCGGTGCCTAAGAAAGACGGTTCTGTCCGTGTATGCTTCGATTTTAGACGTTTAAATGAGAAAACGATCCCTGACCGCTACCCAGTCGTGTGCATACCAGATCTTTTTGTTGAAATTGGGGGACATAATATTTATAGCTCAATTGATTTGGCGCAGATTTCCTACAGGTCCCTCTTAGTGAGAGTAGCAAGGAAAATACTGCTTTTTCAGTGCCCAAGGGACACTATGAATTTACGCAAATGCCTTTCGGTTTATCGGGCAGTCCGATGACTTTTACCAGATTGGTGAACACAGTTTTGCACGGGTTATTGGGCAAAAATGTTTTTGTGTATATGGATGACATCCTGATCGCAACGGACATGATCGTGCAACACCTGGAAGTGCTTACAGAAGTACTTAGGAGGCTTAGATTAGTGGGGTTGAAAATCAAGCTAGCCAAGTGCTCGTTCTTGAAAAAGCAGATCACATATCTAGGTCACGTCATATCTAAGGAAGGGGTTAGAGTAAATGACGATAAAGTCAAAGCAATAGCGAATTTTCGCAACCCCAGATCAAAGAAAGAGATTAAGTCATTCCTGGGTAGCTCCGGTTTCTTTAGGAGGTTTGTAAAAGGGTTCTCTAATATAGCAGCTCCCCTAACTGATGTGTTGTGGGAAGACGTTCAATTTCAATGGAAGGAACCCCAGGCGGAGAGTTTTCAAAAGCTCAAAGACGCGCTAATGAATCCCCCTGTTTTGAAGTTTCCAGATTTTAGGGAACCTTTTACATTAGTGACTGATGCAAGCCAGGAAGGTATAGGTGCTTGCCTTATGCAAAAGTCTGATGGGATATTTCATCCTATAGCTTCTTATAGCAGGAAGTTCAGGACAAAGGGCAGCAACGAGAAGTCCATGGCCACCATAGATAAAGAAGCCTTTGCAATAGTGTCGAGCTTAGTTCATTTTAAAATGTTACTGATGGGGAATAAAGTAGAAGTTCTTACAGACCACAAACCATTACTAGATCTTTTTAATAAACCTGATTTGTCGCCCAAAAGAGCTCGATGGTTTTTAACTATCAGAGATTTTGATGCTGAGCTCAAATATATAGAAGGCAAATTTAATGTCGTTGCTGATGCTCTCAGTAGGAGTTTTCATGACACGGAAGGTTTCCAAGTCGCTCAAGTCACTAGCGAAACCATACAATGGGATATACCTCTCGTAGAGCAAAGGCAAGATGAAGACGAGATTTTAGCAGATGCAAAAGCGTTTCTAAGAGGGGAATTAGTCAGGAAACGTTATAAGCTGCCTTTTTCGGGATTGGAGTTAGAAGGTAATTTATTGGTTAGGAAAATTAAATATAAGTTGAGAACCAGTGAAAGTAAAGGAGATACGACACAGATCGTAATTCCGAAGGTCCTAATTCCAGTGGTATTGGATATAGTTCATTGCAGGTTCGGTAGTCCACACTTGGGAATAGAAAAAAACGTATGATAAGGTTCGTGCTAAATACATTTGGAAAAATATGGGGAAAGATGTGGAAAATTTCGTAAGGAATTGTACGGTGTGCAACGCATGTAAGCCTGCAAGGACAACTTCATGCAAAATAGGATCATGTCCTATACCGAGTAGACCTTTTCAGAGAATACATATGGATATCTTAGGGAATTTTTGTGAGTCTAGATATGCAAACAAGTACTTGTTAGTGATAATAGATGAACTTACAAGGATAGTAGAAATTTTCCCACTTAAGCATAAAACGGCCGAAGAAGTAGCCATAGCGTTTTTCAATGGTATCATTTGCAGATATGGCTCACCCGAAGTTCTATTAACTGACAATGGAGGGAATTTGTGAACAAAACCTTGGAATGTTTAGCTGAAGTCATGGGGATACAGAAAGTGACAATTATTCCATACAGACCCGAGGCAAATGAGTTGTGCAAACGAGCAAACAGGAAAGTACTCGAGGCTCTCAGGAAAACTGTAGGTGGTAATGATAAGAATTGGGACAGATATATTAATGTTGTTAGACATAGTATTAACACTATGGTCAGTGATTCAATTAAAATATTCCCATTTGAAGCTTTGTTTGGTTGTCCAGCGCGAGGCACATTTGATTTGCTAACTATGCCTCATCATGGGGAGGATACAGTCGTGGCGTTAATATCCACAGCGAGAGAGAGACACGCATGTCTCAGCCGTAATCTCGAATCCACAACCAGAGATATGGAAAATTGGAAACAGATTTGTAGTTTTAAATGAACAAACAGGTCAGTCGAGGCTAACACATATCTCGAAATTGAAAAGAATTGGTTGTGGTGATTAATATATTGTCGTGCAATTTCATTTTTTTTTTTCTTTTTTTTCTTGCTGTCTGTTTTTTGTGATTTGGTGACAGAATGACTTCACATTTTTTTTCTCCTTTATTTCCTTCTACAGTTTTTTTTTTTTCTTATTATGTGTAAATCTGCGGCGTTTTGGCGTAAGATTTCAGAGTTAATATTTTACGGCAAATTTTTGCTTTAGCTGAGAAACGGGATGGTCTTTTTGGTGTGGGGTCATTAATTAAATAGAGGAAATATTTATCACCATCACCGGAGTGGTGTTATTATTAAGATGATGATTTATATACATATAAGGAGATGGTATTAATCCTTGTGGGTGACTTCCTTTTTTTTTTTGGTGGTATATAATTATGGAATTGTGAGTTTATCGTAGTTTTTTGTCCTGAATAGGTGATAATTTTTTATATAATTGGACAGTATCATTTGGGAGAATTATGTCTTCGAGACAATCTTTGAACACCTTAGTCATATCCTGGAGATGGTTCTGCGGAGTGTGCTTACGTAGTTCAGTACAGAACATTTTTTTTTTTAGAGTAATGAGTTTCTGGCGTCGCGAGTCCGACTATGCTGCAGCCTGAAGCACCTGACGTGTTCACAGGTGGGGTTTTTTTTTTGCTAAGGTTGCTGTAAGGAGTCCGGTTGCGGATCTTTCCTTTGGAGTTGATTACTCGGGGATTTGCACTGTTTTCGTAGATGCTGATTATGGCATTTCACGAGAACGTGTCATGTAAGGGGATTCTTTTCTGGTTGTTTCTTGTCGATAGGATTATTGCAGTAGCAGATTCCGTAACGGTACACATTCCGTTTTGGGAAAGATGTTGAATTATATTTGTTTCTTTTCTCTTAGGTGCGCTGTGTAATGGGGGGAAAGTTCACTTATTATTGTTGTGTTATCTTACACTTTTTTTTTCTCCTTTTCCTTTTTTTTTCTTTTTTTACGAGAGTAGTTGTAATGATGGTTAAGCTCTAAGTAGCATTTTTATCTTAGATAGGAGATATAATTTGTCAGGGTATGTGAGTTGGACAGAAGGGGTGTTCGGCATTATATTTTATGGAGGCTAGTTATATAAACCATAAAGGGGTTTTTGCTGTTAGACATTATGGGCTCTCTTTTGATAGCTTATCAGTCATATATGGGATTATTTGTGAGGATTCAGTAGGTAAAGATTATATTTGGTTTAGCGAGGAATTTTTAATATTTGACTAGTAGATTGAAAATATTAATTAATGACGGATTTGTGGGGTACAACAAGACTTTAGTCATTTTATGACCATGTAGACCTTTTAAATACGGACACACAATGACTTTGGAGAATTCCCAACTCTACGTGATGATGGCGATGGAGACGACTTCGTTCTACAGTACCAGAGGTCAAGTAAAGTCTACACACGAATGGCGTTTCTGTGGACTGCCTTTGCAAAGGATGAAATGTCTTCGATATATCGTCTCAGGATAATTTCTGGGATAAATCAGGAGTCTACAATCTTCGATGAGGCGGGTGCGAGTAGCACTTGCATAGAAGTCACGGGATATCTCCTGGATAACAGAGTGGTGACCACGTTTACTTCAGTAGAAAACGTCGAATCTACAGTTTCGCAACAAGAGGGTGTTGGATACACTCACGAGGGTCACAGACGCTGAATAATGGCGCGTGCTGAGTTGTTTCGAGTTGGTTTACGTACTCTACCTGCGTCTACAATAATTCGCTCGTCCTACAGGGATCCCAGCTGTTTGATGGTTCCTGCAGGGTTCTCTTGGATTTCTTCATGGTACTTAGTCGGCGTGTCTACAACTCGTCTACCAAGGTGTTTCATCAACACTTACATGGAAGCCATAGGGCGGTTCGAATCCCGCCTACAGTGGAGACCGTTACAGTCCCGCCGCTGGAAGATAGTGACGAGGATGAGCCTTTCTTTTTCGACGACCATTACACTATACCAATAGTAATGGTCATGCTAGGTGCTATACTGATCACAATTTGTGTGCTAGGAGTTCTTAAACTTTTGTGTATTCGACGAAGCACAGGGGCTCCAGCAACGGAGGTGGCCCTGAGTCATGTGGTAAATTGATACATTGTGCATTAGTTGCCGATACGGTGTGCGACGGGAGTGCACTATTTTCTTTTTTTGAGCCGGCCTATGTGTTTTATATATATTATGAGATGCTTGTGTGTCTAGTGGCTAGGCAGGAGCTAGCAATTTTAGGTGGCTGAGCTCCTCTGTCAGATGAAAAGAGGGGCAATGATTAATAATATGTTTAAAGTGCCAATGTAATGTTAAGTGAAGTCACATATCACTTCTCGCTTGGAGACAGGCTGAACTGTAAGGGGCAGCTTGCGTGAGAAAGGAATTTGTTGTGCAAGCAATTTGACCCAGAGATCACTCGCCCGGTTGTGAGGCATGTACGTTTGTTTGTACGCATGTTACAGGCCTACTAGCCCAAGGCACTTGTGAAAGACACATTCCTTCGGTGAACACAAAGAGGTTAAGCGGTACACACCGAGTGTTGGGAGAGAACGCCCCATCGTAAAGGTAGGACATATTCTATAAAGACTTAGAAAACTGTTACCTTTGAAAAGAGAGAGAAGTGTGAAATACTCTCTTTACGTGAATACTTTGAAAAGAGTAATGTGTGTGACATGTCTTTTATGCCTTATTATCTTTATTACAGATGGGTCCTATTCCATGGCTAATGTAGAGGCGGGAATCTCTAACCTGACTAATACAATGTACATATGTAATAAATACATTTTAGAATTACATAATCTGTAAATAAAAACCCATGACCTGAGGTCATTGGCATTAGGAGGGTCCTACGTGACCAAGGCAGATCTAGATTACGCTATGCGATGTCTGCAGTAGCCTGGTTTAGGTTTGTTTTGATATGTCATCATGTTGTATATTGTCAACCTTTTACAAACACCTTCCATGGGAAGCGGTTAACCTGTTAACCTACGCCGGAACTTGTAACTTCCGAGCCGGCGGACTACGTATGTTTTTATGTGAATCGCTGAGATAGCTAATGTTTCGCTATTGACGTGATGCTCTAAGAGTGCAGTTCATTCCTATCAATCAAACGTAATGGTCTCACGACCGAACTGTCTCTCTTGTTATGGAGTTACAGAATAAAGTTGTTGTACTATTTTCAACTTATCCGTTTGAATCATCTCCTTTAATTTAAGAAAAACCACTCTACTAAGATATCACATAGGAGAAAGAAGGAACCAGAAATACTTACGAATGACAGTCGTAAGGAAAAACAAACAGTCTTTCGCAAAAGCGAAACGACTAAAATTTGGTGGCAGCTATTGACGAAGAATAAGATTAACAAGACCCATATCAGCCGACCGAAGAACTGCAATAACCAACTTCCACCTATAAATCAATACTAAACAGAGGAAACGGGATCTTCAATCAACGCAACATTTTATGAAGACGAAGATATGTCCTTCATCGAGAAGAATACAAGCATCAACATCGACGATTGAGTGACTGTTGTCACATATCTCCGAGAATCAACACCGGACGAGAGCAGCATCGAACATCAACAGAAAGAAGAAAACACATAAAGAAAACAACGCGCGATCACTAGCAAGGACGCAAAGAGTAGGCCAAGAGGAAGCAACGCGAGGAAGGAGGCTGTGACGTCATCAATCTTGGACTTCTTCATGCAACGTGAGGCAGAGACGAGACCGTGACGTCATCACGACTTCCGACACAAAGACGACAGGAAACTGTGACGTCATCCCATGTCAACAATCCTTCAGCATATAACCCAGAGCTAAGTGCAATTTTATCTATTCAGGTTTTTTCTCAGCGAAGTGTTGTTCATCAGGAGTCGATCGTCCAGTATTCTGGGGGTGAGTTGTTCGCCATCTTAATCTTCATTCATTACAGAATCAATCTTCAACTACGAGTTCTCGCCCGCAGACTATTTTTTTTCTCGTTGTTGCTAATCGTTTCTTGCAGGAATTCTCCGTATAATATCTTTATCAAATTATCTGTATTTCTGTATCTTTTTGGGGGATTTTCCTATTACTTACAACACATTTATACAGTATATTGCATATGCGTTTACGTAGTGGTCGAGTGTACTCTTATAAATATTTTGATAGGACCGCAAGGAATAGGAGTGATAAGAAAAAAGTAAAAGTGAACATGGCAACTACTCCGGCTGGCAACCCGAATGTGGTGACTCTCATGAGCGCGAGGTCAGCAATTGTCCCTTTTCAAGGTCGGGTCAATGGGTTCCTGCCTCAAAATGTTGAGGCATGGACCTCATCTGTAGACGCTCATTTAAATGCAAAAAGCATCACAGACCCAGCTGTACAATTACAGGAAGCCAAAAGCTTCATAGACCTTGCTAAAGGAGACGCAAGTGCATATCTAAGGGGTGTTTCTTTCCAAGAGGCGACTACATGGGACGAGTTCAAAATCAGATTACGTACCGTGTATGGGGGTGAAGAGGCTTTAGATGTAGTATTGGCATTGAGAAATATCCTTAACCAAGCCTCCATGACTCAGCTTAATGTTGTTGAGCAGGCGGCGCTAATTGCCGACCGGCTAAACGAATATCAAGTTAGTTTAAGTAACTCCGGGTGGGTTACGAGTGCCAGAATCACCGTGAAAGATTTTATCCGTCTAATTTACCTCACGAGCATTACAGCAATGTTGCCTGAAGTTTTAGTGCGGTGTTTTGACAAAAAATTGCAGCCCAGCAGTACGGAATTAGATGTGTATAAACAAATCAAAAAACACATGTCTAAATGTACTGACCTAGATCCTTCGCTCACTCAAGTTTTTGCAAAAAATGAGAATAAGCAACAACAAGTAAACGTGGTACATAATAATAATCAAGTTGCAGAGATGGTTTGATATAATTGTAAACGACCAGGTCACATGATTTCAGACTGTCAGACGCGTTTTTGTTCAATACATAATAGTACCACTCATTCATATAATCGTTGCTACTCGCGGAATCAACAGCAGAATCCTACAAACACGCAAACAGTTGCCAGTGCAAATAAAAAGAAGGGTCCTCAGTACTATAAAAAGAAACAAGCAAACGGCAATGCTGCTCAACAGCAGAAACAAACAAATCGTGCTTCAGGTACCTCTCTTCCTGGGCCGTCTAGCCAGAACTTGCAAGGTCAAGCGAATTTTCAAGGTGTGCTAAACAAAGCAAATACCACGTAGTTCGCTCCAAGGGGGGAGAGGACGATGTTGGGTCATCAATATCAACATCTTTTGTATCAAATAATCAGTTTAATCATTTATCAGATCATTGTGAGGCAATCGATTTTCCTATGAAACACACGGCCGAATCCAAAAAATCTGTGCAGGTTCCCGTAGATTTGCAACAATTTCATGCAATTATTAGTCAAGACGAGTTACGACCAACCTTACATGCAGTAAATTTGGACCATAAGTCATTTACTTTGTTCTTTGATTCTGGTAGTCCACGTAATATCATGGATTTAAGGACTCATCATTTACTCTTTTCAAACTTCCCTATAGAGAAGTCCGGAATAAGACTCTCGGGCATAGGAAATAATGAATTAAATGTTGTAGGAGTAACTCATGTTCAGTACAAGGTCGGTAAGCGCACGTTTTCCGATAACTTTATCGTTGTACAAAACATTAATATGTATCCCGCAGTAATTATCGGATACCCGTCTATGGGCACTCAAAATATTACCTTAGCACCTGCAAAACACGGCGTGTATATCAAAGGAAAATTCTATAAGTCTTCTAATACCCTAAAATCAGTTTTAGATAATAAGGAGACAGACAGAGTAGTCACTTATATCGAAGAACCAATCACTTGTCTCATGAACCAAGAAATAATACATGCGACCCAACAGAACTCTCGCTCGCCCGTAATATCAGCTTGCACGCAAACTCTCGAGCCGAACGTAACTTTGAACATAGTGCGTGTAAAGAAAACCTTGCCTGGATCTGAAATGTTAATCCTTTCCGACACTCTGAAAACACACGGATTATCCGTCACACAAGCCATATATACAGTCGGCTCACAACAACGTCACATCGAAGTCTGTAATCATTTGAATACCACTTTAGTAATCCACAAAAATCAACATATCTTGGATGCGGAAGTTTATAAACATCGCATTCTTACCGTAGCTGAGATAAATCACACTCAATCAGTTGCGGATGAATCCCTTTTGCAATCTATAAAGAACAAAATCAATAAGGACATTCAAGAAGAAGAAATTCAGCAGAAATTTTTGAATCTTTTAACTGAATATCATGATGTTTTTTCCACTACGGATGGAACCTTAGGAAAAACGGATGTCATCGAGCATCAAATAAGGCTCAAGGACAAACAGAAAGTAATCTATGTACCTTCGTACCGACTTCCTATGAAATTTCAGAATGAGATAACTGAGGAAGTAGGTAAAATGCTAAAAGAAGGAGTCATTAGGAAATCAAACAGCCCTTATAATTTTCCGTTAATAGTAGTACCGAAAAAAGATCGAACTTGGCGGATATGCGTCGATTTTCGTCGCTTAAATGAGGAAACAATCCCTGACCGATTCCCAGTACCATGTACTGACGATATTCTATCTCTACTAGGTCAGAACAAATATTTCACCAGCTTGGACCTACCAAAAGGCTTTCATCAGATTCCGTTGGAAGAAGAGAGTATCCCATACACTGCCTTCAGCACAGCCAGGGGACATTATGAATTTTTGCGTATGCCTTTTGGTTTACGTTGTGCTCCTATAACTTTTACTAGAATGATAAACATTGTGTTTGGAGACTTGTTAGGAGATATCCTACATGCCTACATGGACGACCTAGTAATCTTTTCCAATACCTTAGAAGAACATCTACGTAAATTAGAGTTAGTGCTACAAAGACTAAGGCAGCATAACCTAAGGGTAAAGATAAGTAAGTGTGAATTTTTTAAAACAGAACTAGTCTATTTAGGTTTCACGGTGTCTAGTGAAGGTCTTAAAGTAGTCCATGATAAGGTATCGGCTATCCGATACCTACTAACGTCAAGGGAATACAGCAATTTTTAGGCTGTAGCGGATATTATAGGAGGTTCATTAGGAACTACTCCATCATAGCCGCTCCCTAACCGATCTTATAAAAAAGGGCGTAGATTTCATATGGTCTGAAAATCATCAACAGGCGTTCGATAAATTGAAAGATGAACTGTGTAGTTCTCCTATCTTGAAATTTCCTGACTTCGGTAAGGAATTCTTTATAGCAACAGACGCCTCAGACCTAGGAGTAGGTGGGGTATTGCTTCAACAATATGATAAACAGATTTTCCCTATAGCTTTTTATTCACATAAACTGAGACCTTCCGAAAGTAAATATGCAGTAATAGACAAGGAAGGGCTCGCTGTTGTTAATTCACTCATGCATTTTAAATTCATAATATACGGTTATCCCGTCAAGCTTCTCACTGATCATAAGCCCCTAACCGACTTCTTTAAAGGCTTTAGTCACAGCCCTAAGCGAACTCGGTGGCACATGATCATCCAGGACTTTGGCGCGAGGATCGGGTATTTACCTGGGAAAGCAAATATCATTGCTGACGCATTATCACGCAACCCCTCTTCATCTTGTACCGAGCCATTAGCTGAATTAATAGATATCTCAACCTCCACGCCCATTGTTAAAACTATATCTGAACAGGAAGATCTGGGCTGGAGTGCTGAACTATTACGAACGGAACAAGAAAAGATCCGCAAATAGAAAAAATCATCATTGCGTTAAACGGAAATCCGAAGGAAAAGGAATATATAAAGTATAAGCAGCAGAATTATCTAATCAAAGATAATATCCTGTGTAGATCCGTGTCGAGGAAAACCCGCAACACACCACAGTTGAATACCCACTCATACCCACTGTCTTAAAATGGTTGCATGAAAATCCACTGCATGGACACCCGGGTTATTCCCTAATGTCACAGAAAGCCAAATCCTTATTTTATTGGCATACGATGCTTACAGATATAAAAAAGCACATAGCAAATTGTCGCACTTGTCAAGAATACAAAGGGCACACGAGACACCTGTCCGCCTAGGGCTTACCCTTGCCAAATCAACCCTTTGAAAGAGTACCACTTAGATTTATTAACAGGATTTTGTACGAAGTCAGGACAGAGGAAATAAGCACCTCCTAGTAATCATAGATGCTTTGACTCGATATACAGAACTGATGCGCTTAAAACAAAAACCGCAGTCGAGTGCGCTAGAAAGTTTTACGAGTGCTACATTTGTAAACATGGAATTCCACACACCATCATATCAGACTCGGGCGGGGAGTTCATAATCATCCTACCTAACTCCTGCGAATTCCTTTGCATAAAGAAAATCAATACTATGATATATCACCCAGAGTCTAATGGGCTAGTGGAAAGGGCAAATCGTAAGGTTTTAAACATTCTAAGGGTCACCTTAGGGGGGGCAGACCCCAACTGGGACATTGCAATACCTGCGGTAACTCAAGCCACACTTATCACTCGTATCATGTGTCTATTAAAATGACACCGCACGAGGCACTGTACGGTATCCCAGCTAGACACCTTTCCATGTATTAACGCCTACAACTAATTTATCAAATCCTCTAAAGGATGTTATGGATGCAAGCATAAGTCGATATAATATACTTCGTAAGAATCTAGAAGAAGCACAAATTATAATGAAAAGAAATCATGATAAAATAGCTAAGCCAACTAGAACATATGCCGTGGGCGATCAGGTATACATACAAGTATACGTACGTAAAGGTTTAAATTTTAAACTGACACCTAAGTTTGAAGGCCCGTTTAACATTTTAGAAACATTAACGGCCAATAGATTTAGGGTTCAAAATGTATCCAAACCCACTGATATATGAATAGTTCCCTTGGCACATATCAGAATCTAAAGAAAGGTAGATGGAGTGAGGGAAAAAATGGTTGTATTTATGAAACTTGTATAATAATTTATATATATATATATATATATATCAATCATATTTGTGATGTAAACATATTCTTTTACACGAGTTATTACATATATATTTTACTCATTGCAGGTTTTCAAAATGAATCTGTTATTGTTGGGAGTGATATTGTGTGTTCAGACATCTTTGTTGTATGGAAAGAGCACTAGGACGAAAGAAATAGAATTTAATCATGGCTCGATTATCGAGAGAACAGAAGACATTTTTATGGTGTCGAGTAATATAGTCATAGAAGTGGATATGCAGGCCATATTTTTGCCTGAAGATGACGTCCTTAACTTAAAGAATGACCTGATGAGGTTTGCCATTTCGCTTAAGGAAATGCACCAATGTAATTTCCCTCCCATGCTAACTCAGGGATTTCGCTAGCTCAAACCCTAAGCGTCGCGGAAAATGTTGTCTTATGACATACAAAATAAAAAACCGCTGAGGCAGAGGAACTTGCTCGTGACTTGCTGATGTGGTCTGTGTGGCACAATAATCTCGAACGCCGCAACCCGCCTATATTCTGGCTGGACTAAACATCTTTGGGATCTGTTGCGAATCTAGGCTTAGGAATTTCAAATCGCTTAGATAAATAATCAAAATAAAAGAATTGAGTTTTTCGCAACACAAAACCGAATTAGCTTTGTCTGAACTTCGCAGCCAGTTATCCTCAATCAATCAAATAATGAGTTTGGTAAACGAACATTCAAATAATATCGATCAGATTATGGAAGTTCAACATTTGCTGGCTACGTTAGCTTACTATAGTTCGAAAATAGATCATATCCGTGTGAAAATATCACATTTTATTGAGAAATCAAAAGACTATGTAGAAGCTATTACGTTAGCGACAAAGGTTGTGTTATCTCCACACCTCATGCCTATTAAAGATCTGACGTTAACTTTGGAGAACGCCCATAAAGTAGAGTTCTATTATAGCCTAATATCGTCAGCGTTGAAAATTATAGGATTATGATCACCATACCTTTTGATTCTTCCGATGCTTGGCAATCATACAAAATAGCACCGTTTCCTACTTTCATGACGAATAACTCAAGTCCAGTAATATCCAATTTGACGGGGTCAGGTTCTGATTTTCTTCTGATAGGAAATCATTTACAGTCATTAAAGACTTAGATAAACTCACTCACTGTTCAGAAGCCATGAATAATAAAATTTGTACAGCTGACTCTTTTGAATTCCATCCTATATCAACGGATTCATGTGAGTTAGGCATAGTGCTAAACAGCTCTCTCTCTCATACACCAAGGTTGTCTGAGGAAACTTTATCCTTTTACAGTAATAAATTCAATTACAGAATGAATAATGGCTCCTGGATCCGATACGACAAAGACGGTTTCCACGTCGTATGCCCGGACGGGACCACCGCCCATTCCCCAATCTTTGTAGCAGCTGATGGTTGTACGGGGACATCTACAAACTACACCGTCAGAGGGTCAACACGATAATCGTGAGAAGGCGTATGCGACGGGACCACGCCCATTCCCCAATCTGTAGCAGCTGATGGTTGTACGGGGACATCTACAAACTACACCGTCAGAGGGGTCAACACGATAATACGTGAGAAGGCGTATTTTGCGAACTATACTTGGGCGTCTACAATTATCCCATCACTACCTCTCCCATACAACGCGCAGGTGGCTCATTGTTTGACGCAATTGGCTGAGATGAACCACGCGTCACCGACTTATGCAGGTGGAGAAAATCTTCGTTACTACGTTCTGCTGGCCGTGTTCAGCGTGACGGCCATATTGGTTATCGCCGTCAACATCTTTGCTTGGCGTAGGCTGAGCGGTACACAGAAGGATCTCCAAGGAAACGTATTGTCCCGTCCAAGAATGACGTACCCGTTACACTCAAGGCGTTTGAGTTCAGGGCCGCTTGAAACTGGCCATTTCATTTGGTGCCTAGGAAAATTGTCTGGAATTGTGTTGTGTGTGAAAAGCGGTCTGTATGCTGGCAAAATGTAGGACAAGAAAGACTCACGCCTTTGTGCATTTGAACAGTTAAAGTATCTATTCCCGGGCACCTAATAAAATATTATAGCCCAATATATACATTAATATACTCCTAAAGGTATTTTTTCGGGCACCTAATAAAATATACCAGCCCTATATATTAATCTGTGCACAAATTATACCTAATTCTACCAATTGTACCATTATATTTACCTATTACAAAGAGTGACAAGTACTCTTTAACAATTATCCATGATCATGTTTGTAATCTATCAGTAACCGCTATTCTTAATCAGGTTACCTATTACCATAATCTACCAGTAACCACTATTCTTAATCAGGTTACCTATTATCATAATAATCATGTATACATGTTAACCTTTTGATTTTTACCTTTTGATTATTTTTGGGTACCTAATCATTATTATTACCAAACATGGATCTAGATTTTCCATGCATTTATCTTTGTTTATGAATATGTCCAAAAGGGTATGTAACAGAACCTTTTTATGCATTTAATCACTTGTTATGTTTATACCTAAACATATGTTACGAGCACGCTCCTAAGAAACCATGTTTAAAGTAACTTTTGTTATTCAAGGCTTGAATAGTAGCTGTCCGAGCCTAATGTAATAATACATTTTAGAATTACATAATCGTGTAAATAAAAAAGAACCCATGACCTGAGGTCATTGGCATTAGGAGGGTCCTACGTGACCCAAGGCAGATCTAGATTACGCTATGCGATGTCTGCAGTAGCCTGGTTTAGGTTTGTTTTGATATGTCATCATGTTGTATATTGTCAACCTTTTACAAACACCTTCCATGGGAAGCGGTTGACCTGTTAACCTACGCCGGAACTTGTAACTTCCGAGCCGGCGGACTACGTATGTTTTTATGTGAATCGCTGAGATAGCTAATGTTTCGCTAATGACGTGATGCTCTAAGAGTGCAGTTCATTCCTATCGATCAAACGTAACGGTCTCACGACCGAACTGTCTCTCTTGTTATGGAGTTACAGAATAAAGTTGTTGTACTATTTTCAACTTATCCGTTTGAATCATCTCCTTTAATTTAAGAAGAACCACTCTACTAAGATATCACATAGGAGAAAGAAGGAACCAGAAATACTTACGAATGACAGTCGTAAGGAAAAACAAACAGTCTTTCGCAAAAGCGAAACGACTAAAATATATTGACAATTTGGGTATGGGAGAGAATTCTTAGTCAGGAGGGAATAATGTTAACTTACTGGTTTCTTTATGGGCAGATTTAGCTTTTATGCCTTTATGACTTGTTAATCATATTGTCCTATTTTAAAGCCAACTGCTTTGGGTAATAATAGTATGTACTTACGAGATCTTAATAGGCAAATGACATGATTGCAGACAGAGGGCACTACTGACTACAGGTAAGAGTTTCCAGTTTGTGTAGTTTAGTGAAAAGGGGGAGTAACATATATTATATATATATATATACATATACATATATACATACATACACACACACAAAAACATATATATATATAATATATATATATATATATATATATATTTATATATATATATATATATATAGGGTGTACCTCGACATACGAAAGTCCCAGCTTACAAAAAATTCAAGTTACGAAAGCAAATACGAAGATTTTTTTGGCTCTACATACGAAAATAATTCAGGTTACGAAAGGTTGTTGCTGTAAAGTCCCGAGATTCACCCGGACCGCCAAGAACAATTTTAAAACTCGCATGCTGCCAACTGAGTAGACTCGCCACCATCCTCCCACTCTCCCATTGGTTCCTGATGCTAGTCACCGCCATAAGATCCTGCTCTCCTATTGGTCAGCATCTCTCCCATCGTGCTCTACGTGAAGGCGTTCTTCTTCAGCCATTGCTTTGCACCAGCGTTATCGTATGCACGCGGAATTAGTTCATTCACATATACGATTTCGTTTGTTAACGTAAATTTGTGTTAGTGATTTCGTTGTACTACTTTATCGTGTGGTGTGAAAACTTAATTAGTATACGTACTACATAACTTAATTACGTACAGTATAGTCATGGGTCCCAAGAAAGTTGCTGAAGTTCACAGAAAGAAGAGGATGCTTTCTACGCAGACAAAAATGGAGATTATCAAGAAGTATGAAGCTGGCATGCAGTTGAGTGTGATCGCTAAGGAATACAGCCGAAATCTGTCGACGATACGCATTATCCTTAAGCAGAAGGAAGCCATCAAAAGCAGCTACATCTTCCAAGGGTATGACTATTTTGTCCAACAAGAGGAGCCACGTGCATGATGAGATGGAGAGGCTGCTTCTTCTATGGATTGAGGACAAAGAAATTGCTGGTGATACAATAACCGAGACGGCAATATGCCAGAAGGCCAGCGCTATTTTTGGTGATTTGACTGCCCAGGCCGAAGACGACGGAGGAGAAGGGACATAGACAGCAACCCCAGACTTCAATGGCTTCTCGGGGGTGGTTTGATGAATTCCATAAACGGACTAGCATCCATTCGGTGGTGAAGAAATTGAAATTTTGTAAAAAACATAAAGTATAAAAAAAGTAAAAAAAAATTCAAAAATAATAAAAAGACAAAAAGAAAGAAATTCAATTTTAAGTTTTCTGTAAAGTTAAGTCTTAATGTTTTGTGCCATTTGTTAATGTGTTTTGTAAAGTTTAGTTTATGTTTCCTGACATTTTTTAATGTGTTTCGTAAAATTAAGTGTCCATACAAGTTTTCTGCCATTTGTCCTCCTCCTCTGTCGCCACTTTCGGAGATCGCCTCACTCAAAAGGTAGGGTTCCATATTTTACTACATACGTACGTATGTATGTACAGTATTTCTTGTATACCGTGTACACTAATATACTTTATTTACAGGTATGTAGTACATATTAGTAGTATATATGTTGTTTAAGTTAGGTATTGAATGGTCCAAATTGTTGTATTTCATTGTTTATTGGTCAATTTAGCTTTATTAAAAAATTTACGGGGGTGCTTTTGTAGGGATTGGAACGAATTAGCAATCTACATGTAAAATGCGGTTCAAGATACGAAAAACTCAGATTACGTTGGCCACCTCGGAACGGATTAATTTCGTATCCTGAGGTACCACTGTATATGTATATATATACATATATATATATATATATATATATATATATATATATATTATATATATATATATATATATATATATATTATATATATATATATATATATATATATATATATATATATATATATAATATATATATATATATATATATGTAAGAATTACATTATATATATAAACCAGTGACCTGGGGTTCATGGCATTAGGAGGGTTCTACGTGACCAAAGCACACCTTAGATTACGCTATGCGTTGTCTGCAGTAGCCTGATCTAGCTCAAAGCTTTGTCAACATTTTTTATGTTATGATAACTTTGCACAACAACTTCCATGGGAAGAGGTTGACCTGTTAACCTACCGCCGGAAACTTGTAACTTCCGAGCCGGCAGACTACGTATGTGTTTTTATATGAATTGCTGAGATATGCTAATGTTCCGCTATCGACGCGATGCTTTAGAATGGCAGTTCGAAGCCAAATCTCAAACATATCGGTCGTCCGACCGAGCTGCATCTCCATAGTATGGAGTTACAGAATAAAGTTGTTACTTTGTGCAACTAGCCTGTTTGAATCATCTCCTCTAGACAAGAAAGAACCTCTCTACTAAGATATCCAAGGGAGATGAGAGGAACCAAACATTACTTACGGATAACAGCCGTAAGGAAAAAACAAAAAGTCTATCGCCAAGCGATACAGACATTAGAAAAATAAAGGTGGCAAGCGGAAAAACGAAGAACATTATTAAAAAAAAATGGTGGCAAGCGGAACAAACGAAGAACATAATTAACAAGACCCATATCAGCCGACCGAAGGTCTACAAGAACTAACTTCCACCTTCACATCAAACGAACAGAGGAAACGGGATCTTCAATCAACGACAAGTTTATGAAGACGCAACTATGTCCTTCAATCGAGAGGGAAATTACAAGCAGTTTAACACTGACGTTTGAAGCAACTGTTATCACTTATCTTCGAGGAAATCTAATCGCACCGGGACGAGTGGGCGGCATCGAACCATCAACGGAAAGAAGAAAAAAAACAAAACACAGGGAACATCAAACCCGTTCACGAGCAAGGACGCAGAGTCGGACAGCTAATCGCAGTAGGTGCAAAGGACGGAGGCTTTGTGGGAACGTCATCCATCTTGGCGACTTCTCACCCGCCGCATCGTTGTGCCACGACAGAGAAGGCCGTGAACGTCATCACGACTTTCCGACGCGAGACGTGGACAGGAACTGGTGACGTCATCCCATGTCAACAATCCTTCGCAATATAATCTAGAGCTAAGTACCAACCAATTTTTTATCTATTCAGGTCTTTTGTTCCTCAGTGAAGTGTTGTTCATCAAGAGTCGATCGTCCTCAGTATTCTGGGGGTGAGTTGTTCGCCAATTAATTAATCTTCCTTACATTAAACAGAACCTATCTTCAACATACGAGGTTCTCGCCCGCAGATTAACTTTTTTTTTTTTCTTTTTCTAGTTGTCATTAAACCATTTCTTGCAGGAAATTTCCGTCCTAATAAGTTTATTTTAATCAATTCATCTGTATTTTTGTTTGTCTTTTGGGGGATTTTTCCATATTATTATAAAACACCATTATACAGTACCAGTTGGCTTATGCGTTTACGTAGTGGTTTCGAGGTGTACTCTTATAGATATTTTTGATAGGATTGCAAGGAATAGAAGTGATAAGAAAAAAAGTGAAAGCCGAAAATGGGCAACCACTCCGGCTGGCAACCCCAACGTGGTGACTTCTAGCTTAGCGCGACGGTCAGCGATCGTTCCTTTTTCAAAGGTCGGGTCAATGGGTTCCTGCCTCAAAATGTTGAGGCATGGATCTCATCTGTAGGACGCTCATTTAAATTGCAAAAAGCATCACATACCCAGCAGTACAATTACAGGTAGGCCAAGAAGCTTCGTAGACTTCGGCTAAAGGCGATCGCAAGGGTGCGTATCTAAGGGGGGTTTCCTTTTCCAAGAAGCGACTTCACATGGGGAACGAGTTCAAAATAAGGTTACGTGCCGTTGTTATGGGGTGAAGACGGGCTTTAGAATGTAGTATTGGCAATCGAGAAATATCCTTAACCAAGCCTCCATGAACTCAGCTTTTCCTTTTTCCAGGTTGTCGAGCCGGGGCGGGCGCATAATTGCCGATCCGGCTAAATATGAATATCAGGATAGTTGATGTAAACTCCGGGATGGGTCGCGGGTGCTAAACATCAAAGTGAAAAAGATTTTATCCCGTTTGATTACCTTACGTCCATCACTGTAAGGTTGCCTGAAGCCGTTAGTACGGGTTTTGTTTTGATAAAAAAATTTCGCAGCCCGACAGTACGGAATTAGATGTGTATAAATACAAATCAAAAACACCATGTTCTAAATGTACCGGACCTAGATCCTTCTCGCTCATTCAAGTTTTTTGGCAAAAAAACAAAATGAGAACAAACCAGCCAAAACAACAAGTAAATGTGGTTTTTACATAATAATAATCAAAAGGTTGTCAGGGTCTGGTTTGTTATAAACTGTAAACGACCAGGGTCACATGGATTTCAAGACTGTCGGACGCGTTTTTGTTCAATACCACAATAGTTCAAAACTCATTCATATCAAACCGATTGCTGACTCGAGGAATCCAACAGGCCAAACGCTACAAACACGCAACCAGTTGCTAGTGACAAATAAAAAGAACGGGCGTCATCAGTACTATAAGAAGAAACAAACCAAACGGAAATTCTGCAACAAACAGCAGGAAACAAACCAAATCGTGCTTTCAGGTACCTCTGTTCCTGGGCCAGTTCTAGCCAAGAACTCGCAAGGGGTCAAGCGAATTTTCAGGGTATGTGCATAATCAAAAAAAACAAAACAAATAAAACCACGTAGTTCACTCCAAGGGGGGAGAGGGCGATGTTGGGCGTTCATCAATATCAAACATCTTTTGTATCAAATAAACTCAGTTTAAATCATTTATCAGATTCATTGTGGAGACAATTGATTTTCCTATGAAATACACACGGCCGCAATCAAAAAAATCTGTGACAGGTTCCCGTTAGATTTGCAACAAATTCATGGTCAAATTATTAGTCAAAAAACGAGTTTGCGACCAACCTGTACATGCAGTAATTTGGACCCATAAGTCCATTCAGACTTTGTTCTTTGTGATTCTGGTAGTCCACGTAATATAATGGATTTAAGGACTCATCATTTACTCTTTTACAAATTTGTCCCTTATAGAAAAAGTCCGGAATAAGGCTCTCAGGCATTGGGCAATAACTGAATTAAATGTTGTGGGCGTAACTCATGATAAAAACAGTACAAGGTCGGTAAGCGCACCGTTAGCCGATACCTTTTGTCGTTGTACAAAACCATTAATTATGTATCCCTCGCAGTTAATTATCGGATACCCGTTCTATGGGCACTCAAAATATTATCTTAGCACCTGCCAAAAACAACCGGGGCGTGTATATCAAAGGGAAAATTCTATAATGTTCTTCTAACTACCATAAAAATCTGTTTTAGCTAATAAAAGAGACAGGGACAGAGTTTTCGTCACTTACATTACGGAAACCAATCACCCTGTCTTCATTGAAACCAAGAAATAACATACAGGCAACCCAACCCAAAAGAACTCTCGCTCACCCGTAATATCAGATCTTGCACGCAAACCCTCGAACCTAACGTAACTTCAATATTATTAGTGCGTGGTAAAAAGAACCTTAGCCAGGATCTGAAACATTAATCCCTTTCTTCGAAAACTCTGAAAACACAACGGATTATCCGTCACACAAGCGTTTTTGTATACAGTCGGCTCAACAAACAGCAAAAACAAACAATGTAATATCGAAAGTCTGTAATTCATTGCAATACCACTTTAGTAACTCCACCAAAAATCAAACATATCTTGGATGCCGAAGTTTATAAAACATCCGCATTCTTACCGTTATATAGCTGAGATAAATCACGCTCAATCAGGTCGCGGATTGAAACCCTTTTGCAAATCTATAAAGAAACAAAATCAAAAATAAAGATATTCAAGAAGAAGAAATTTCAGCAGAAATTTTGAATCGGTTGCTTAAACTAAATTCATGATGTTTTTTCCACTACGGACGGAAACCTTAGGAACAAACGGATGTCATAGAGCATCAAAATCAGGGCTCAAGGCTAACCCCTCAAAGGAAAACAGAAAGTAATCTATGTACCTTCGTTACAGACTCCTATGAAATTTCCCGAATGAGATAACAGAGGAAGTAGGTAAAATGTTAAAGGGCAAAGGAGTCATTAGGAAATCAAAAGAAACAGCCCTTATAAGTTTTCCGTTAAAGTAGTACCGAAAAAAGATCGAAAACTTGGCGGATATGCGTAGATTTCGTCGTTGTAAACGAAGAAACAATCCCTGGACAGATTCCAAGTACCAATGTACCGATGGATTATCCTGATCTTTGTTACTAGGCCAGAATAAAATATTTCACCAAGCCTAGACTTACATAAAAGGATTTCCATCAGATTCCGATGGGAACAAGAAAGTATTTCCCCATACCCATGACTTCAGCCCACAAGCCATGGGGGACATTATGCAATTTTTGCGGTATGCCTTTTGGTTTACGTTTTGTAGCTCCCTATAAACTTTTACTCGTATGATTAAAAGTCTGGTCCCGATGATTTGGAGACTTGTTGGGTGATATCCTACATGCTACATGGACTGACTTAGTAATCTTTTCCAACCACATTATTAGAAGAGTCATTTACGCAAAATTGGCCGAGTTAGTGTTACAAAGGTTAATTTTTTTTTTTTTTTAGGCAGCAATAATTTAAGGGTAAAGATAAGTAAGATTGGAATTTTTTAAAAACCAGAACTAGTCTTTTATCTAGGTTTCCACGGTTTCTAGTGAAGGTGTCTTAAAGTCGTCCACGATAAGGTTTGTCGGCTATCCAGTTAACTTTCCGATACCTACTAAACGTCAAGGGAATTACAGCAATTTTTATAGGGTTGTAGGGGCGGATATTATTAGGAGGTTTACATTAGGAAACTACTACCATCATAGCCGCCCCCTTCCCTAACCGATCTTAATAAAAAAAGGGCGTAGATTTCGTTATGGTCTGAAAATTCATCAACAGGGCGTTCGATAAATTGAAAGATGAACCTGTTGTAGTTTCCTCCTATCTTGAAATTTCCTGACTTCAATAAGGAATTTTTCATTAAGCAAACAGGACGCCTCAGACCTAGGAGTAGGTGGGGTATTGCTTTCCAACAAATATGCATAACAGTTTTTCGTTCCCCATAGCTTTTTATTCACGTAAAACTGAGACCTTCCGAAAGTAAAATATGGCAGTAAATTAGACAAGGGAAGGGCTCGCGCTATTGTTAATTCATCGGTGCACTTTAAATTCCATTAAATTTACGGTTATTCCCGTTCCAAGGTTCCGGTTATCATGATCATAAGCCCCTAACCGAGTTCTTTAAAGGCGTTTAGTCACAGCCCCAAGCGAACTCCGGTGGCACGATGGGATTCCATTCAGGACCTTTGGCGCGAAGGATGCGGGTTTTATTTACCTGGGAAAGCAAATATCAATTGCTGACGCATTATCACCCCCCCCCCGCCCAACCCCTCTTCAATCTTGTACCGAGCCAT
Source organism: Macrobrachium nipponense (assembly GCF_015104395.2). Lineage (NCBI taxonomy): Eukaryota > Metazoa > Arthropoda > Malacostraca > Decapoda > Palaemonidae > Macrobrachium > Macrobrachium nipponense. Next base: position 54,647,520 of record NC_061087.1, read on the forward strand.
TAGCTGAATTAATTAAGATATCTCAACCTCCATTTGCCCTCGTTTGTTAAAAAGTATATCCGAAACAGGAAAGAGATCTGGGCTGGAGTGCTGAACTATTACCAGACGGGAACAAAGAAAAGATTCCAGCAAAATAAAGAAAAAATCATCATTAGCGTTGTTAAACGGAAATCCGAACGGGAAAAGAAATACCTAAAGGTAATAAAGCAACCAGAATTACTATCCCCACAGGAAAACTTCCTCCTGTGTCCGTATCTGTGACGAGGAAAAACCCGCAAAACCACACCGCAGTTGAATAACAACCAGGTGGTGGCTGCCTATCTCAACCTCATACCCACTGTCTTAAAATGGGTTGCATGAAAATCACTGCCACGGACATCCGGGTTATACCCTAATGTCACAGAAATCAAATCCTTACTTGTTTTATTGGCATACGATGCTTAGAGATCATAAAAAAGCACATAAGCAAAATTGTCGCACTTGTCAATAGAATACAAAAGGGCACACGAAGACACCTGTCAGCCTAGGGGGCTTACCCGCTCGTGCCAAATCAAACCCTTTGAAAGAGTACATTTATGATTTATTAACAGGATTTACGAGTCAGACAGAGGGGGAAATAAGCAACATCCTAGTAATTATAGACGCTTTGGAACTCGGATATACAGAACTTCTATAGCGCTTAAAACAAAAACCGCCGGGTTTGAGTGCGCTAGGAACAGTTTTACGAGTGCTACATTTGTAAACATGGAATTCCACACATCATTATCTCAGGACTCGGGCGGGGAGTTCAATAATTCATTTGTCCTTAACTCCTTTGTGCGAAGTTCCTTAGTATAAAGAAAGTCAATAACCATGATCTATCACCCCAGGAGCTTCTAATGGGCTAGGGAAACAAAGGGCAAATCGTAAGGGTTTTAAAACATTTGTTAAGGGTCAAACCTAGGGGGGGCAGATCCCAACTGGGACATTGCCATTACCTGCTGGATTACTAAAGCACACTTAATCACCGTCGGATCACCCCTGGTCTATTAAAAATGACACCGCACGGAGGCACTGTTACGGTATTCCCGGCCACGAACGCCTTTCAACATCTTAAAAGCCTACAACTAATTTGATCAAATCCTGTAAAGGTGATGGTTATGGATGCAAGCATAAGGTCGATAAATAAGATCAATTCGTAAGAATTTAGAAGAAGACAAATATCCTAATGAAAAAAATTCATGATTAAAAATAAAAGCTAAGCCAACTAGAACAATTGCTGCCGTGGGCGATCAGGTATAACATACAAGTATACGGGTGCGTAAAGGTTTAAATTATAAACTGGACACCTAAGTTTGTTGAAGGCCCGTTTAAACATTTTAGAAAATTAACGGCCAATAGAGTTAGGGGTTCAAAATGTATCCAACCCACTGATGTGAGAATAGTCCCATTGGCACATATCAGAATCTAAAGAAAGGTAGATGGGAGTGAGGGAAAAAAAATGGGTTGTATTTTATGAAACTTGTATAATAATTTATATATATATATCTATTAACTTCAATTATTGTATGTAAACCTATTTCCTTTTACGCGAGTTATTACATTCTGTTTTACTCATTGCAGGTTTTTGCTAAAAATGAATACTGTTATTGTTGGGAGGGTGATATTGTGTATTCAGACATCTTTCGTTGTTACTGGAAAGAGTGTTAGGGACATAAAGACATAGAATTTAATCATGGCTCGATTATCGAGAGAATCGATGATTGTATTCATCGTGTCAAAGTAATATTGTTATCGAGGTAGATATGCACGCCCATTTTTATTTCTGACCTGAAGATGACGTCCGTTAAATACTTCAAAGAATGACCTGATGGAGGTTTGGTAATTTCCCTTAAGGAAAAGGCATGAACGTAATTTTCCATGCTAGCTCAAGAGATTTCACTAGCTCAAAACAAACAAGCGTCGCAGAAAATGTTCGTCTTCTATGACATACAAAATAAAAACCAGCCGGGAGGCAGAAGAAACTCGCTCAGTGACCTGCTGATTTGGTTGGTGTGTGGGCACCAATAACTGTTGAGCGTCGCAAACCCGCTTATGCTAGCTGGACTAAAAATCATTTAGGATCAGTTGCGAATTTAGCTTAGGAATCTCAAATCGCCTCAAAGATAAATAATCAAAAATAAAAGAATTGAGTTTTTGCAACACAAACCGGAACTGGCCTTATTCAGAAAACTTCGCAGACCAGTTATCTTCGATCAATCAAATAATGAATATCGTTAATGAACAATTCAAATAATATCGATCAGGTCATGGAAGTTTCAAACATTTGCTGGGCTTACTTTAGCTTACTATAGTTCGGAAAATAATAGATTCATATCCGTGTGAAAATTATTCACCATTTTATTGAAAAGTCAAAAGATTACGTAGAAAGCAATTACGTTAGCAACAAAGGTGTAGTTCATCGCCTCACCTCATGCCTATTAAAGATCTGGGACGGTAAACTTTAGAAAACGGACCGGGAGAAGCTAGGTTGATATTCCTTTATTTGGTGTGATGCCCAGAAAGTAGAAATTCTATTATAAGACTAACTATCAGTCAGCGTAGAAAAGTTATAGAATTATGATCACCGATTCCTTTTTGATTCTTCCGAATGCTTGGCAATCATACAAAATAGCCAACCGTTTCCTACTTTTATGACGAACTAACTCAAATCCAGTAATATCCCCCAATTTAACAGGGAATGTACTGGATTCTTCTGGATAAGGAAAATCATTTACAGTCATTTAAAAGACTTAGATAAACTCACTCACTGATTCAGAAGCCTATGAAGTAATCAAAACATTTGCTCACAGCTGGACTCTTTTGAATCTATCCTATATCAAACGGATTCATTGCGTGGAGTTAGACATAGTGCTAAACGGCTCTCTCTCCTCATACAAGCGAAGGTTGCTCGGGGAAACTTATCCTTTTTTGCGGTAATAAATTCAATACAGGAATGAAATAAGTGGTTCCTGGATCCGTTATGATAAGGCCGGAATTCGACGTCGTGTGTCCAGGACACATCCAACGACCCATGCCCCATATCTTTCGTAGCAAGCCGATGGTATGGTTGTACGGGGGACAATCTACAAATTATACCGGTCCAGAGGGGCTCAAACACGATAATACGTGAGAAGGCGTATTTTCGCGAACTACAACGTGGGCTACAAACAATCATCCCATCAACTACCTCTCCCATACAAACGCGCGAGGTAGCTCATCGGTCTGTCGCAAACTGGCTGACGATGGACCACGCGTCATCGACTTATGCAGGTGGTGGAGAAACATCTTCGCTAGTACATTCTGGCTTAGGCCGTGTTCAGCGGCGTGTACGGCCATATTGGGTTAATCGCCGTTCAACATCTTTGCTTGGTGGAGGTTTAGGCTGAGGCGTAAACAGAACGGATCTCCAAGGGAAACGTACTGGCCCGTCTGGATGGACGTAACCCGTTAAACCTCAAGTCGTTTGCGTTAAGGGCCGCCTTCCCTGAAAACATGGCCACTTCAGTTCGGTGCCTAGGGAATTGTCGGAATCGGTGTTGAATTGGTTGTGTTGGAAAAGCGGTCCGTATGCTTCGGCAACAATGTTCAGGACAAGGAAAGACTCACGCCTTTGCTTTGATTGACAGTTAAAATAATCTCCCAGGGCACCTAATAAAATCATTTACTAGCCCAATATTGATACATTAATATATCCACTAAAGGTATTTTTCTTCTGGGCCACCTAACTTAAAATATCAGCCCTTATAATTATGAATTTCTGCAGAATTACATTGTTCTATTACTATTATACAATTATCTTTATTCTTATTAAAAGAGTGGGACAAGTACTCTTTAACTATTAATCCATGATCATGCTTATAATCAATTTTATTTAGTCAACCATTATTCTAATCAAGGTTACCTGTTTATCATATTCAATCATGTTTATTACATGTTTTGGATTTTATTTTTTACCATTTTATTATTTTTGGGTACAAATAATCATTATTATTACCAAACAATGGATCTATATTTTCTCCATGCATTTATCTTTGTTTTATGAATATGTCAAAAACAAGGGTATGTAACAGACACCTTTTTGTGCAGTTTAATCACTTAGTATGTTACGAGGGCACGCTCCTATGAACAATGTTTTAATTTTTTTTTTGTTTATTCAAGGCGTTGAATAGGTAGCAGACCGAGCCTAATGTCAAGAATTACATTATATATAAAATAAACGGTGACCTGGGGTTCATGGCCATTAGGTGGAGGGTTCTACGTGACCAAAGCAAACCACCTTAGATTACGCCCTATGCGTTATTTGTCTGCAGTAGGCCTGCTCTAGCTCAAAGCTTTGTCAACATTTTTTTATGTTATGATAAACTTTGCACAAAACAACTTCCATGGGAAAGAGGTTGACCTGTTAACCTACGCCGGAAACTTGTAACTTCCGAGGCCGGCAGACTACGTATGGTGTTTTTATATTGAATTGCTGAGATGAAGCTAATGTTCCGCTATCGACCGCACGATGCTTTTAGAATCGGCAGTTCGAAGCCAAATTCTCAAAACAATACGGTCGTCGACCGAGCTGCATTCCTTCCTAGTATGGCGTTACAGAATAAAGTTGTTACTTTGTTGCAACTAGCCTTTTTGAATTTGAAATCACTGCATCTAGACAAGAAAGAACCTTCGATACTAAAGATAATCCAAGGGAGATGAGAGGAACCAAACATTTAACTTACGGAAAATAACACGCCGTAAGGAAAAAAACCAAAAAGGATCTTATTCGCCAAGCGATAATAAGACATTAGAATATCATATATATATATCTAATATATACTATATATATTATATATTATATATATACTATATATATTATCTATAAATCTAGACATATTAATATAGATTACTTATATATAATTTATATGCACAAAGGTTTTGTTTTAAAAGAAATTAGAGGCCCAGCCTCTACCAGGGCATAAACTTAAAATTGAATATGGACAAAAACAACTCAAAGTAATTCAGAAACAGGTATTTATTTAAGTTTCCTCTCTGAGTATTGTAATATTTTGTGATGGCCTCCATTGCCTGCCTTTACCACAGCCATGCATTCTTGAGGGTGTATGATTTCAGCAAATTGCCAAAAAAGCTGAGACTCAAACTCAATTTCCCTGAGCACTTTGGGTCACCCTCTTTCTGTGCAGGTCGTTGCAGGCTTGGTATACCATCATAGTTAACTTGCCTAGCAACTTCAAACACGATCCTTTAAGACACCACTGGATTTCGAAGCAGCTCTTGGTGTCTGAAGAGCCTCTTGAAACATGGCGTGCCTTATCATGAAAAAAATGTGACTTCAAACAGATAAACACATTTTAACAGGATCTTGAGAAAATAAGGGATATTTTACTCCCACCGCGGTAAGCCCCCAGTTTTTCTCTGAAGTATTCCGCCATTCCATGACTGTCCTTTTTCTTTGATGGGTTCCACAGTTAACTATTGGCTGGTGAAATCGGAGTAAAAATTTCCAACATTCAGAAAAATTGGACCAACTTGGCCAAAAATTATAAAGCACGTCACGCTGAATATCATACAACTTTGCAGCCCAAATAATGTCAATTTTTTATGATTTTGGCTCCTGACTGTTGGTGAATGAAGAATTCATCTGATGCGGCAACATGGAGGAAGACAGCTTCCTCCCCAATATTTAAGAAATGAAACCACAAAACCAACCATGCCACGGTTTCTGTCAAGTTGATGTCGGGCTTGCTGATAACTTGAAATGGGACTTGATACCAGATTTTTTCAACTCACAATATACAGCATTATAAAACTTCTCTTCGTTTCTCCATTTTTGTTTGTTTCTAGTTCCAAGCGCAACCAATTTACATAGACTTTCTTGGTTCTAACCCATTGCCATAGCATATGATGGTCTTTTGACCCCTGGGAAAAAGGACTTTAGGCCTTCCAAGATTTTGTTACTCTTATCGCGATGAAGGTCAATATGGTTTTTTGTTTACCAGTTTCTTTTAAACCAAAGGATTTCATCCCATCAGGAAACGTGAAAAATTTGAAGGTTACTAGCCCGGATTCAGGTCATTCATCTGATTTCCTGCCTGCGCTTCGTTAGCCATGGCTGTAACTAACTCCACCACTCCAAGTCTGATAAATACAAGAAATGTAAAATGAAAAAAGCTTAATAAAAACTTAAGATAATGTACTTGGAAGATAGGCTATAGCCAGAAAAGAAAAACTTCATAACTTTCCCATTTGCCTCTGTGAAGGGGGTTTCTAATTATAAAACACCCAGAGATATATATATATAATGTAATATATATAATATATATATCTATATATATGTATATATATATTAGATCTATATATATAATTATATATATTATATATTATATATATATCTATATATAATAATAATGTTTATGTCTCATATATATATATATATCTATAAATAAATATATATAATTAGATGTATATATATTATTAACATTATATATATATATATATATATAATAATAATATATAATATATATATATATAATATAGCTATATAATATATATATCTATATATAGCTTAGTGCAGGAGCTCAGGCGTCAATCCGTATTCAATAACCATCAAAATGAAGGGTGAAGAGGACACACCAAGATGTACATGCTGTCTTTATTGCAACGTTTTCGTAATTATTCAAGTTAATTAACATCATCAGGCTGTTAAAAATGTAAAAATAAAAATTGCCTAGTAAAATTGTAAAAAACAAAACTAAGTATTAAAAATTCAGAAATGGCAAAAAAAAAAAAAAAAAAAAAAAAAAAAAAAAAAAAAAAAAAAAGGGTTAAAAAGGTTTTATTTCTTACAAGTGTACAAAATATACACATTTAAAAGTAAGGAAGGTAAAGTTAAATTATTTTAAAAGGACCATTAACATTAAAATGAAAAGATAAAGATGAACATAAAATAAGCAAAAAAATTGACAAAAGATTGAAAAAAAAAAAAATAACAGTTACAGAACAAATTTTAGCTTTATTATGAAATTTACATTTGGACTGGGGTGTTTTTGGAGGGCTTGGAAACGGATTAGCCCCATTTTTATATGTAAAATATGGCCGTCCAAGAATACGAAAAACCTCATGATACGAAGGGTCACCTCTAGATCGGATTATTTCTGGTATTCTCGAGGTACTACTGTGTGTGTCTGTTTGTATATATATATATATATATTAGATATAACTAGATAATATATATATCTATATAATCTGATATTATATATATATAGATTATATGTATGTTTATTCATAAAATAAATATATATATCCTATATAATATATATTATATATATAATATAATAATATATATATATATATAATATATTAATAATATACATATATATATATATATATTAATATTATATATATCTATATATATATTATCTATTATATCTATAGTATCTATATATATACATACATATATATATATTATATAATAAAATATATATATATAATATATATATATATATATATACCATACATATATTATATATTATTATTATATTATATATATATATATATATTAATAATATAACAGTAGTACCTCGAGATATGAAACATTCAAATCCGTTCCGAGGCGACCTTCGTTATCATGAGGTTTTCGTAATTATTGGACCACATTTTACATGTAAAATGGCTAATCCGTTCCAAGCCTCAAAAACACCCCAGTAAATTTCATAATAAAGCTAAATTGACCTATAAACAATGAAATACTATAACAATTTGGACCATTCAATACCTAAACTTAAGTAACGAAATGCAAATTAACCTGGTAAATAAAGTGTATTAGTGTACCCATGGTTAATACAAGAAACTTTACTGTACGTAAAAGTGTGGAAGCTTACCCTTTTGAAGCTCTACCGAAAGTGGCGACAGAGGAGGAGGAGGGACAAACTTCAGATACGTACGTATGTAAAGTTACACTTAACTTTACGAAAACACAAAAAAAATGTAAGGAAAAACATAATAAACTAAACTAAAAATTTACGAAACATATTAACAAAACCTGTGTAACCACTTATCTTTACAAAAAAGCTAAAATTAAATTTTTTTTTCCCTTTTTTTGATTTTTAAACCCTTTTTTTTTTACTTTTTTTTTACTTTTACGTTAGTTTTTTTTTTTTTTTTTTTTTTTTTTTTTGTTTTTTTTTTTTACTGAAATTTCAAACTCCATCACGACTTTCAAACGTTCTGGTTATCACTTGGTTCTTCCTTTTTGTGCTTTCAACTTTCTGTTTTTCATCACGTTGGTTTTTCCTTTTTGCTTTCAAACTTTCTGTTTTTTTAATCACTTGGTTCTTCCGTTTTTTGCTTACTACTGCTAATGCTAAACGCCTCTTGTTAAAAAATAGCAAATCCAAGGAAGATTGCTTCTGCCTACTTTTCACAATTTGTTCCTGAATGACTCAGGCAAAATGTCATTGAAACTGCGGGCAAGCAATACGACCTGTGGTGAGGCTTCTTTTCGGGGTGTTTCTTTTATTCTAAAATAAACGATTGCCACTTTATTGAAAAGAAGCGGCTAGAACCATCCTTAATTTCTGGCCGGTTGTCTAGGGTCGTCCTCCTCTTCCTCTCCGTGCTAGAGAACTCCTTCTTGCAACCAACGTTATGTTTGCGATGGCCTCCAACTCCTTCAGGATCATCCCTTCGTAAGCCCTCATTCTTGGTGCTCCATGAGAAGGTCGGTTTGATGTCGTCCTCGTCGACCGAACCAACCCCCAAATGGACTTGTCCGAGGTGCAAAAAACGATCTCGTAAGATACTGGTTGGGAAAACGTTTCGGGATCGTCAAAACTGTTTTCTGACTCTGCCGCAGCCCAGCTTCCCCGCCCACAATCGAATCCTCGAAGTCCTCGGGCTGGATACGGCATCAGGCCAGAGTTTCCTCCACGAGGAACATTCAAGGTTCGCCTCGAAAACCCTGCCAAAAAGCTGGTCGATGAGTCGGACGCAAATGACGAGTGCGAAATGCTCCTTTCCAAAATTCACGCAAGGTGAGGCGTTTGTGGTATTGGTGATGTCGAAAATCCTTCTTGAAAAGATGTTTCGTGTCACAGCTTCTTAAAGTTCGCTATCACTTGCTGGGTCCATGGGCTGGAGGAGACGGGGTGGTGGTTGGGCGGAAGAAAAAGAATCTTGACGAAGGAATACTCCGCTATTATATCTTCCTCGAGGACCAGGAGGGTGGGGAGGGGCAGTTGTTCACAAACACCAGCAGGACATTTCAGGGGGGGTAGGCGCTTCTCTCCAAAAAATTTCTTCAACTGTAGGGCCCAAAACACAGATTTACCCACTCCGGTGAGCAAAAGACCATCGTTACCCAGGCTTTTGCATTAGCCCTCCACATCACTGGAAGCAGTTCTCCTTAACGCACTCTGTGGGCCTTGAAGTCTCGAGGAGTCTCGGAATGATACCACCAGTAGGGGAGGCTTCACCTTGCAATCCCCAACTGGCGTTACGAACAAAGTGGACGGAGCGTAAGCCTGTCTTTCCATTTAAGGAGTTATGCCACTGGGTGTTAGCGTAGCGTTCTTCTTCTTACCTCCGGATGATGTACGTACGATGAGGGGCCTATTTTCCCAAAAAAAGGGCCAGTCTCATCACAGTTATAAAACTTGCTGGAGGAACTGTAGCCTTTCCCTTGGGTCATCATCCGGTCGAAAGTCTTTCTAAATGCTTCGTGTCCGAGCTGGCAGCCTCCCATGCCGCAACACGCAATTGGATGCCAGTTTAGTTTATGAAATTTCTCGAACCAGCCATG
>NC_061087.1:54662339-54697339 GCF_015104395.2 Macrobrachium nipponense
ATGAAATCCTGAAGCTTGTCCTTATAACTAAAGAAGCCTCCAATTTTCTTAGGGTTCATAGGAATGAAGTTTGATTTAAAAAATCCTAGCTCTTTTTCAATAATTTGTTTAACCTTGGAACGTAAATTGTCGGAGTGAATGAAGGGAATTGGTGCATACAAAGTTAATTTTGGAACAGTAAAGTTCAATGTATGTTTGGAAACAAACCTTGCTAACATTTTGTTGATAATGCTAAAACCTAAATTTCTTGGGAATGAGTTTTTAGGGAAATTAATACAGAGATTTTTCACACAGATGGATAAACAGTACACACACACACACACACAACACACATATATATATATATATTATATATATATATATATATATATATATATATATATAATATATGTACATATACATATATATAATATATATATATATATTATATATATATATATATATATATATATCTATATACATATATATATACATATACATATATATATATATATATATATATATACATATACATATATATATATATATATATATATATATATATATATATATATATATATCTATATACATACATACATTATATATATATATAATATATATATATATATATATATATATCGAGCTACAATGTCCTTTAATATCTAATTCGCTCTACCTCGGAATTAATATATTTTCATATATGCTTACCGAAGGGGAATTATTTCTCGATAATAGATTTGCCTGGACCAGGGCGCGAACCTATGGATCCTTTCAAACCCAGGAACGTCAGTGAAGCTTTAGCTACTACAACCACCGCGAGAGGCTAAAAGTTCATGTCGCCTCTCACCCTCAAATACCTTTCGCGCGCAGGTAATTAGTGGTTTGGAGACAACATCAACCCACCTCGACTCCGGTAGTGTTTGTAGTGCTTTTGACAGCACGTAGCCAATCTATAAGTCCCATATCACATTTCCGTGATTCATATACATATATCGAGCTACAATTTGTCCTTAATATCTAATTCGCTCTACTCGGAATCCGAGGTAGAGCGAATTAGATATTAAAGGACATTGCTAGCTCGATATATGTATATGAATAGGAAATGTGATTATGACTATATATATATTATATATAATATTATCTATATATATATATAATATATTATTATAATATATAATATTATATGTAATATAATATAATATCTATGTAATAAATACATATAATTATATAGTAAAATAAAGAAAAATAAAAGAACCCATGACCTGAGGGGTCATTGGTGAATTAGGAGCGTCCTACGTGACTACTCAAATCTAGATCACGCTGTGCAATGCTTGCAGTAGCCTGGTTTACGTTGTTTGGAAACATCATCAATCATGAATTTGTTAACTGCTCACAACACCTTCCATGGGAAGCGGTTGACTTGTTAACCTGCGCCGGAAACTTGTAACTTCCGAGCCGGCGGACTACTTATTCTTTTTTATATGAATCGCTTGAGGTAGCTAGTGTTTCGCTATCGACACGATGACGTTTGTAGATGTTAGTTCTATTCCAGTTATCAAACGGAGCGTTCTCCTGACCGACACCATCTCTCTTGTGATGGAGTGAGAAATAAAGCTGTTTAAATGTATCAACTTCCTCCTTTTGAATCATCTCCCTTATTCTAGGAAGAATCAACTTTACTAAGATTACAACGTAGGAGAGAAGAAAAGTAGAACCAGTAATGCTTACGAACAACAGTCGTAAGAAAAGACAAAACAGTCTTTCGCCAAAGCGGAAGAACATAATATATATATATATATATCTATATATATCTATATATATATATATATATATATATATATATATATATATATATATATATATATATACTATATATATATATATATATATATATACTATATACATATATAATGATAATGTATATGTATATGTATATATATATATATATTATATATATCTATTGTATATATATATGTATACATATATATATATATATATATATATATATATATATCTATATAGTATGTATACTATATATATATACATATATAATATATATATATATTATATATATATATATGTATATATATCAATATATATATATATATATATATATGTGTGTGTGGGTGTGTGTTTGTGTGTGTGTAGTGTGTGTGTGTGTGTGTACTGTCTATCCATCTGAGTGAAAAATTTCATTGTATTAATTGGGGTGATACCTCTGTAATTGCTAGACCTAATGATTATGTTTCAAGAAATTTACTGGAATCAGCAATTATACAAGTCACTAATAAAAACAAACTAAATCTTAGTCTGGGATTGCACCCTTTGGACCCATATATTTGTAAAATGTTTATGAAGAACTTAAAATAAATGAACTACTAATAAATTAGTCCCACATGTATGTAGTTACTATCTCTCTCTCTCTCTCTCACTATTGCTCGATATATTTATATTCTTTTTTTTCTTTTCATTTATTTTTTTGGGGAACATTTTAGTAAATTTCATGGTAATAAGTTGTATATGCCTCCTTGTTTTTTTAAAAATGTATTTTTTCTGGATGAATCATCTGTTGACCACGTGTGTATCCCCCAAGGTGTGGTGGCTTAAAATTCGCTTATCCTGTCCTCAGGCGTTTCCTCGTTTCTGTAGAGTGAAATCGACCTTATTGCTAATCTTGTAATGTCAATTTGGATATTAAGCCTACTTTGACTGTCTCTGTAAGATCAGTTGTGCCTGAGTACGTGGGTTTGCAATGGACAGAAAGTGCTTGGCTATCTCGCTTTTTCATTTTTTTCCGTCGTGGCAAAAACCTTTATTTTATATATATATATATATATATATTTATATATATATATAAATATATATATGTGTGTGTGTGTGTGTGTGTGTGTGTGTGTGTGTGTGTGTGTGTGTGTGTGTGTTGTGTCTAATTAAAGGAGCTCATAAAAAATGCCAAAATATAGAGAAAATACTATATTTCAGAGACTGCTGTCTCTCTCTTAAGGTAGATGAATGAGAAAAGTTACAGAAAAGGTGTTACATATACCAAGAAAACCATGTAAGCCAGTTTAGGTTACTCCCACTAATAATCTTCCTTTAATCCTCTTAAGCATTGGTTGAATGAAAACTTTATCAATGACATCTGAATCCCTTGCACCCTGTGAAATGTTCATTACCTATCTCTGTTTAATCAAAGCCAATTCCATCATCTGACTTTTGTACCGGCAGTTGCTGCTATATGTTATAAGTGACAAATTCCAGTTTATTCTGTGGTTATGTTCATTTGTATGGTTGAAAATAGCTGACCATTTCTGTTGTATTAATCTCTGGGGAAGCGATTTTCCTGTAAATCTGATGTAAGATTGGTCACAGTCAAGGCATGGGATTTCGTAAATGCCTGTGTCCTTGGGGGAAGTCTTTTGTTGGATGTTAATCAGGGATTTGGCTAAGGTGTTTGGGTAAGTAAATGCAAAAGGGTTAGATTTTCTGAGTCTGGGTCACCGTCTTAACCTGTCCAGGTGTGGAATTTTCATATATATATATATATATATATATATATATATATATATATATATATATATATATATAGTGGACCGCCTGTATTCGCGTTCTCCGGATTCGCGGGCTAACTGATTCGCGGATTTCTCCCTGGGCCATGTCTGCCCATTATTTGGGGGGGATTCGTCTATTCACTGGATTTTTCCGGCAAAAATAATCACTAATTAGTGTATTTTGATGTTTTTTTCATGACTAAATACATTTTTATGGTACAAAAACGATTTACTAATTTTCAAATACTAATATTGATTAATTCTGTATTAGTAAGTTCAATAAGTATTTTAAAAATCGTCTCCCGTATGCCGGCGGCGTTCGCAAGTGAGCGCCGAAGCAGAAAAAATGTTTTTTTTTTTTTAAATCACAGCAAGCTTAGTTTTCAAGAATTAGAGTTCATTTTTGGCTCCTTTTTTTGTCATTGCCTGAAGTTTAGTATGCAACCATCAGAAATGAAAAAATATCATTATCATATATTAATATTGAGATTTATGATAGCGCGAAAAAAAATTTCATATATAATTGTATACAAATCGCACTGTGAGCAAAACGGTTAAAGTAAACGAGTTAATTTTTGTTTTCATTGTATTTTACACTAAATTGCGATCATTTTGGTATCTAACACATTGTAAAATGATCAAGGCAACACAGAGAAAATATCATCACAAAATGATGCATGAATTCGTAACGCGCGAACGTAAAAAAAAGTTGTTCTAAAAAATTCACCATAAATCGAAATATTGTGCTAGAAACTTCCCGTTTGTTACCAAATGAAGGTAATTGATTGAATATTACTAGACTGTAAGTGTTGTAGCTCACAATTGCAGTTTTCGACCATTTCAGTCGAGTTAAAGTTGACCGAAGGACGAATTTTTTCTATTTATCGTTATATGAAAATATTTCAAAACTGATAAAAGCTACAACCATGGGTTGTTTTTAGTTGTATTCTACATGAAATTGCCCACATTTTCATATATAAAACTTTATGTAACGGCTAATTTAAAATGGTGCAAACATTACGACAATTGGACGAAAAAATTTCTGACTTTTTCGGAAGTTTTCGCGCGGACGTAAGGAAAAAGTTTATTTCATAAATTCACCATAAATCGAAATAGTGTGCTAGAGACTTCCAATTTGTTGCAAGATGAATGTAAATGATTGAATATTACTAGAATATAAGTTTTAGCTTACAATTGCGTTTTTCGACCATTTCGGTCGAGTCAAAGTTGACCGAATGTTGAAATTTGGGCACATCGTTATTTATATGAAAATATTTCAAAATTGATAGAAGCTATAACCAAGGGTTATTTATTGTTGTATTCTACATGAAATTGCGCACATTTTCATATATAAAACTTTATGTAACGGCTATTTTAAAATGGTGCAAACATTATGACAATCGGACGAAAAAATATCTGATTTTTTTTTTGGAAGAGTTACCGTGCGGACGTAAGGAAAATTTTTTTTTTCATAAATTCACCATAAATCGAAGTATTGTGCTAGAGACTTCCAATTTGTTGCAAAATAAAGGTAAATGATTGAATATTACTAGAATGTATGAGTTTTTAGCTTACAATTGCGTTTTTTGACCATTTTGGTCGCGTCAAAGTTGACCGAAGGTTGATATTTTGGCACTTATCGTTATTTATATGAAAATATTTAAAAACTGAAAAAAGCTACAACCATGGATTGTTTTTGGTTGTATTCTAAATGAAATTGCGCACACATTTCAATAAATAAAACTTTATGTAACGGTTAATTTAAAATGGTGCAAACATTACGACAATCGGACGAAAAAATTTCTGATTTTTTCGGAATAGTTACCGCGCGGACGTAAGGAAAAAGTTTTTTTCATAAATTCACCATAAATCGAAATATTGTGCTAGAGACTTCCAATTTGTTTCAAAATGAAGGTAAATGATTGAATATTACTAGAATATAAGTTTTAGCTTACAATTGCGTTTTTCGACCATTTCGGTAGATCAAAGTTGACCGAAGGTTGAAATTTTGGCTCTTATCGTTTTTTTATATAAAAATATTTCAAAACTGATAAAAGCTACAACCATGAGTTGTTTTTAGTTGTATTCTACATGAAATTGTGCACATTTTCATATATAATACTCCATGTAACGGCTAATATAAAATGGTGCAAAAATTATGTCAGTGACGAAATAATTTCTGAGATGTGTCGCCGATGTTTTTTAGTGCGAGAAGAAAGAAATTCGAGCTTACGCGCCTGGGTAACAATTGTAAACAAAACAACACCTTGATCCGTGAGCTCCCAGCAATTTTTCCGCAAATTTTTAAAAAAACTTTTTTATATTGACATACCATACGTCCAATCGGCACCCCACAGACAATTCATATCAACGTTTAACACTTCCAATCGGCGTTAAAGGGTTAAATGATATCACATAATAATAAAAATAGTAATTCTCTCTCTCTCTCCTACAGAGATGTATATTTTTTTTTGTATGATAAATAAATGATTTACTATTTTCAAATACGTATTAATATTAATGTATACAGCAATAATATCAATTCATTAAAGAAAATACTACTGTGAATTAGTAAGGGTTTAGTTTACAAATTTGAAAAATTATGTAAGAATGAAGGAAATCCCAGTACTAAAGCTGTCATTTATCAAGTAATGGGACTGGAGGGGGAGGAGCTGTTGTGTTGTTGCTACCAAGTATTCATGCAATTTCTCTCTCTCTCTCTCTCTCTCTCTCTCTCTCTCTCTCTCTCTCTCTCTCTCTCTCTCATTTACTGAGACTCAAGAACTTTTATAGTACATGTACTATATGCTTTTAATACTTTCAAATAATAATAATAATAATAATAATAATAATAATAATAATAATAATAATAATAATAATAATAATTATAATAATAATAATAATAAATAATTAATTAAATATTATTATTAATTATTATGTAATTACAAAATTCATATTACGTGATAGTATTTTAAAGAAATACAATAATCTATCCATTTCACTCTTTTAATTAAGGATAACTCCTCTCTCTCTCTCTCTCTCTCTTCTGCCACACAAGATATGTATGTCATAGTGGTAACTCCCTCCCTCTGTTTCTTACTGAGATGAAAGAATTTTTATGGTACTAGTATGTAAAATGTTTATTGATATTTTCTGTTGTTAATAATAATAATAATAATAATAATAATAATAATAATAATAATAATAATAATAAAAACAACAATAATAATAATAATAATAATAATAATAATAATAATAATAATAATAATAACAACAAAAATAAAACTGTAATCACAAAATTTGTATGTGGTAGTATTTTAAAGAGATAAAAATGACCTTTCAATTTCACTTGTAAGGATAACTCCTCTCTCTTACTCAGATGAGAGAATTTTTAAGGTAGATGCATATGTTTAATAATAATAATAATAATAATAATAATAATAATAATAATAATAATAATAATAATAACTAATTTCAAATGAAAATTCTTCCCTTCGTCTTTTTCTGTATTCGTTTCCCTACCTTCTCATAATTCCAGTGACGCTTGGAGCTGGGAAGCTGTCAAATATGTCAAGTAACGGTGCCATAAAATGGTCAACGAATTTAATGGTTTTTATGCAATCTCTCTCTCTCTCTCTTACTGAGATGAGATTATTTTTATGGTACACGTATGTAGTAAGTTTATTATTAATATTTTCCAATAATAATACTATATGTATAATAATAATACTATAACTGTAATTACAAAATTCATATGTGAGTATCTTAAATACAATAATCTTTCCATTTCACTCTTCAAAATACTGTAAAGACAACTCTCTCTCTCTCTCCACAAGATACGTATGTCATAGTGGTAACTCACACTCTCTCTCTCGGCTGCAAGTGTTAGAATTATGTATGTATGTACCTATATACACCTTTAATGGTACTAATGTTTAGGATTACTTTGAAATTATATTAATACAATCTCTAAGATTAATACATTAATATGATAACAATTTAAGGTAAATTTGATGTAGGATGTTGCATAAGGTATACAATTGGTGTTTTTGTTTCTTCCTTCTTTTACTGTCTCTCTCTCTCTCTCTCTCTCTCTCTCTCTCTCTCTCTCTCTCTCTCTCTCTCTCTCACAAAAGAATTGATATACAGACAAGCATAATTGTTCAGTCCTCTCTTTCTCTCTTCTCTGGAAAAGATATATGTATTTATCGTAAGGAGTTATTCTCTCTCTCTCTCTCTCTCTCTGTTATTGGCTGTTTATTTATTTCTTTGAAATGATATTAATACCAATTCAATGGTATACTTGATGTAAGATGATACTTTAAGTATACATTTGGTATTTGAATTTTCAAGATAGGCAGATATAGGTATTTTTAGAGGGGAGTTCTAACTATTCGCGGGTTTGAGCTATTCACGGGGGTGCCTGGTACACATCCCCCGCGAATACAGGGAGACACTGTATATATATATATATATATATATATATATATATATATATATATATATATATATATATGATATATATATAAATATATATATTATATATATAGTATATATATATATATATATATATATATATATATATGTATATAAATACACATAATATGTATATATATAATATATATATGTATATATATATATATATATATATATATGTATATATATATGTATATGTATATATATTATATATATATATATATATATATATATATATATATATAATATATATATATATATATATATATATATATATACATATTATGTGTATATATATATACACACACACATATATATATATATATATATATATATATATATAATATATATATATATATATATATATATATATATATATATATATATATATATATATATATATATATATATATATATATATATATATATATATATATATATATATATATATATATATATATATATATATATATATATATATATATAGTGGTACCGTGACCTACAAGTGAATTAATGTACTATCGACAAGAAAAGTGAAGATACAGTTTTAATTAGCTTTCGTTCAGCAAATTTCCCATTTGTTTTTACTGAAAAGACATAATCTTACTAAATTAACTCTAGAATATGAAATACATTGCAAATTATATCACATAAGTTAAAATTGGAATTTCTCCGATGGATATAGGATCTGGTAGATAGAATGTGAATTTCTGATTGTAGTACTATGTATTATGTCAACAACATTCACTCGTTTTCCTTCATGAACGGGAATATTATTTTTCTTTTATCGGCGTAAAAACCACTGTAAAATGTCCGGATAAGTCTGTAACAGGAACCTTAACAGACTAGAATAAGCAGAAGAGGTCTTTGAATCCTGGTCTTGGGTTTCCTCTTCCGACATGTCGGCCGACACCCCGTCTTCCTCTTCCGCCTGGCTCGTTGTCTTCAACAAAAAGATCATCAATTCTTGAAGCTGATATTAAATGGGTCCAAAGAAGAATCCTCTAGCAAGAGTTTGGCCTTCGAATCATCCTTGGGAGAAGCCGAAGTCGTGGCTCTTCTTCGAAAAAGAACGACTGGGAGTTGAAAACCACATGAGACGTATGAGGCGAGCGAGTCGAAACAGCTTGAGACTAATGAGGCAAACGAGTTGAAATTCCTATCGACACACAACCAGGGTTGCCGTTTTGAGGAATTTCGTCTATAAGTGTGGCTATCTGGTGGCATCTGGCAACTCCTCGTGGCTTTTCCGACCACAGGCTACGGCACTAAATAATGAAATTCTTCATTTGCCTTTATGTAGAAAAAACGGTACCACTGCATGCAACGAATCCAACGATGCGAGTCAGTCTCATAAGTGTGCGAATGTAACGCACCTGAATGTCTGACTCCGTCCGAAGATACGCTATCCGAAGAGGACTGACAACCCTCCCCGAAAATCTGGACCGGAGTCGTGGCTGTCGCACGGTTCTTCTTCGAAAACGAACGACTGGGAGTTGAAACAACACGAGACGTATGCGGCGAATGAGTCGAAGCAGCTCGAGGCGAAGGAGGTGAACAAGTCGAAACAGCTCAAGACGAATGAGGCTAACAGGTCAAAACTCCTACCGATACACGAGGCGAGTCAGTCTCGCAAGCGCGCGAGCGCTCTTAACAGGCGGTGACATCCCTCTCGTACGCTGGGCATGTCTCTTCAGAGGACGCGACACTAAATCACTCCACACTTTTTGCCTCGACACAAGCGACTGCACTTCCGAGTCGGACGACAACTGCACGTCACTGATATCTACGCCTTTCCAGTGGCGTTTCCTGGGCACTCGCGAGTCGACTACGTCAACGGAGTCAGCGACTGACCGTTGGCAAACTCCCCCAGTCTCCCTTTGACCTCTGGTATGTCTTCTCCCGGGAGCTGGGGAGTATGACAGTGACCTTCGTCTAAGAGAACAGGGGGAATGGACAGCCGCCTCCTCGTACACGACACTGACACTGACACTTGGCCTAACACTGGCCTTATCGCTTGACTTTACGAACGCACCTCTAACATGGAAATGGTGTTGGGATTAGAAACATGGGATACCTGGTCTGGAGCAAATGGTACTGAAGTTGGAGGACTATCAAAAAGTGAAATATTAAATAAAAGTGGAGAAGATAGTGACTGTTTGCTCACCTCTAAAGGCACTGAAGTTGTCTCTACTCTAGTTTTACTACATGTGTTGTTTCTTCCGCTTTGGCGAAAGACTAGTTGTCTTTTCTTACGACTGTAGTTCGTAAGCATTACTGGTTCCTTCTTTTCTTCTCTCCTATGTTGTATCTTAGTAGAGTGGTTCTTCTTAGAATAAAGGAGATGATTCAAATGGATAAGTTGATAACAGTACAACAACTTTATTTCTCAACTCCATTACAAGAGAGATAGTTCGGTCATGAGACCGTTCCGTTTGATCACTAAAGTAGAACTGAATTCTTAGAGCATCACGTCGATAGTGATACATTAGCTATCTCAGCGATTCACATAAAAAACATACGTAGTCCGCCGGCTCGGAAGTTACAAGTTTCCGCCGCAGGTTAACAGGTCAACCGCTTCCCATGGAAGGTGTTATGAAAAGTTGACAAAGGTATAAATCGATGATGTTTTCAAACAAACTTAAACCAGGCTACTGCAGGCATTGCACAGCGTGATCTAGATTTGTCTTAGTCACGTAGGACGCTCCTAATTCACCAATGACCCCTCAGGTCATGGATTCTATTTACAGATATGTAATTATCTGTTTCAAAACATGTATTTATTACACATGCTCTAAGCGCTGTTTCCTTCTCCTATCTTTGTCCATTTTATCCAAATGGGCTTGAAAAGTCTTCCAACCTTGTTCATCTAAACTACGGCACTCATCACAAGTTAATTCCTTGCTACAGCACTGACCCCTACATTAATACATTTGGAGTGCGGATCGTAACATAGTTTAGCTAATCTAGTTTTGCAGCCACTGCTGCAAAACCTAACTGAAGAAGAACTAGCATCAGGCATCTTCGTAATAACTTGTTAATGACTAGGCAGCTAACTGATGAAGCAAAAAAGCCAACCAAGAAATTGTACATCACCAGAAAGAAAAAATCAACAAAGGCGACGAAAGTCGACTGCAACAACAAACCACCGGTGTTACTCCGTGGCCGGCAGAAAACGAATTGAAGTCTAAAGCTCAGCAGTACCAGGTATTCCCGAAAGTGGGCGGGATCTGTATCATCACCTACACAGACGATGGCAGCGCTGCTACCGCCACCAGGAATTTGAATTTTTGACTGCCAGGTAAGAAAGCGTACAGCTAGTGTAATTGTTAGGTAAGTCACTAATGTGAAATTGGATTATTGTAAGACGAATTATTGTAGCTTGAACACTACCTGTACACTGTGTAAAACCTTATTATATCCTTACATACTCTTTCTATTATGTTTTTATACCATATTTGTTATTTAGAAATGTATTTTCCTTAGTTAATAACATGAAACATAAGAATTTGGTGCGGTATTTTGAGGGGTGGAGCGGATTAAGGGCATCTCAAGTATTTTCAATGGGGAAAATTGGTTTGATGTGCATTTGATGTGCAAGCAAGTTGAGCTACGAGCTCGGCCTCATAACGAATTAAACTCTTAGATCAGGGTACCACTGTATATATATTATATTAATATATTATATTAATATATAGTAAATTATATATAATATTATTATATATTATATATATTATATAAATATAATATATATTTAACTATTCACTTTTTTTTTTGGGGGGGTCTGGTACGCATCCCCCGCGAATACAGGGGACCACTGTATATATATATATATATATATATATATATATATATATATATATATATATATATATATATATATATATACATACAGTGGTCCCCCCGTATTCGCGGGGGATGCGTACCAGACCCCCCCGTGAATAGTTAGAATCCGCGAATGTTTGGAACCCCTATAAAAATGCTAAAAACAGCCTATTTTGTTAGCTACAACTCAAGTAAAACCCACTAAAAATTTTCCTACATGGTTTTTTAATAGTTTTATCAGAAAAAGTGCATTTTATGATGAGATTCATAAAAAAACCCAGGAATTTGTGGATATTTATCATAGAAAAATACCGCGAATGCGTGAATTTTCCGCGAATAATGCAGGGAAACGTTCCCGAGAGAAATCCCGCGAATGTGTGAGTCCGCGAATCTGGAGAACGCGAATACGGAGGGTCCACGTGTATATATATATATATATATTATATATATATTATATATATATATATATATATATATATATATATATATGTATGTTTATATATATATATGTAAGGATTGCCCATCGTTTTACGTTGGTCTGTCAAGTAAAAATTCATGTGTACGTATTAAGCAGCATATGTATTCAGTTAGAACAGCCCAGACTTCAAATGCACTGTTTATCCATCTGAGTGAAAAATCTCATTGTATTAATTGGGGTGATACCTCAGTAATTGCTAGATCTAATGATTATGTTTCCAGAAATTTACTGGAATCGGCAATTATACAAATCACTAATAAAAACAACCTAAATCTTAGTCTGGGAATGTACCATTTGGACCCATATATTTGTAAGATGTTTATGAAGGACCTTAAAATAAATGAACAACCAATAAATTAGTCCCACATGTATATAGTTATTATTTCTTTCTCTCTCGCTCTCTCTCTCTCTCTCTCTGGTTCAATATTCTCTCTTCCTCTTTCTCTTGCTCGATATATATATATTTATATTTTCTTTTGTCTTTTCATTAATAATAATTTTTTGGGGAAAATTGTATATGCTCCTGTGTCATTTCAAAATGTACTGTTTTCTGGAAGAATCACTTGTTTACTGCGTGTATCCTTCAAGGTGTGGCTACCCTCAGGCAGCGGCTCCTTTCTGTAGAGTGAAAATCGCCCTTATTGCTTGCTAATCTTGTAGTGTCATTTTTTATATTAAGCCTTCTTTTGACTATGTTGTTCTCTGTAAAATCAGTTTGCCTCAGTAAAGGGTCCGAACAGGACCGAAAGTACTTGGCTATCTCGCTTTTTCATTTTTTCCTTCGTGGCAAAAAACCTTTACTTACACACACACATATATATGAAATTGTAATAGCCACAATACCCTCTTAACTTCTTGAATTCTTTGCTCTATTTTGGATATGCTTATCATTACAAAGCCTGAAGATCCAAGTTCTACGAAATTTGAAGAAAATTTTGTGATGTCTGGTCCTAGGAAACAAACTCAGGGCCAATAATCACAAAGAGGTCACTTGGCTACAACGGTGAGGATGGGTCTATTCCAGCTCAAATAAATATATCTAAAAATGACAGGTATATGTATGTATGAGAGGGAGTAGACTTTTAATCCTTATCGTGATCAGGTCGGCAACATGACCTCTTTGTGATTATTGGACCTGGGTTTGTTTCCCGGGACCAGACATCACAATTTCTTCTTCAAATTTCTTTGAACTTGGATCTTCATACTTTGTAGTGACAAGCATATCCAAAAAAGAGCAAAGAATTCAAGAAGTAAAGAGAGCATTGTGGCTATTACAATTAATTTTACAGAAGGCTGATAAGTTGAGGTGTAAAATAAGGACATTATATATATATATATATATATATATATATATATATATATATATATATATATATATATACATACATGTGTGTGTATGTGTAGCATCTACTGGTCACTTTTTTACCAGATACATATGGAATTGTAATAGCCACAATGCCCTCTTAACTTCTTGAATTCTTTGCTCTTTTTGGATACGCTTGTCACTACAAAGCCTGAAGATCCAAGTTCAAAGAAATTTGGAGAAGAAATTGTGATGTCTGGTCCTGGGAAACGGCATTGGTGATATGTTAGCCAACATAATGTTAAGCAAAATATACCTTGGTGAAAATGCTACACCAAAAGAAGAAAGATAATGCTCGCCAAAACAATTTTATAAGGTAATGAATAAGAGAGAAGCAGATTATTATTATTAATAGGGGTTAGTTTTACCAGACCTCTGAGTCTCAAGTAGACTCTTCTCGGGCTGGTTCTCAGGGATTAATCCTGAGGAAAAAAATTAAATAAATAAATAAATAAATTAGTTAATTAATAAAAAAATTTAGACTTTATTTGAGAAACCTGTCTTATTTAAAAAAATGTATGATGTTATTAATTGAAAAATCTTTGCTTTCAGCAAGAATACTTTTCATTTTTGAATTCCGTAGATAACCAGATCTTTGCTGGGTCCAATTTAGGCACTCAACAAGCAAATGCTGTACTGTCATGGGTGTTTGACATCTGTTACACTTCATTGGGTCAGCATGTGGTGTTGACATCAAGTGACCATGCGAGAATCTTGTGTGTCCTATACGGAGCCTTGCTAGGATCACCTCTTTTGATCTTTCCTCCTGTGAGGATGTCCTCCATACATACACTTCAGTTTTTGTTTTTAAGTTTATTTGTTGTTGGCACCGAGGCCCATTCTCCTTTCCAATCCTGGTAAATCAATGGTTTAACAGATTTTACCCAGTCTGACCACTGGGGCATGTGTAATTGTTGGAGGGATAGTGCAGGCTAATTTGGCAGCTGAGTCTGCATATTCATTTCCTTTTATTCCCACGTGTGCTGGGATCCAACATATTTCCATTGATAATCCTGATTGGAAGAGTTGATGAATTTATACTGTCTTATAGCATCTATAGCGCTACGTGAGTCACTGAAAATAACAGTCACTTGCTTTTGCCTCAGATATCATATCAAGAGCCATCTGTATGGCTGTGACTTCAGCAGTAAATACTGATGATATTAAAGGTAGGCTTTTTTTTATTAACATATTTTTCGAATATGCAGATGCTCCTGCTCCAACATTATTTTTGGAGCCGTCTGTATATACCATAAATTTGTTTCCTTTTCTTCTAATGTGCTTCAAAGCATGTTGACGGTACATTTCTGTACTTGTCATTTGCTTTTTGAGTAGGTAAGACAGGGAGGTAGATATCTTTATTCGATTTAAAATCCACGGTGGTGGCAATTCCATTGGTGGGTGAAAAATTGGATCCATGTTATGCAAGTTCATTATGTATCTAGCTCTTTTTGGGAAAGAGCTAGTACTATTAACTGCTGTTACTGGATTACAGTTTTGGAAGCAGTCAGCTGCAGGAGACGATCCCGCTTGCATTGAAAGACCTCTTCGTATTGTTATCAAATTACGGTGATGTTTTAAGGGCAAAACACCTGCCTCTACCAGAAGTGAGTTTGTTGGGGACGATCGGAATGCTCCTCTGCACAATCGCACGCCTTCATGGTGCACTACATCGAGAGATTTTAATGCAGATTCTGAGGCAGATGAATATATTGGACAGCAGTAATCTATTGTGGATAAGACTGCTGCCTTATATATCATTAATAAAATGTCTCGCTTTGCTCCCCAATTAGTGTGTGATAACTTTTTTAATATGGCAAGGGCTTTGATGCATTTGATGTGGTCTTTCCAATTTAAATGTTGATCAAATATCACTCCTAGATACTTGATTTTTGTACAAAATTGTATTTCAGTGCTATAAGGGTGAAGTTTGATTGTTTGGTTCTTCATCCATCTTTTGTCTTTGTAGAAGACGATTGCCTTTGTTTTATCAGTTGAAAATTTAAATCCAACTGAATTTGTCCAACTACATATATTTGAAATGGCAGTACTGAGAACTCTCTCAGCATGTCTCAAATTACTACTCGTATAGTAAATGACAAAGTCATCAACATATAAACTGTTTTTTACACCACTTGGTAAATTTATTAATGTCATTGATTACTAAAGCAAACAATGTACAGCTCAAGACACTACCTTGAGGGATTCCTTCTTCCAGTTTATAGGTTAATGAGTAGGAATTTTCTACTCTTACTTGAAAAGTTCTGTTTGTTAAAAAGTTCTAAATAAATATTGGTAAGTGGCCTCTTAGTCCCTTGGAGTGGAGTTTTTGCATGATGTTTATGTTTCCATGTTGTATTGTAGGCTTTTGTTCAAAGCCTTTTTTGATATGATCTTCTAAATGTGTTAAGGGATCTAGGGTTGATCTGCCAGCTATTGAACCCGACTGTGTTGGTGTTAAAATGGATTCTTTGGTTATTACATATGTTAATCGTACATTAACCATCTTTTCTATGTTTTTGCATAGGCAACTTGTTAGAGATATCGGTCTATAATTGGATGGATTACTTACATCTTTTCCTGGTTTATTTATTGGAATTATTATGGCATGTTTCCATTTATCAGGAAAGACACATTTTAGCCAGATACATTATAAAATTTTAATAAATATGATTTAGCTATAGGAG
Source organism: Macrobrachium nipponense (assembly GCF_015104395.2). NCBI lineage: Eukaryota > Metazoa > Arthropoda > Malacostraca > Decapoda > Palaemonidae > Macrobrachium > Macrobrachium nipponense. Next base: position 54,678,699 of record NC_061087.1, read on the forward strand.
CTAATTTTTCTATCATTTCAAATGATATTTTATCATATCCTGGTGCGGAGGGATGACAAGAGTTGATGGCATTATCTAGTTCATCCATGTTAAAAATATAATTATATCCCAGGTCTTTAAGAGTTTCAAAATTGAGTATTATATTTTCTTTTTGTCTTCTGATATTTTGAAAATGTATATCTAGGCTGGAGTAAGCACTGATGTTTTCAAAATGCTTTCCAATTATATTTGATATTTCATAAGTATCATGGTATATTTTTTCATTTAAATGTATTGCACTTCTTGGAGCTTTTATATGTTTTCCATTGATTTTCCTTATCTTTTGCCAGATATCCCTTGTGGATGTGTTTGAAGATATGTTTGAGACATATTCCTTCCATGATGCGATTTTTTCAGCTATTACCGTTTTTCTAAATTTGGCTGTATATTTGTTATATAGTGGTTTAATGTGGTTAATTGTTATGTTAGGTTATAACTATTTTGTTTAATATGTTAATATCATAGGGCCTTTTGTTGAGTGATTTAAGGCGAGTTTTGAGTCTGTTACAATTGCGACCCAATATATGTTTGATTTTACTTAAGGTTGTTAAGGTTGGATTCCACCATGGGACATGGGATTTTGTGGAATGTGAATTGGTTTTTGGAATACTTTTATCTGCAGCATTTATTATGAAGTTTGTGAAGGATTCACATGTAGTATTGTGATCTTCATTATGTGGGAATGGTGGTATGTTTCGTGTGTATAGGAAATATTTATCCCAGTTAGCTTTTTGAATATTATATCTTGTAGGTGGCAATATTTTGATATTACTTAAGTAGTTCAGAATGATTGGGAAATGGTCACTTGTGTATGAATCGTCTAGGACGTTCCATTCAAATTTCTCAGCTACATCATTTGAACATAATGACATGTCAATTGAAGAAAAGGTTAGGTGTGTATTTGAAAAATATGTTGGAACTTCACTTTCATTGAGACAACACAGGTTGTGTTTCATTATAGTATTCTCTATGTTGATTCCGGATGTGTCAGTGGGGTTATTAGTATCCCATAATGGATTATGTGCGTTAAAATCTACTATAAGTAGGGGTTCCTGTATACTTTTGCTAATAAGTTCAGAAAAATCACTAAAATTTGCATTGAAATTTGGATGGTTATATAAATTACAAATAGTGATTTTACTTTTGTCAGGCATATAGTTTAATTGATGTTATTTGATATGGCATAGATGGTATGTAGAAAGGTTCATATGTAATGCTATTATGAAAGTATATGGCTGTGCCTAATTTTCCACCGTCAGTTGGTGAATAACAGGCAATTTTATAGTGTTGGATATTTGTAGGGTTACTTCCTATATGTTGTAGACATATGCACATTGGGTTGTGGTCTCGTATGATTCTTTGTAATTCACCCAGACGTAGTCGGGTTAAGAGACCATTTATATTCCATTGAATGATTTTATATTCCATTATCAGGAGAAATTGGTGTTAAATTCTGTATATTGATTGCTGATTTTACTTTGCCTCGTAGTTTATATGCATTTGAATTTATTTGTGGTTTTTTAATCGTTGCATTTGTATGTTGGTTATTAGATTCTGCAGTTGTTTGTTTTTCATAATTGAATATTAACAAGTCTATTTTTTATTTTATAATTTCCTTTTTGTATTATAAGGATTCAGAACATAATTCGTTCTCATGTTGGTGTGTTAAAGGGCACCTCCTTAATTTAGTAAAAAGGGATTTTGACAAAGGAAAAATCTATTTCTGGGCGAATGACCTGTGTCGCCCAGTAAAATGTTCCTTTAGCACACATTTCTAAGGTATAAATATTGCTATAAATACCAGAGAAAAAAACTATATGGTAATGCCAGAATATTCTGGCTCGCTCACCTTTATTTAAGGTGTCGGTATGGTATCTGGGGCGAATGAAACCACTACCAGAGGTCTTCTGCTATTTAGTCTCTTCCTTTGTCAATTTCCCTTTCAAACTAGGCGCCATACCAGCGCCATCTACTGCTACTACTAGCGCCTCGATAGCCATTCCAGAAAATAGCACCCAAGCTTGGGGCTATAGGGTGAGGAAGGAAGGGGTGGGTTCACTGGGCGACACAGGTCATTCGCCAAGAACTAGATTTTTCCTTTGTCAAAATCCCTTTTCTGGGCTAAAGCTGTGTCGCTCCGTGAAATAGTAACAGAGAATTGTTCCCACAAGCTTGGATATACTCTCTATAAGACTACTGGAAGGGAGAAACTAACTCTAAGATAATTCTACCCTATTTAATAAATTGCTTAAATCTAGACAGATTTTAACAATATCTTAAGTCTAGGTCCTTACTCCAGTAAGTATATACTATTACTGGCAATAATTATTGGTAAGGCCTGTGTGATTACTATGACAAGTAATACTATATATTTTACATGTATATGATTAGTAGTTAATTATAACCAGTACAAGAATGGTTCAATTATGCAATCCAAGTGAAAAACCCCGAGATGAAGGCTAGAGACTAAGCAAGGCGGTTAGGAGAAAAAAGGAGCTAAAGAAGGACAAGGTCTTTACGACTAGGTATGTCAACATGACTAGGCTGTGTTAGGGGAAACAATATTCCCCCACTGCCACTGCTGAATTATTTAAGGGCCTCCAAGGATTTAAGGTAGTGGTGATAAAATACTTGAATTCCATCCTATATACTTCTTTAAGGTCATCAAAGTTCATGTGGTGGAAGTGACTTATTAAGGGAGCTACTGCTTGGACACCATGTACATGTGGAAGTGATTCCTGTTAGCCTATCTAAAGTTATAGAATTGTTACTTTAATCACTTAAATGAGACTGTTCCACCATCTCTCGAATGAATAAAGGACCTGAAGTTTTTTGAAGTTCTGTCTAAAATTGATCTCAAGTTCTGACTGGACATAGGGATAGATCCTGTGGAAGTGGGGCAATCTTCTAGGGGCACCACCTACTCTGAGGATCCTCATTTTTAGCCAAGAATTCGATCTGGAGATACTAGAACTTCTCTGGATGGAAGAAAATCAATATGATTTTGTTCTAGCTAGCACAAGTTCTCGGAATCTATGAAATATGAATCTATTAATGTGGAACCAAACTGGAGAAGTTCCTTGAAGCAGATTTGGTCGTGGTAATAACCCTAGCTGGTAGGCTCTTTCTAAACAGGGTCCTAAGGAACGCAACAGCCAGGTTCATATTCATCGTCATAACTATTGTCTTTTTAGGAAAAAGGAAAGCTTGTTACTGTAGAATCGTACTGCTTATAAAAGGGAGTCGTAGGAACTAGGGGAGAGATTAGTCAGGACTGTCAAATCTCGTGACAATTGCTGAAACGTTTCCTCACGGTTGCGGACCTCCCCGTAGACTTTCGTTGTCTGATTCTAAGAACAAGGTGTTAATAGGATCCAAATTGGCATCTTCTTGTGCCGTGAAATTCATGAATTCCATAAAGTTAGAACCCTACGAATCCTTGAGGAAGCGTCCGCCGTGTTATACTAATCGTGCCAGTATGGGGTTGGGGGTCCGTCTGAGGCGGAGTCCCAATTCCCCTAGTTACAGGTCACAATTGCTCTTGAGTTCGTTGGGGGTTAACAGCCCAGTCCGTCCTTAGACGGATGGGAGTTAACCTAGAACTTGCCTTAGTAGATTTATTGGAGGGAAAAATTAAATCCACTGCCAGATGTTCCAACCTATCTGGTATCTGTGCCTGGGCCATGGGGTCCAGATTGAGGGCACATGAAATATTGTAATTTGTGGTTGGATTCTGTGGCAATAATTCTACTAGGAGATCTGGATTCTGTTGGCTGATCCATCTAAATGACCTGTTGTCTAAGGACTATTCCGACTGTAGCGGAGTTGTCCTTGACAGTATATCTGCCACTAGGTTCTTGCTCCTGCCAAGTGAGTTACTGACAGATGCCACTGTTTCTTGTTGTCAATGAAAAGATTGTTATCATGACCCGATTATGTGGCTTGGCTGAAAGCTGCTCTCTAAGGAGAGTTACTAAGAATAGAATACTGTCATGGCTTCCAAACACTGTTATGAAGCTAGCAGGGCGTTAGGAACCAAGTATCCTGAGCGTTTCCTCATATGGGGTAGTCTCCCAAAACGCTTAGTGAAGCATCCATATGGACCACTAAACTTGGCGGAGGGAACCATACCGGTGATGATTTTGTCAGATTCTTGACTTCTGTCCATGGACAGAGTCTCTGTAAATTGTGCGGGATGTGGGACCTCTGTCTCGTAATTCCCTGTCGCTCTACTCCGCCAAACCAGGAATATAGTCTTCTGTTGGCATTTAGTAAAGTCCCTGTTACTGACGCGAATTGGAGTGAACCTAGAACTCTTTCTGGTTTCTCCAGGATGCTTGTCTGCCTTGAGGAAGTGTCTCGCAGCCTTGCTATTTCCTTTCTTTTTTCCCCAGTGGGATCGAAAGTTGTGTGATTTGAGGTCCCATTATTTACTAAACACTGAAACCGTGGTGTCAGAGTGTGTAGGGATTCTTTGTGATTTGGAATCCTAGGAATTCCAGAAATTATCACTTATGGTTGCCTTGAGACATTCCTTGACATTTATAGTTCAGATGAGCCAGTCGTCTGGGAGATTACTAGGCTCATCCCTTGGGTTCTCAGTTGTTGCACTACTGTTACCGCTATCTTGTAAATATTCTGGCCGCTCTGATAAGCCCAAATAGCCTTACTTGAAGGCATAAGCCTGTTGCCTAGTCTGAAGCCTAGAAAAAGGCAAAAGCCTAGGAAAAGGCGGAAGTGACTTGCTACCGGAACGGGATAGTAAGTATCTATAAGATTATAGGTATTGTGACGGCCCCATGGGGAGGTAAGGTCCGTACCTGCGAAAACAGTTAGCATATGGGACTTGTCGTATTGAATATATGAGTTTCAATGAGATAAGTCTAATATTACCCATTGTTCGATTGAATCTTCAAGGACTCGCTGAAGAAGCGTCCCTGAAATTCTAAATATTTGCACTTGTAATTACTTTCTTCTACAGAAAGTCTTAGGTGTCCTTTATCTCATCCAGTATTTGGATGTTGATAAATTTCGGTTGATGGAGGAGGGCCCTTCTCCCTACTCCACACCGACCTCTTGATACTATGTTGTTCGACCAAGTGCTGATTCCTAGCGGTTCTTGAATAAGCACTGCTTTCCTCCTACCTGAGGAGTCTCACTGGTTCGTTGAAAGTCGGTTGCGCCGGCTTCCTGTGAAGTCTATTCCTTGCCGGAAGTTCTTCCGCCAGCTCTACGGAAAGTTGCTCTGACTCGGCTACCTCTTGTGAACCTGTTGTATCCGTGACATACACCTGGTTCTTATTGGAGGCCTTATGGCCTGGGAAGAGGTAAAGAAGCCGAGCTTTGGTGCTGCTGAGAGGGCTGTTTCTACAGCAGCACGGACTGTTGTGGCTGACCATTTGAGGTGGATGGTTGACCTAGCTGGCCTACTGGAACAACTTGTATCAATGTTTGAGGTTACGTCGTCTAGGAAGACTAGAACCCCTTTGCTCCCTTCATGCCCGTGGGCTGTGTTCCCGGGGATTCATATCTCCTCTTGGGGATCCAGCCCCAGCGAACTCGCAAGCTCTGGTTGACCATTACAATCTCAGGGAACAAGTTTGCTCCCCAGACCTAAGCTTTGATGAGTCTATTAGGTTCATGGTGAATAGACGCATCAGTCAAGACGTGCTTTCTGCAGTTCTTCCTGGCTATTGCAAGGTCATATACATCGCACCATAAGATGTGAAGCAATGACTTGTCCGGATCTTGAACCTTGTTCGTCCGTATAGACCGAGGTTGTCATTTCCGCTATAGTGGTGGAATTGATAGACCTAGTCAAGCAACTTCTGGCTTCATACTTTGCCATTACCAGTGCTTCTGGGAGTCTGGGTAGAAGCTCGCTGAAGAGCGTCGTAGCACAATTTTACTCCAATATGCCTACGAAGAAAGTCGCTGGGGCGTCTACCCCGCACTCCATTCCTCCCAGAGAGACCGCGGATGGTAAATCCGTCTCTCTGATATAATGTATAGATTTGTCCATTGCTATTGCCTGAAGTGTAATCTCTACTACTTTAGAGGTACATGGAATGGACGTGTCGTCTAGCACCACAAAAATCGTGAAGGGATTATTGTGGCGTGTCAGTTTGGTACTTAGTGCATTCCCAATCTGCCAGGGTTTGAACCCAGGCTGATTGAGCTTGGTCTCTGGGGAAGATGACCATTTCCTTAGGTGTTTTGTCTTCACAGATCAGTGCATTCGTTCTCAGTCAGAGACCCGGTGAAAGGAACTCGAAGTCCTCTGTTGGCAGGGTTCCCTTCCCGTCCTCAATCATCAGCATGCCCTCTGAGAAGAGAGCATGCGCTGGTAGCCACAAGGATTATTGATTTGAAGGGACACAATTGGATGTGTCTGGTACTGCCCGCAGTAGTTGTGGTTTTCCGGGTTGGGAGGCTCCTTACTTCGAGGTCTCCTAGATCTTCAGTCCTTCTACTGACGACTGAATAGGCTGACCTGATGTTTACATGTTCGAGAACAACTGAGTTGTGATGTTACTTAGAATTGGGCCGAGTCAGGTTATCCCATTTCCTGCCTCAGCAAGCTGGAAAACATGTTGGGTTAAACCCGGGATCCTATGATCTGGGTTTAGATACCTTTGTCTTCGATGCCTGCCTGTGTGTGGCAGATCTTGTCGTGTTCGTCACCAGTTTGGTGGCTGATGACGAACTAGAACGACTTTCCCAAATAGCCTTCAGTTTGTAATGTTTAGTAAGGGACTTGTAATAGACCTATGAGTGACTATTTCAGCTTACCTTAGGGATTACCGACCCCGGCTTATCCCTCGAAGTCATAGTTCTCTTGGTAAATTCTAAAATGAAGAAGAAGAATGAGACGGGCTAAAAGGTAGTCCTTTTGCCCGTTTACCAAATGCTTCATATAGCCTACCTTCGTCCAGGGTATCGGCCTTCATTGGTTCATGGTCCGGGTTGATTGCTGCGACCTCTCCGACTTCTTATTCTAACCCACTAGGTTCTCTGCCAGCACGGCCTGTTAATCTTCGTGGATCTTGGCAACGATCGGGGCTGCCAAATTTACTGGTACCGTTGCTGAGACTTCCGCATTTGGGTAGATAAGGAAACTTCTGAAAGAGATAGTTACTTTTAAAAAGTATCCTCTTTTAAAAGTATTCTAAACATTGATAATTATCTCAATATCTCTCCAATTATTTACAATATCTCATTCAGTGAACTAATCATTCAATGAATTGGTACTTACCGTCTCGGTAGTGAAGTCCCAAAAGCAGATTGTAACAGACTTCACTCACAACTGGTTGCCAGACCGACAAGTCGTTCATTGGACCGCACAGCCTGTGTGAGTGCGGCATACTTCCTGTCTGCCCTGCTGCTGCAGGGTTGCAGTGCAGGTTGTCTTCTGACAGCGTACCATCTGTAATTACAAAATGATACATAAGTACCTTTGTATGGACTCGCCGGATATGTATCTGGTGGAGTATGTAATATTAGAATCAATACCAGAGTATCACTACAAGTAGGTCCGCTGGAGATCACTCCGGCGGGACCTGCATTCTGTATTGTCGTCGCCGTAATAAATTGCGGCGGCATGCATTATGTAAGGTATTCATATTATCCTCTCCCGCCAGCTCCGACCCCACTATGCATTCAACTCAAAGTCTTGTAATAATATATATATATATATATATATATATATATATATATATATATATATATATATATATATATATATGTATATATATATTAAGCTCATAGCAACGAAACCGGGGAAAGTTAGACTTGGCCCGAATCCGTCGGCATTGGAGAGGTTTTCTTATTAACTAAGAATGCCTCTGCTAGCTCCTGGCCACCGCCACCGGGTGGGGTGCCGAGGTAAGATGAAAGCGGGGGAGAGAGGCTAGGTAAGGATAAACAAATGCCTTGATTCTAGGTTACCTGCCGGGGTCGACTACTCGGCGTAGTACACCGATTGAAAACATAAAGCATATTTTAAAACAATTAAATTAAAATAACTAAATGAATTTTGAACCGGAGCACAGAATCTATGCTCCTTCCCGTCCCAGTTCTCTTTCAACACTATCTCTCTACCTCCCGGGTCTAGCTAAGGAATCGAAACGGGAATAGGTAAAACCTAGGCCTGAATCCGATCATAAGGGAGATCGTGTTGTTATATGCATAACTGAACGATCTCCGCTGTATCCCGGGTCCGCCGAGGCGGAAGGATAGATAATGCATGAAGGACTGAGGATAGGAAAGGCAAAATTCCCCTTCCGGTCCCAGTTCCCTTTCAATGCTATCTCTCTATCCCCCGGGTCCAGCTTAGGGATCGAAACAGGGGAATAGGTAAAACCTAGGCCTGAATCTGATCATAAAAGAATCGTGTTTGTTATATGCATAACTAACAATGTCCGCTGGGTCCCGGATCTGCCGAGGCGGGCGGAAAGAGAACGAAGGGAACTGGGGATAGGAAAGGCGAGAAGAGAGTACGTGGCTAATACCATCCTAACGAGCCGGGAAATTACCCGGGCTCGTCTGGGTAGGTACCATCGTACTACTCCTACTACATAAGGCGAGGAGTACCCCTTCCGACTATAATCACTCTCCCTCACCCCCTCTGCAAGAGGGAATAGGACTCGGATGACTACCTGAAGTAGCGCTAGCGAGTTATGTCATCCCGTCAAGGTAAAAGGGGGGAGGGGAGGGCGTCTAGAGGGTGGCTCACACGCGATCAATTGGACACTACGACCGGCCAGGTGGAACACCTCGCGGTCAGAAGTGGGTCCAATCGATCACAGGGGCTGACGGTCTATAGACCGACTGCCCCCTGATTACAATAATACAATAATAAAGTGATAATAAACGCTATATAATAGCCCTGGAGCAAGAGGGGATAAGGATAAAGAGGATAAGTACATAATTCTGTTTAAAGAGCGGCTGGCTTAACCTCTCGATCGGAACGATCTGGACAGGACAGCCAGGGTGGCTCTGAGCAGTTAGCCTAACCTTCCCAAGACGTGATTTCAATCACGATTTGGCGAGGAAGGCCAGGGAGGCTCATGGAACAGAATACGGTCCCTAAGGGCCTTACACCCCTCCCTTAGGGATTCACTGGTAAGGTGAAGGAGGTATCCTCCTTGAGCAGACCAAGGAACAGAGGGGAGGGGGGGGAGGGAGATAGGCTGAACTCCCGATCCGACGAATCGAAGGGGAGAATCCTCTCCAGATGGAAGGAATACCCGTCTGACCTACTTCCCAAACCAAGGAGGAATCTCCCTGGTTTGTGTAAGTAGGTCCGAAACATCCTCGCGCCAGGATATCTATTATAAAGCACCAGGATATCTACAAATTTTACTAAATCTTGAGTGAGTGCAAAATCAATAACAACACGACTATAATTAGTATGTGACCAATTGGAAGTCGTCATAAAGATACGGGTAGCGATGTATGTAATGGCTGACTCGGGAGCGGCCCAAGTTAGGCTCCGTTTATGTAACATACAACTAAAACATACTTATGATTAATTTCGCTACCTTTACCAACATAAATTGATAATTGCAGTACTCAACTTAGATATTGAAGATTCCTGGCATTTACAGCATCTCAATTTATTCCAAAATAATGTCGTTACAGTCAAAGATACAAGTGTACACGACAGTGCTATTTAAAGGAATGGCTATCGAGGCGCTAGTAGTAGCGGTAGTGGGCAGTAGATGGCGCTGGCATGGCGCCTAGTTTGAAAGGGAAATTGACAAAGGAAGAGACTAAATAGCAGAAGACCTCTGGTAGTGGTTTCACTCGCCCCAGATACCATACCGACACCTTAAATAAAGGTGAGCGAGCCAGAATATTCTGGCATTACCATATAGTTTTTTTCTCTGGTATTTATAGCAATATTTATACCTTAGAAATGTGTGCTAAAGGAATATTTCACGGAGCGACACAGGTTTAGCCCAGAAATTGTCTATACAACTTCGTACTGTGTCCTCTGTCTTGGTAGTTAGTTGGTTATATGTACTTACAAAGCATTCATTACAACCACAAGATGAAGCAATTTCGGTAATGTTAATTATTGGTTCAGAAGTATTTGGTCTAGCTTTAGAAATTTCTGGTTTTGTAATTCTATTGGTCCTTTTCTGTAGTTATTTGGTTTGTTGTTGTTAATGGAATATTTGGGTCTTGTGGATGGTTGGGGGGTAATTGTTATATTTTGGTTTGGTTTAATGGTATGATTTTCATTAGTATTATTTGATGGGAATTGTAAAGAGTGATCTTTACTGTCCAGATGTTGGCTGTTTGATTGAGATTGAGGGTAATTGTGTATTTCCACTTGTGATGAGGTTAGTTTAATATCTTTTTTAAAATGTTCTCCTGGTGTAGATGGAGTTTCTTCGGATTGACTGTAATTTTCAATTTTTACTTTTTTCCCTTAGGTGGGGTTCTTTCCAGAATTCTTTTCTTTTTGCCAGTTCGACTATTATCATTATTTAACTCCTCTTCCATTGGAAGTTCTTTTCCATGGATAACTGAATCATCTATGTTAGTGGTGGTATTGGTTGTTGTAATATCACTTTTATTTTGGGTTTCAGTATTATTGGTGTGAAATTTAGTTTCTATGATTATATTATCTTGTTTGTTATTGTGCTGCTTGATGTCTTGATTTTTAGTCACATTTGAAAAGGTGGGGGTTTTGTTTGTTTGTTTGTATGGTGTTTTTACGTTGCATGGAACCAGTGGTTATTCAGCAACGGGACCAACGGCTTTGCGTGACTTCTGAACCACGTCGAGAGTGAACTTCTATCACTAGAAATACACATCTCTCACTCCTCAATGGAATGGCTGAGAATCGACCCAGCGACCACCGAGGCGTAGGTGGGGGTTTTGGATGGATTATTAACTCCTCTTACTTTTAGCTCAAGTCTGGCTTCCATGACTGACATTCCTGTCCTATTTATTAACAACTGAAGTTCTGTGTTATATTGGTAAAATGAGCACTCCTTAGATTTCGCGTCATGGGCTAGTCCACAATTAATATGGTATGGTCATCTGATGCACAGACAGCACACACAGCCTTATTACGGCATCTTTTGTATGTGTGTCCATACCTTGAGCTCTGTGTACATTGTAGTGGTTTTGGAACAAAAGGACGACCTTCTCTATTTTGTCCAAGAATTTTTATTTTAAATGGTAGGTCTTGGCCGTAAATTTTATTTTGGCAATGTTGATATTTTTATTTTTATCTTTCCTACTTGAAATCAAGTATATTTCTAAATCGTGAATATTGTTACTATATCTCAATTTTAAGGAGTCTAGCAGCAGTTGTTTTGAAGGAAGCTCCTGCTCTCTATTGAGTAGGATTACTGTACCTTGTACATAATTCAATGTTTCGTGGCTTGTAATTGTTACTTTTATGTTATTTATTTCTGTTATACTTAAAAAGGCAGTGGACTGCTTTTTATTGGTTACTTGGATAAGCCATTCATTGTCCTTGATGTGTCTGCATTCCATGTCTTGTGTTGGATATATGTTAAGTAATTTGTTTTCTAGTATCGCTGCTGAGATTTTGTTGTCAGCTTTGAGGACTAGAAATCTTGACCAGTTATCTGGTCCAAAGAGGTCATCAAAATGTACCACTGTGGGATTAGGTCAGTAATTTGTGTTTCTTTTTGGTCCTTGTTTTATGTATGTTGCTTGTCTATTATGATTTTTATATTTTTCTGTATTGTTGGGAGGATTATTTGTCTCTAATTCAGAATTATTGTTCATCATATATGGTTCCATTGTTACGATATTAGAGTTTACCAATTTATTTTTGTTTGTTTCTTTTTTATTTATGCAATCTATTTGGTTTTCTGGCTCTGCTGCTTTACTTGGAACAGGGTGTTCCTTTGTATCATTTATAGTACTTTCACTACTTGTGGCAGTACCAAGGAAATTCGGGAGTGACGTGCCAATAGTCATGGGGCCCAAGGGTACTCAAATCCTTTATTTCAATATTCATACATTTTGAGATTTATAAAAAAAAAAAAAAAAAAAAAAAAAAAAAAAAATATTGAAAAGATATCATTGGCCCTTTGCGAAGTTAAATCTTCCGCCAATGGCACAAGTGAGAAAGGACTCCCAAATGTCCGCATCCTTACCCTACCCCAAAAGGGGATGGCATAACATGATTAGTATAGCCCAAGTGTAAGCAGAACCCGCTTGCTATGACTAAGAGTATTACGTTATATCCCCATCCTAATCACATTATGGGCAAACTGGATAGAATGCTGAGAGTTCTATTCCTAGAACCAGGCCCCCCATGGAATCCGTGGTCCAGCTCCACAGAATAGTTCCACCTGAAAAACAGGTCCGAACATTGTCGGGTAGATGATGGATCTACCATAGTTCTCACTATCTAGCTTCGGATTTAACTCCACGTTAAGCCATGATATGTTTTCTCATTTATTTGCTTTCAAAAATTTTGGCAAAAATGGAAAAGTCCACAGAAGTTAACTTGAAAATATATAATGTCATATGGGACTCTTGGGTTCAAACCTGGGAAGAGATTCCTGAGGTTCGAGAGCCCCCTCACCACGTCAAGGTGGTCCCACAATGAGGGGGGGGGGGGGGGGGGGGGCGGGGGGGGGGGGGGGGGGGGGGGGGGGAAGCAGAGAATACTATGCTTGATATACCAGAAGTTGAAAAAACCTGGATAACACCCAGTCACGATGGAATTATTGCAGAGATTATTTTTCCAATCAGTATGTTTATTCTCAACAACTTCGAAACAGAAACTAATAAAATGCTTAGAGATGAAAAGCTGGTTTTAGAAAAAGTAGGATCTCCTCAGATCAAATATTTGTGGCAAGACACATTGCGCATCAGTGTATGAAATCTCATACACATTTCTGACAATTTTTATTCTTTTCAAGGCAGCACTTACCAGCATCCACAGATCAATATTATGAATGACCTTGCAACACTACAGCATTTCCATTAACAACTACAAGATACAAGGTAAATGCTGACAGTTTTGTCAAGTGAATCTTGAGTAAACGAGATGCTACAATTAAAGGTTATTTCACCTGGGTTTGCCCTTCTCATAGATTGAAATGAAAAGGTGGTCAGAACTCCCATAATATGCAAAAAGATATGGCTTTAAACAACAATACAGCATAATACTGACAAAGCTTGCTAAATAGAATGCAGTATATGACAGGAGTATGCACAAAGGGATGAAGTAAAATTGGGTGGAAAAAGGATTAATGAGGTTCTGTCCTACAAAATATTTAGAAACTATATATCTTATACAGGTCCTCTGAGTTGGAGTATACCGAGACTAAAATAAGGCCAACTAAATAAGATTTGTAAAATCACAAAGACTGCAACTGTATATAAAAGTAACTCTATGATGGCATGAATCATGGTCTGACAGAAATTATATTTATAAGTTTGCAGATTTGAAAATAAAGCTTTAATAAGAACATTTGGAGTCAGATGGCTGGATGGAGTAAGAAATGACATCAGAAAGGAAATTACTGGTGCATCACATGTAGATAAGCCAATGATGAAAGAGGTGAATATAGTATGTAATAGTTATGTTGACCTCCTGTGGAAACTGAATAGTTAGAACATCCAGACCTCTTGGATGATAACTGTGAGAAAGGAGGCTGGAGACTAATAGTGATTTGGAGAAGATAACAGATATGAGTTTCCCTCCAAAATTACAACCCACCAGTTACATGGTATCTCCCCTATAAAGCACCTGAGCAACATGTATAATTGACAATAGAAATTCAATGAAATTGTCACCAAGTTGTTGTTGTTGTTGTTGTTGATGATGATGATGATGATGATGATGATGATGATGATGAGGATGATGATGATGATGATGATATATTTCGGAAGGAGACCCTCTCGTAGACATGTTTTGTTAAAAATGATTGCTGCTTCAGCACTATTAATCTTGTAGAGAGTCTTCTCTATTTTTCTAATGACGGCTTTCTCGTTGTTGCTTTTACTGGCAAACAACGCACCAAAGGGCATGGTAAAATTCGATTGAGTCATTTGATTTATTATTGCTTATACAATTCTCTCTCTCTTTCTCCAACACGACGTTTCCTCCTCATCCGCAGGACATTATCAAGCGATGACTGCTAAGGGACTGAATTCGAGTAGCGAGCCCTTCGTCTTAAATCGTGGTGTTGCAGGCTCTCGAACCGTCACGTTGGAGAGAGAGAGAATTGTATAAGCAATAATAAATCAAATGACTCAGCCGAATAACAGAATGCATCATAAAAAGAGCCAAAACAGTGAGTCTGTTTCAGTACACTGCACTAAAACAGAAAAATTCAGTGTGGATGAAAACATTTTCAAACAGATTTTCAGTTCAGAACACATTTAATAGCTCATTATCAACAGTTAAAATCAATCTCTCCAAATCTACTGAAGAGAAATTTGCCGCTTGTCTTTTTCTCTGAATCATTATTGTTTAACCATGAACACCATATAGACTTGAACACAATATTTTTTCCAGCCACATAATAAATACTGATTTCATATATATATTAAATGCTTAAGAAGATCAAAGTTATTTGTAAAGCCAAGCATATGTAAATCGTTCATAAAACATAAACAAAAAATACAATGTAAGCTATATTGTCAGGTTAGATATTCAGGTATAACTGCACAAAAATTTTACCCTTTGTTTAACAATTTTCAAACAATAATAGTAATACTAATAAACCCATTGATAAAGAAAAAATCAAAACAAAAGGCTATTTTTATGACTACCCTAAAGATACACAACCTGATCTGCAGATACCATTAAGCTATTATTGTACCAAACCAAATTATTTGTGTTAATTACTGTATATCCCTAAGTTATAAACGAATTGAAGATGTATCAAAACTATTTCATCCCATAACAAAAATCACAAGGTTAAATAAGCTGATCAAATGTAACCGTAATGATCCTTATTTTCTTTTGCTTGGTTTTTATCAGCTCTTGCATACTATTTAAATTGCTGTTATTTTTATCTATTGCACTTTAACATTACTGTATTTCATGTTTAACGTTTTCCCATCAATCAAAAGATCAAATCTAGATTAAAACACAATAAGCCCATGCTCAACACACTGAGGTAATTTATTGCAGTTATAATACATTTGTGTGGTTTAGGATAAATGTTATCCATAAGCATTAACCATAATCATATAAGTTATATATGATAAATATGTGTGTATATATATACATATCTGTAATATACTGTGTATTTATAATAATAATAATATATATGTATATATATAGTGTATATATATATATACAGTATATATATTAATAAATACAAACTGGAAAGGAAAAGTGTTTGGTAGGTTATTTTAGTGCAGAGATGTAAAGAAATCTTACGGATGAAATGGTGAGGAGGGGAGGGGAGGGGAGGGGAGGGGAGTGGCTGGAAGTATATCTGATCCATTATTTTGCTAAAACAAAAGTGAATATAGACTGAAATTGGAGAGGAAGAGATGAAAAGGTGGATGTAAACCTAATTATTATGGGAGAGTTGGTTGATACTAAAGTAAAGTAAAGATCTTATGAGAGAGAAGAGGAACTATGTGATGATATTAAAGGCAGATGGAGCAGATAAGAAGTTTTTCAAATTCCATGATGCAGGGAGGTTTTGTGGCAGCAGATGAATGAATAAAAAAGACTAAAGTGATGTGATGAAGAACTAAAATGTTTACTGAAGGAAAAACGAAATTGCTCAAGATGCACCTGCTGGATGCAAGAGATCACATGCAGACATAGGAGAGAATGAATAGGAGAGTCAAGAAGAGAGTGAGAGAAAAAATGCATGTAATAACAATAACTGCAAGGTGATTAAGAACTTTAGGGAGAATAAAAAGTTGTTCTACATATGCAAGAAAAGTCTATGAAAAATGGATCTACAATAAAAGCTACAAATGTAGAGAAGATAATTCAATCTGAGTGGAAGGAGCTTTCCGAAGATTTGTTGAATGCTGAGGAGACATGAAAGGCATGCTGAATAATGCAAGAGTGAAAATAGTAAACGTAAGGTTGAAAATACTTGAGGACATGACTGTAGATGTGAAGACGACAATTAAGAGATTGAAGAATTAAAAGATATCAAGAGGTTATGGGGTTAGGGGTGAGATGCTGAGTACAATGGCGATAGTGTGACTGAATGGCTAATGAGGGTTTGCAAGGTATGTCTGAATGAGGGTGATAACTAATATGTATACCACAAAAGATGTTTAATAAGATTTTGATTGAGAAAGTCAGACAAGGTTTATTAATTTTGGCACATGGCAGATGGGCTAATAAGGAAAAACAGCACAGGTTTAGACAAAGAAAAGTGTGTGGGGATCAAGTTTCAAAGTTAAGAGAAAAAGCTGTACATATATGTATATAGCATACATGGATATACAAAACACTTATCAGAGAATCAATAGAGGGGCAATGTGGAGAATGAAGTGGATATATGGTACAGAATGAGAGCAATTAAAAGTTTTTGTGATGGAAGGAAGGAAAAGGTCTGCATATATGTAGGTAAGAGTGACTGACTGCTTCAGTGTGAACCTTTGGTTGAGATAAGGTATTTGCCTTCAAGTTTGTTCAACATCAGGATAACTGGAGTGGGGTGAGAAGACAGAGAAATTCAGTACATGTAGGTGCAAAGGTATGGAATAAGAAAATGAGATGTGAGAGGAGAATGAAATAACTTATTAGCATGTGGTACTGTGCTAACTGAAGAGTGCTGGGAAACTTCAGAAATAGTAAAAGTGTTTGCAAGAAGCAAAGGCGACAATAAATGAAAGCAAGAGAAAGGTTATGAGTTTTATGAAAGCCAGGAAGGAAGATGGAGCACCAAATGATAAGCATAGTGGTAGGATACAAATTAGTTGATTTGTGCATTTCGGAGTGAATATACTAATGGATGATGAGAGTGAATATAATGGATCATGGGAGGCGGAAAGAAACAGGGAAGGAATGGAATGGAATATGAAATTTAGGCTTGAAGCTAAGCACTGGAATCCAATGGGAAGAGAAAAGGGAAGTCACAGAATGCATAATCAGAAAGTGAGGTAATGGTATGTGTGCAAAAGACTTGGGTGAAGGGGGAGGAAGACTACTTAAACTGTCAAAAGAAGCAAAGGTGTGAATGCATAAATGGATTATTAAACCACTTGCAATTATGAAAGTAAATTAAGTAATGAATGCTAAACTAATAAGAGGAGAACTAATAGGAGAATTGTGGAAGTGGTGAAAAGGTTATAGTGGGTGAATGAATGGATATGAGTATTTCAAAATGGTTCAGCCATGTGGAAAGAATGGATGATGATGGGTTGTAGCAAAATGTGTATAATTCAGAACATTATGGGGGAAGGAGAGGAAGAACTAGAACTGGTTGGATGTCTGGCATAATAGATGCATTAATATGAAAAAGTCTCTGAGTTATCCCTCATCCTCTCTCATAACTTCTGAACTGAAAGGTGACGATTACTTATATGGCACCATAATCCACCAATGATGAAGACAATTTGGAGGACTTACAGGATTTTTATCTTTGCCCTACCTTTTGAATTATATAACATGTACACTTCTTATCTGGCTTGTATGAAAAGGTCATACATGAATTTGATTATAGCTATAACCTTTCAACTATACATGAATTTGATGACAGCTATAACCTTTCAACCATACATGAATTTGATGACAGCTATAACCTTTCAACCATACATGAATTTGATTACAACTATAACCTTTTAACCATACAAGACATACTTCATATATTAACATGCATAATATGCTAATAATGTGCAGCGTTTATGCTTGTAGTCAAGGTTATAGTACATAGAAGACAAAGGTCATAGAGGAGTTAACCCTTGGTCATAACTTTTAACATCACAAGACAGTAACTGCATATTTTCCTTGCATAATCCAGTAATGAAGCCTATCAATGTGGTGTGAAGTTAAGGTCAAGTTCATAGTCATATTGACAGGTAAAAGGTCAAATAAGAATTTAACATAGGGCATAACTTCTCAAGTCTATGATATAAGTATGACATATTTGGCATTTACAATCTACTACTGATATCTATGTGATGAGTGAGATTAAGATCATGTTCATAATTAACACATCAAAGTTCAAATAACAAATTAACCTCAGCCACAACTTTTGAACTACACAAGACAGACATTGTATGCATAATACACTAAAGAAGCCAATATACAGAGTGACTTTTGTCATAAATATTCCTTACCATTTATAGCTTCTTTTACAGCCAAGCTAAGCTAAGCATCTTGCTAAAGGTGTAATTATATATATATATATATATTATTATATATATATATATATATATATATCTATATATATATATATATATATATATATATATTATATATATATATATGTTACGTTCATTATTGAAAATTGCCGATTATTGAAAATCGGCAATAGAAATGCCTATTATTGAGAATGAGCAAGCGATTTGCCGATTATATAAAATGAGCAATTTTTCTTGCCTAGTATTTAAAATCAGCAGGGTTTCAAAACTCGGCAAGACCATTTTGCCAAATATTGATAAAT
>NC_061087.1:54702339-54824382 GCF_015104395.2 Macrobrachium nipponense
GGGACTGTTTGAGGCTTCATGAACAGGAACTCCCATTTCGCTATCTGGAATGCTTGAAGTTTTGCGTAATGTTATTTCACTACTACTTCCTGAAGTATATGGCCCACAGTCTCCAGTGCTTGATGTTAAAAGCAGGTAGTTGTCATCACCTATTGGAGCGTGTCTGTGAAAGAAGAGCAGTTGTCTATATAGGTAAATATAATCTTAAAAACAAAACTAATTTTTCCATACACCATATTATTAATAAGTAGCCCATTTCATGGTTATGAAATTGTTTTTCAAGCACATGACCTTAAGATAAGGGTGGCAGTTAGCTAGTAGTACATGTACTGTAGCTGCATGAGCAGTTTCCTAAGATCTTTAGCAATAATGGGGTTTAGTATTTCAGCAGTCAGAACCTTGAGCTACAAAAAATCCATATAGTTGGGAATAGAGTCCTTATATTTACAGTGATGTTTACATATGTAAAAATTATTATGGATTGTTTTTCAATCTTGTTTTTGACTAAACCATTTATGCCACCTCTACCATTTTAATGCACGAGTCCAGTAAAAATAAAAACAATATTTCATACTTATGTGTTTTTGCTTTTGTATGTCAAGTTCTAACTACAGCACACACTATACTAGTTACATAATATAATAAATCTGCAGAACATTGTTCATGTTATACTAAAAGAAAACTTTTTAAGTGTTACTGGCAATTCCGAAATTCCAAAATGTAAGGTTCAATGAAGTGTAACTGCAAGCAAATATTGCTGTAGCTGTATTTCAGAGGCGGCAATTACTGCAAATATAACATTCAAATGAGAGAAAAATTTCCTTACACAAATTAATTTTTTTTTCTGGTGGCTAGGTCATGCTTCTTAGTTCCATTTTGCAGTGTTGATATTCAATGATCTGTAATTTTAAAAAGGTAATAGCCCGCATACATGTACTTCAGAATAGGAAATCACTGTTAATAAAATATAGTGAATTTTTTATAGTGCAGTCACTTGTTTTTGTTCTCAAAGGAGTTACCCTCCATGGTGTGCCAGTGCTCTCCATAGTGACTAGACTAATATCAAAGAAATATCTTTTAGCCTGGTCTTATAGCCAAGTATTGTGTCGTAATGATAAACACTATGACACAATGATAAAGTAAAATGGACTCAAAGACGAGGGCATTTTCTCTCATCTTCACCAAGGCTAAGCCCAGTTTTTCCCACGTCAATATTTGGAAGATGAGGTGACTAATGTTCACGCGTGTTGGCCATCTTGTTTGTGACCAGGCCGGTTAAAAGAACATGAATCATTACACTTCTAGTCATCGCAGAGTAAAAGCTTCCATTCAAGTGTTCTTCAGTAAAGTTCGCACTGATTCAATATTTTTTCATCATGGAAACGTCTAAACTTGAAAGTTGTGTCTATTTTTGTTATTACTAAGTATTAAGGACACAGCTGCTTTTACCTTGGAAACTGATTTTTCCTAGAGTTTTAGTGCTTTTGATAAAGTAGTAGTAGTAGTTATCTTGTGGCGGTCAACTGTTATTTATGTCGTATCTCTACCCAACAATGATGGGGGACTTTGAGAATTCGGGGTTTTGGGTGGGGGAGAACACACGTAAACAAAGTGTTTGTGTTCTGGTAGAGGCCGAGGGATATGCCACCTTCAGGGAGCCATAAGCTTCACAGGAGGGAGCAGCTGAGGGGAGGTGGGTCACTTGGGGTGGTGGGTGCACAAGGTACGAGTTGGTAAAAGGGGGTTGGGGTTGGTTGTTAGGTAGAGAGCATTGGACATAAATAACAGTATCACAAGACTACTATTTCATCATCAAAAGCACTAAAACTGTAGGCAAAATCAATTTCCAAGGTAAAAACAGGCATGAAATCATAACTTAGAATTAACACCAAGGTTGATTGTGCACTTGACAAGTTACATGGTAGAATGACGACACTAATAACGTTACTAAAGTCGCTCAGATAACTTAACGTAATTAGACCAAAATTACACTTTATTACAGACCAAATACGAACTTACTATTACACAATTAATTCTTCAATGACACTACACCGAAAAAAATATAGCATTGTAATTACCAAGAATAAGGTTTGAACAATGACTGTAAATCACAAAGGTACTTACCTTGCACAGTGAACGCACAAGTCTTCATTTCGTTGGACAGGAAGAGGAATGGAAAGTTGGAAACACACAACATTCTCAAATAACAATCCGTAATGACTGAATAAGGTAAACAAAATTTGTAATACCATAAACTGAAATATATGTTAAGAGACGTATTATTGTAATTAATTGTGAAAATATGGTTACTTTGAGTGCGTGGATCGGCATGTGTTAACTCTTCGAGTACTTCTTAACCCACAAGGTGTGGCGCATCACTAAAATCGACGCTTTGCATATTGCACAAGGATGACGTCAATATGATCAATGCTTTATTTTCAAATATAGTGGTAAATTTAATCTCTCCCTTAGCTCTGTTTCAGTGACGTCAACAGTCTCACCAGCCATTCAGCTCACTCTTGAACATAAAAGCCAAATTTCTCTTAATCATAGGTATCAAAATAACAATTGTAAACCTTCCATCAGCACTGGGGGGCGGGACCAGGGAGGCTTTCATATCCTGAGGTTTCAACATTTGAAAATTTATATAAATCTTTGTTTATATTGTAAATTTTGGTGATAATGGCTTTTGATGATGACACGTATTCTTTTCCATCAAATAGTGATAGAGAGACAGATTATTACAGTGACAGTGACGATAGTAATATTGGTTTAAAAGTTAGTGTGCAAATGTCAGTTAACATACACACACAAGTATGCACTGATTCAACCAATTAATAACTCCTGTATATATTTTGTAATTTTATAGGTGTTTCCTGAATAGCTCAGGAGTAATACTGTCATGAAAAAAATATGAAATTATCTCAGAATGTACAGCATAAAACATTCCAAAACTAAAATGCATTTTTTGAAAAAAGTTTTCTTTCCAAAATATATTCTTTTTAAATATCGATTTTCAAAATATCTTATACTTAATTTTTCATTATTAATCTGTGAAACAAGGAGAATACAACCATGTATAACATTAGGTGATAAGGTAAAAAACGAGCAAGAAAATATTGGTTCCATTACTGATGTTGCTAATGCATAATATTGCCGTCGTCCTTAAGTAGCAAGCCCCTGGCACCTCTTGGGTTAAATAATACGAAAATGCAATTTGGGTATTTGCAGTGCGTGAGTGATAAGGTCTCTGATTGGTTGGAAGAATTGTGGGGGGTGAATGACGTCATTGAGGGGGGAATGATTTCACACATATGTGGAAATTGACGCTGTATTTTAAGAAAAAAAATAGCAATACTGAGAAAAAAAAAAAAAAAAAAAAAAAAAAAAAAAACACACACACACACACATTCAGAGTCTTATAATGGACAGACAATACAGGAAATCAGAGAGACCAGTTGCAGGGGTATGTGAACTTTACAGGTAACGTGAAGTAAAATCGTAAAAACGTAGTTTCTTTTATTTCTATGAAACCAAAGATATCATGTATTATTAAATGTTATGACAGGGGCAACTATTTTATATAATAGTTATAAATGCATACATACATAAAAATATATATCATATATATACACAAATTGACACATATACTTTCTGGGCTCAGCTCGTGTCGCTGCGCGAAATATCCTTTAATCTATTATTTCTAGGGTAAATGTACTAACACATACCAGAGAATAAATAAATAAAGAAAAAGGTCAGTACAACTGACTCGCTCACCCTCCAAGAGGGTGTCGGTATGAACACTATGGCGAGTGAGACCACTACCACGAGCCGCTTGCCAATAGAAATCTCCCACTACAAAATCCCCACAAGAGGGGAGCCGACCCACAGAGTGGGCAGCAACTACTACTACTCCCTCCCATGCTGCCGACTGCTGCGCCTCTGGTGGCCATCCTTTTCAGTTAGCGCACACGGTATACACGTGCCCTTTTTTGCTCTGTGTTTTTGTGCCCTTATTTTTGGATTTACTTATCATGGAGCGTGCAGCCATCGCAGCAGCTAAGTTAAGTACTCAATGTTTATTGCTAATTGGTTTTTTCCGTCCTTGAGCCAGTATTTGCCGTTTTTTAGGTATAAATACGAACTCTAGGTCGGAAGCATGGCAGCATGGTTCTGCCTCGTGGCGGGTTCGTTCTTGGTCTTCCATACCCAGAACCTTCCCTTACTTTAGTACGCTCTATTTTTAGTCATCCTATTGTTTTAGGGTACAGTCTACGCGGTTTAGGTCATGCATGCATGTCTTTTTACCTTACGTAGGCTCCTTCTATCCAGACCCTAGCCACGGCTCTTAGTATCGGCCCCGGCTAGCTTTGAGTGGTAGACTTTCTTTCGGGTTAGTCGTACACTCCTGGATTGTTTCTCCTACTATTTTGTTTTCTTTCTTTCATGTTTTATTTATTTTATGATGTTTTTGTTAGTGTAGGCGTCTGGCTTCATCTAGCCTAGGTTATGGCCATAGGGCCCATGCGCTACCGCTCTTCAGTTCGGTTGCTTCCTTATAGCTTCCCTCTGATCAGCCGGTTGTGTATTCTAGGCCTTTTCGTTTCATTGTTTTGTTGTTACCGCCCCGTGGTCACTACGTGATCACGGAGCAGCCAGACGCCTGTCCAGTCATCTTCCCTCCTCCCGCTCTTCCATAGGGCCGGGGGGAGGGTTGGTCTGCCCACGCTCGCTCCACATAACCGAGCCTGCCTCCCTCTCCCCCCAGGCGGAGGGAGTAGAGGGACAGGACAGACCCAGACTGGACTCGACCTCTCCAGCTTCTCGGTCCGGCCGGATGGCTAGGGGGGGGGGGGGGACTGGCCTTTCCCCCCTCCGTAGCTTCTCCGTCGCTCCGTTGCTAGCGCGAGTCTGTGTGCCCTCTCGCCCTTTCCCACCTTACTGGGGCTCCTTTTCTACCGGAGCTCCGGCATCCAAGTGGAAAGGTGCTAGTCCACCCCGCAGGGTGGACTGAGGCATACAGTTGGTCTCTACTAACCCCTCCGTCGCGCTGAAGTCGCGACACGCTCCGCCACGCACTGGACTTAGTCCGGTACGTTCGATTTTTATAGGTTTAAGAATCAGTTATGTTAAACTAGTAAGTTTATCTTAAGCTACCTTAAACCATCCCCCCTCCCTTGTCTCCCTCACCGGATCTCTCCGGGGTTATAGCCTATTCAGGCGTTAAGGGAGGGGTTATGCCCAAATTTTTTCCGAGCTCCGGCATGCAGCGGAGTTCTTCTGTCCTTTAGCCTGTAAGTGATAGCCTTTAAGATGCTCATGTGTCTTTTCACTTACAGACCACCAACTGTGAGCATCCGGGATGCGCCGCCACGCTTCAAGACCCCTGTGGACATGAAGTTTGCCGGTCCCATGCTCCATGCGCGACTCAGCACGGGGACCTCCAGGTCTGGTACCACGAGACATGCACCATCTGTTATGATCTGGTGAGCCAGCTCTTTGACGGGGTAAGTATTTCCAACTCCGTTAGCCAGTCCCTACTTCGTTATAGTTCTTAAGTTTAAAAAATTCTAATCTTTCTTAAACTTAAGATAAAAATACAGGGGATTTCGCATCTCCTATAATTTTAAGTTAAGCTTTTAATTTAGTTTTAGTTTTAAGTTTAATCTTAAAAACTAATAAATACCCTCTCTTCCAGGCTCCGGCTGTGAGGGAAACCGCACTGGCAACCCTGCGGGCCTGGGTCGGCGGTTTTGGGAAGAACGCCGCCAAGGGTATGCCCTACATTCTCGAGAAGAGGTTGGCGGTCCTGATCTTCCCCGGAGGCAAGTCAACGGGCTACGTCGACCCAGCAGTGGCGGCCCCGACTATTGCGTTCATTCAACAACAGCTCGCTGCCTCGTTGACGGATCCAGGCCAGGACATCTCCTCGGAAGTCGCGACATTAGATCTTAATATTGAACCCATGGTAGGTGTAGACGACCTGTTGGTCGAGGTAAGTACGTTGGACGCCCAAGGGATGCCCTTGGGTGCCACTGGATCTTCTACCCCTGCAAACTCTCCATCCTTCCAAGGCTTTACAGGTACAGAACTGTATACTTCTCCTGATGCTTCCGTTAGACCTAAGGTCAAAGGACAAGCAGTGAAAACCTTGACTAAGACGTCGTCGTCGTCTAAAAAGACGGCGTCGGCGTCATCATCATCTCGTAAGTCTCCGGCTAAAAACCCCGGAGCAGAGAGGTCTAAAGCTTCTGGGTCCGGCTCCAAATCCTCTAGGAGTAGATCCTCCAGGGAGAGATCACACACTCCAGCGGAGTCAACTGTTCCACTACCTTTGGTTCCGGTTCAGAGCCACCCGTCCACCTCCGCAGCAGCTCCGGCCATGGACCCCAACACTGGCCTGTTGCAGCAAGTGGGCGATCTAGTGGGGTCTCTGAAAACCAGTATGGAACAGATGTTCTCCCGGTTGTCTGATAGGATCAGCTCCCAGGACAACATTATAGCCGGACTGAGCCAAGCTCCGCTAGCTTCTCCCCCACCTTTCAGCACAGGGGGAGCGCAATTGCCTCCGTATGACTCTCTACCTCCGTTCAGTATGAACAATCCTTGGAGAGTAGCGTCATACGCCCCCTTCCAGGACGGGCTTATTTCTATCCCGGAATGTGGAACTCGGAGGATTGAAGACTTCGAGTTCTACCCGGAAGACCTTCAGCCTCCGTTCATCGGCTACGCCAGGCTCACCGCCTCTGCCATGACTCGAGACGATAAGGTACCGAAAGAGACAGTCCTCTATTCACGAGACCAGGCTCAAAGAGAATGGCTCAGGTGTCTAGAGGACATGGACTGTTCGAACACGAGAATACAGCCATTTAAGAGTCCTTTCACAATCTTTACAATGGAAGAGAGTACCCCGCTCCCTTTCTTGACAAAGATTGCTTCGGTTACCATTCCAGCAGCCCAGAAGGGGGATTCGTTGCCTCAGCTGAAAGAAGCGGACCCTACGTCTCCTTTACTTCCCTCAGCCGGTGAGTTGTGGGAAGATCTGCCCAACACTTTTTCTGCGGGCAAACTCAAACCAGACTGTGCTATGAAGCAGTTTGGTGAGAAGCTGCCTAGACTTCCGGATAGCCTCATTCAGGCAGAATTTGATGCCAAGTCTAGGCTGGCCAGGTCTATCAATACCATGGCCATGACCGAGGTGGCTACCATTTCCTATGGTTCTGAGCCACTTTTTAAGCTTCTCACCAAGTCTCTGACTCAAACGGTGCAGTCTGATATGTTCGAGTTCGCCACGGCTAGAACAAACTGTAGGAAACATGTCCTCCAAGAAGCAACGATTCGGCATGAACCGAATAAGTTGCTTGCATCGAACATCTGGGGAGCAGACCTCTTCCCAGATGTGATGGTGAAGGAGGTCCAGGCAGAGGCTACAAGGCTGAACCAAAGCCTTAAAGATCGTTGGGGTCTTACGGCCAAGAGACGCCAAGATCAAGTGGTCAGAGGTAAGGCTCAGAAGAAACCCAGACGTTTCCAGCCTTACCAGAAGAAACAGCCACACTTTACCCAGCCGGTTCCAGCTGTCCCGTTGGTGCAAGCAGCCCAACCTTCTACCTCCAAGGCTCAATCGCAGCCGATCTATGTCATTTCCCCCCAGCCTCAACCCTCCACCTCTTACGCTCTCTCCCCAGCCTTCAATCAAGTCTTCGAGGGCCAGGCTTCCCAGAAGTATGACCGCTCGGGTAAGGGAGGCAGAGGTAAGCGATCCTTTCGTCAGAGAGGATCGGGAGGGTCCTTTAATAGAGGAAAGCATTTCAGGGGAGGCCGCGGAGGCTACCAACACCAATGAGAACTTTCAGGTAGGAGGGAGGCTGTTTCACTTCCGCCACCGGTGGAATTTCAGCAAGTGGGCGCAAAGCATTGTGTCAAAAGGCTTGGGTTGGAGTTGGGTAGCGAACCCGCCCCCATCCAGACCTTTCCGCCAACTTCCATCCAAAGAATTGACGGAGTATGCGGAGGACCTCCTTCAGAAAGGAGCTATAGCGAGAGTCAAAAGGTTTAAGTTTCAAGGGCGCTTGTTCAGCGTGCCAAAGAAAGGCTCACAAAAAAGAAGGGTAATCTTAGACTTGTCCCGCTTAAACTTAGCCATTCGCTGCGACAAGTTCAAGATGCTCACGATCTCGCAGGTACGGACCTTACTTCCCCGTGGGGCCGTCACCACCTCTATCGATCTTACAGACGCTTACTATCATATCCCTATTGCAAGGCACTTCCGTCCGTATCTGGGCTTCAAGATAGGAGATCAGGCATTCTCCTTCAAGGTAGTTCCTTTCGGGCTCAACGTAGCACCCAGGGTGTTCACGAAGCTGGCGGAAGTGGTAGTTCAACAACTAAGATCGCAGGGGGTTATGGTAGTAGCGTATCTCGACGATTGGTTAATCTGGGCTCCAACAGTCGAGGAATGCCGCAAAGCAACACTGAAAGTGATTCAGTTCCTGGAATATCTAGGCTTCAAGATAAACAGGACCAAGTCCAGACTCACTCCAGAGTCAAACTTTCAGTGGCTGGGCATTCAATGGAATCTATCCTCCCATACTCTGTCGATTCCATCAGCCAAGAGAAAAGAAATAGCGAAGTCAGTAAAGCAATTTCTGAATCACAAACTTGCGTCAAGAAGAACCCAAGAAAGGATCCTGGGTTCACTCCAGTTTGCATCAGTGACAAACATCTTGATGAAAGCCAAACTGAAAGACCTAACCAGAATCTGGCGCTCACGAGCAAATGTCAGGTCCAGGGACAAATTATCCTCAGTCCCTCAGATTCTACGGAATCGACTACGCCCGGTGGGCAAAAGTCAAAAGAACTTATCAATATCAGTGCCCCTTCAGTTTCCTCCTCCGGGGATTACCATCCACACAGACGCTTCGTTAAGCGGTTGGGGAGGGTATTCTCAGTTCAAGAAAGTTCAAGGAACTTGGTCACCTCAGTTCCGTCAGTTCCACATAAACGTTCTGGAAGCAATGGCAGTGTTCTTGACTCTAAAAAGGTTACGTCCGCCGAAGTACTCCCACATAAAGCTAGTCTTAGACAGCGCAGTGGTAGTCCATTGTATAAACAGGGGAGGCTCCAAAGCACGTCATCTAAATCATGTCATGGTAGCCATCTTCTCCCTGGCGGACAAGTTCAGTTGGCACCTCTCCTCCACCCATATAGCTGGAGTGAGAAACGTCATAGCAGATGCTCTATCCCGATCAGTACCTCTAGAGTCGGAATGGTCACTGGACAGCAGTTCGTTCCAATGGATTCTTCAGAGAGTTCCAGGCCTACAAGTGGATCTCTTCGCATCCCAAGCGAACCACAAACTCCCATGTTATGTGGCCCCCAACCTGGACCCTCTGGCCTATGCCACGGACGCCCTGGCCCTAGACTGGAACAACTGGGAGAAGATTTATGTCTTCCCTCCAGTGAATCTTCTCATGAAAGTACTGAACAAACTCAGGACATTCAAGGGTCAAGTGGCTCTAGTAGCCCCAGACTGGCCGAAGAGCAATTGGTACCCTCTAATTCTGGAACTGGGTCTTCGTCTTCCTCTTCGAATTCCCAGTCCCAGGCTCTCCCAGTCAGTGCAAACGAAGACTGTGTTCGCTTCCTCAGGAATTCTCAAAACCCTAACTTTATGGACTTCATGAAGTTTGCAGCGAAAAGAGATGCGAATATTGACCCTCAAAATATTCTCTTCTTGGAATCTGATAAAAGGGATTCAACTTTGAGACAGTATGACGCGGCTGTCAAAAAGTTAGCAACCTTCCTGAGAGAATCAGATATTAGAATCATGACAATCAATTCAGCTATATCCTTTTTCAGGTCTTTATTTGAAAAAGGCTTAGCAGCTAGCACCATTACGACAAACAAGTCAGCCTTGAAAAAGATTTTTCAATTTGGTTTCAACATAGACTTGACAGACTCCTACTTCTCGTCTATTCCCAAGGCTTGTGCTAGACTTAGACCTTCTGTAAGGCCTACGTCAGTATCATGGTTCTTAAACGATGTTCTAAAGCTGGCTTCAGAAACTGATAATGACACATGTTCATTTATAATGCTCTTAAGAAAAACTCTATTTTTATTAAGCTTGGCCTCAGGAGCTAGAATTTCAGAACTGTCGGCATTATCCAGAGATCCGGATCACATTCAATTTCTCCCCACAGGGGAAGTGATACTTTCTCCGGAACGTAGTTTTATAGCAAAGAATGAAGATCCTTTGATGAGGTGGGAACCATGGAAGGTTGTACCCCTTCCACAAGATATATCTCTTTGCCCAGTATCGACCTTACGAGCCTTTCTGTCCAGGACCTCCTCATCCTCATCGGGTCCTCTCTTTAAGAGAGAAAAAGGTGGTACTTTATCTATTAAAGGCATCAGGCAGCAGATCCTGTACTTTATTAAGCAAGCCAATCCTGACTTTTCCAAAAGCACATGATGTCAGGGCAGTAGCCACCTCAATTAACTATTTCCAACATATGAATTTCGATGAGTTGAAAAAATATACTGGATGGAAATCGCCGACAGTATTTAAGCGTCATTACTTAAAGTCCTTGGAAGCTCTGAAATTTTCAGCAGTTGCGGCGGGTAACATAGTTTCCCCCGACTCTGCTTAATCTTTAGTAGAAGATCCAGTCCTCCTTTCTACCTGTCTCACCCAACAGTTTGTCTATGCCTGTCAGGTTCATCTACGTTTACCTTAGGTCTTAGCTGCTCTTATGGTGATATGGTGGGTGTCCCTTATTTTTTTGCTAGGGACACTCACAATCGATTGTATGTATTGATTTATTTGATGTGATCCCCTTATTTTTATGCTAGGGGATACATCTTATTTACAATGGTTACGGGTTTTGTATATTAAGTCATATACATTCCCTTCATTTATTATTATCATTGAAGTTTGTTCTGTTCAAGTTATTGTTATAATTGCTTTTCAGTTTTTTGTACATATCTATACACAGATACTGCTTTTAACATATATTCCATGTAAACCCTGTATATATGTAAAAATTAAGTTAATTTTAAGAAATATTATTAGCATTAAGTTTAATTTAAGTAATATTTCTAATTTTGTATCATTGTGTATATGTATATTTATTAGCAATTATATTCCTTCTTTTTATGTTATCTTTTATTTGAGACCCCTTTTTGTTTTGTTGAATTTTCTTTACAATCTTGTGCTATATCTCTGGTACGATTTCGCGCAGCGACACGAGCTGAGCCCAGAAAAGGGATTTTGACGTAAGGAAAAATCTATTTCCTCGCATTGGCTCGTGTCGCCAGCGAAATCCCGCCCTACCCATCCCATCGCTCAAGATTGTCTGCTAACTTCAGGATGGCCACCAGAGGCGCAGCAGTCGGCAGCATGGGAGGGAGTAGTAGTAGTTGCTGCCCACTCTGTGGGTCGGCTCCCCTCTTGTGGGGATTTTGTAGTGGGAGATTTCTATTGGCAAGCGGCTCGTGGTAGTGGTCTCACTCGCCATAGTGTTCATACCGACACCCTCTTGGAGGGTGAGCGAGTCAGTTGTACTGACCTTTTTCTTTATTTATTTATTCTCTGGTATGTGTTAGTACATTTACCCTAGAAATAATAGATTAAAGGATATTTCGCTGGCGACACGAGCCAATCGCCCAGAAATAGATTTTTCCTTACGTCAAAATCCCTTATTTAAGCATAAATTATGAAATAGATAGAAGTCAGAGGTTATCACAGGGAATAAGGAATAAAATTTTATCAAGATTCAAGAATGTTTATTAATATTATCATCATCACTGTCTATTTCTGTATTTCTGTAAATGACAGTATTTTTATAATGAACCTGCTTTTGAAAATAAACCCCCATTAAAGGAAGAATAACATATAGGTTAACATACTAACCTAACCAACCTAACCTGGTACAATGTGTTACCTGGCTTGACCCCTTAAAGGAACACAAACTTAAAGGAAGACTAACATATAGGTTAGTATACCAACCTAACCTAGTACAACATTTTACCTGCCAGGGGGGCATAAGGAACACTTACAAATAGGTTAGCATATTAACCTAACCAGCCTAACCTAACCTAACCTAAACTAGTACAATGTGTTACCTGGCCGGCCTGGACGCCCCTCTTAAGGGGGCCGACCGGAACCTCTATATATGGGGGTATAGGGCAAAAAATGCAATGTCATGAAAAAATTCATGGAGGTTCATATGGCAATTGAGAATATGTATACGAAATATTTCGTCAAAATTCCTCTTACTTTCGTAGTTACAGGTTAAATAGTATACATAAGTCAATAAGCCTAAAACATTCATCCGTACAAGAAAATGCAATATTTCTTCTGTTATCGTAAATTTTGATAATTATTGTCAAAGAAATTGTGAGAAATGGCATCTGTAGAGATTCCATGGGTTGCAGAGAAGAGTATCAACTATCAAGTTCAGCCATGATCAGTGTGACCACAGACTTCAAGTAGTCTACATATTCGAGTTACACCCCTGACATTCGCTTGCTTTTACATATGTTTGTCTATGTTTCGGCAAGAATTTCATCATGCCAATGAGGAAAAGACAAGGAAAACATCTCGCTAACATAAAGACGAAGAAAATTCGCTCTATTATGATTACAGAATATCATAATATATGCGATATTAGCGTAGTTAGTGAAGAGAGAGAGAGGGAGGGTTGTGTAGTAAGTAAACGCCCCCATCTTGCCTGAAGCACATGTCACACTGTCCCCCAGGCTACGACCTTTGAGCAAAGGGATCTTAATTTATGATAAATAACATAGTTTTGGTTTATTAATACCCAAAAAGGAATATGAAATTCATAATAATCATGATTTATTAACACTGTATATATATGAAATTCATAATAATCATGATTTATTAACACTGTCTTTGTAAAAAGAGAGTACAACTTCGAATTTCACTTCTTGACATTCTCTTGCATTTACGTTAGTTTATTTTTGTTTCGGCAAGAATTTCACCATGCCAAAACATAAAAATACTAGGAAAACATCTAGCTAACATGCAGAAGAAAATTTGCTGTAATAAGCTGAGTTAGTGAAGAAGAGAGAGAGAGTTGCGTAGGAAGGAGTCTTGCCTGACGCAGTGCCCCAAGCTACGATATATGAGCAAAGGGATCATCATTTATGATTAAATTATGATAAATAAAATAGTTTTGGTTTATTAATACACAAAAAAGAAATATACATTCATAATAATCATTATTTATTAACATTGTCATGAAAATACGAAGAAAAACTTTGAACGCCCGTATCTCAAAACTATAGTTATTGACCTTCAAAATCTATCTTCTCACTTAGTTTTAAAGCTATAACATTGGAATTTGGTATATAACTCAGAAAGACGTTATAGAACAATCAAATGAATCCCCTTTTTCCAATTTTTGTTTCGTCTTTTTTTTTTTTTTTATAAATTTTGTTTTCCTAATTTATAGGGTTTATTTTTTTACCATAATGAAAAATTCATATCTAGCAAAAAAATGACTTTTAGAAAAAAAAACTCCTCATTTGATTGGAGGTCTACATCAGGTCTATATATGGTAGTAATCCCAGGTCTTAATATTAAATATCAAGGGAGGAGATAGAATTTAAAAAATAGTTATTTTCGGGATATATCGCCCTAGTCACAAAACCGAAGGTCAAAGGTGAAAATCATATGCGGTTTGGAGAAGTCCCAAGTCACCTTATTAAGTGGTATGAATATCAAAGTCCTGTCCTTAAAGAATGGCATTAGCCAGCCGGCCCCCTTAAGGAACACTATCATATAGGTTAACATACTAATCTAACCAACCTAGTAGAACATGCTACCTAACCAGGGGGAGGACCCTAAAAGGAAATGTAAAATAAAGGTTAATATACTAATCCTAACACATCTAACCTAGGACAGAGACCATCAGAAAATACATACGGTAATTTACCAAAACAGAAATGTTTGTAAATGCATAAAATGAAATATACTAATATAAATGTACTACATGTTCTCATAATAAGGTAGCATTTTAACAAAGAAATTGTTATGGGTGAGCAATGTGTTCTAAAATGATGAACAAAAATAGACAGACATGAATAATGGAAAGAGAAGGGAATGACTTGTGCAATTTAAAATGTTTATAAATAAAAAAAATGAAATATAATATGAATATATGAATATTATAAAAAGCTAATAATAAGGTAACATTTTAACAAAGGTGTAATAAATACATTTCAATATTACAGTATCTGTAAATAAAAACCCATGACCTGAGGTCATGGCATTAGGAGGGTCCTACGTGACCAATGCAGATCTAGATTACGCTATGCGCTGTCTGCAGTAGCCTGGTTTAAATCTGTACATTGTCAGCATTTGCATTAATGATAACTTTGCACAACAACTTCCATGGGAAGCGGTTGACCTGTTAACCTACGCCGGAAACTTGTAACTTCCGAGCCGGTGGACTACGTATGTTTTTATATGAATCGCTGAGATAGCTAATGTTCCGCTATCGACGTGATGCTTTAGAATGGCAGTTCCGTGCCAGCATTCAAACATATCGGTCTCCCGACCGAACTGCATCTCTTAGTATGGAGTTACAGAATAAAGTTGTTATATCTTTTCAACTTATCTGTTTGAATCCTCTCCTTTAGTTTAAGAAGAACCACTCTACTAAGATATCACATAGGAGATGGAAGGAACCAGAAATACTTACGAATGACAGTCGTAAGGAGAAACAAAAAAAATCTTTCGCAAAAGCGAAGAGACTCAGACTGGTGGCAGCTTCAGACGAAGAATAAAATTAACAAGACCCATATCAGCCGACCGAAGATCTACAAGAACCACACCTTCGAAATCAAAACTAAACAGAGGAAACGGGATCTTCAATCAACGCAACATTTTATGAAGATGAAGATATGTCCTTCATCGAGAAGAATACAAGCATCAACATCGACGTTTGAGTGACTGTTGTCACTTATCTTCGAGAATCAACACCGGACGAGAGCAGCATCGAACATCAACAGAAAGAAGAAAACACACAAAGGAAACATCGCGCGAGATCTAGCAAGGACGCAAAGAGTAGAGCAAGAGGAAGTAATGCAAGGACGGAGGCTGTGACGTCATCAATCTTGGACTTCTTCATGCATCGTGCGCCTGAGAGAAGACCGTGACGTCATCACGACTTCCGACGCGAGACGACAGGAACTGAGACGTCATCCCATGTCAACAATCCTTCACCATATAATCTGGAGCTAAGTACCATTTTATCTATTCAGGTTCTTTCCTCAGTGAAGTGTTGTTCATCAGGAGTCGATCGTCCAGTATTCTGGGGGTGAGTTGTTCGCCATCTTAATCTTCCTTCATTACAGAATCAATCTTCAACTACGAGTTCTCGCCCGCAGATTATTTTTTTTCTCTTCTCGTTGTTGCTAATCGTTCTTGCAGGAATTCTCCGTATAATATTTTATCAAATTATCTGTATTTTTGTATCTTTTGGGGGATTTTCCTATTATTATAACACATTTATACAGTATATTGCATATGCGTTTACGTAGTGGTCGAGTGTACTCTTATAGATATTTTGATAGGACCGCAAGGAATAGAAGTGATAAGAAAAAAGTAAAAGTGAACATGGGTAACTACTCCGGCTGGCAACCCCAATGTGGTGACTCTCGTGAGCGCGAGGTCAGCAATTGTCCCTTTTCAAGGTCGGGTCAATGGGTTCCTGCCTCAAAATGTTGAGGCATGGATCTCATCTGTAGACGCTCATTTAA
Organism: Macrobrachium nipponense; assembly: GCF_015104395.2. Lineage (NCBI taxonomy): Eukaryota > Metazoa > Arthropoda > Malacostraca > Decapoda > Palaemonidae > Macrobrachium > Macrobrachium nipponense. The sequence continues at coordinate 54,718,132 of NC_061087.1, forward strand.
ATGCAAAAAGCATCACAGACCCAGCAGTACAATTACAGGAGGCCAAAAGCTTCATAGACTTTGCTAAAGGAGACGCAAGTGCTTATCTAAGGGGTGTTTCTTTCCAAGAGGCGCTTACATGGGACGAGTTCAAAATCAGATTACGTGCCGTGTATTGGGGTGAAGAGGCTTTAGATGTAGTATTGGCATTGAGAAATATCCTTAACCAAGCCTCCATGACTTAGCTTAATGTTGTCGAGCGGGCGGCGCTAATTGCCGACCGGCTAAATGAATATCAAGTTAGTTTAAGTAACTCCGGGTGGGTTATGAGTGCCAAAATCGCTGTGAAAGATTTTATCCGTTTGATTTACCTTACGAGTATCACTGCAATGTTGCCTGAAGCGTTAGTGCAGTGTTTTGACAAAAAATTGCAGCCCAACAGTACGGAATTAGATGTGTATAAACAAATAAAAAAACACATGTCTAAATGTACCGACCTAGATCCTTCGCTCATTCAAGTTTTTGCAAAACATGAGAACAAGCCACAACAAGTAAACGTGGTACATAATAATAATCAAGTTGCAGGGATGGTTTGTTATAACTGTAAACGACCAGGTCACATGATTTCAGACTGTCGGACGCGTTTTTGTTCAATACATAATAGTTCCACTCATTCATATATCGTTGCTTACTCGAGGAATCAACAGCAAATCCTACAAACACGCAACCAGTGGCCAGTGCAAATAAAAAGAAGGGGTTCCTTCAGTTACTATAAAAAGAAACAAGCAAACGGAAATGCTGCACAACAGCAGAAACAAACAAATCGTGCTTCAGGTACCTCTGTTCCTGGGCCGTCTAGCCAGAAACTTGCAAGGGCAAGCGAATTTCAAGGTGTGATAAACAAAGCAAATACCACGTAGTTCGCTCCAAGGGGGGAGAGGACGATGTTGGGTCATCAATATCAACATCTTTTGTATCAAATAATCAGTTTAATCATTTATCAGATCATTGTGAGGCAATTGATTTTCCTATGAAACACACGGCCGAATCCAAAAAATCTGTGCAGGTTCCCGTAGATTTGCAACAAATTCATGCAATTATTAGTCAAGACGAGTTGCGACCAACCTTACATGCAGTAAATTGGACCATAAGTGCATTCACTTTGTTCTTTGATTCTGGTAGTCCACGTAATATCATGGATTTTAAGGACCTCATCATTTACTCTTTTCAAATTTCCCTATAGAGAAGTCGGAATAAGACTCTCAGGCATAGGAAATAATGAATTAAATGTGGTAGGAGTAACTCATGTACAGTACAAGGTCGGTAAGCGCATGTTTTCCGATACCTTTATCGTTGTACAAAACATTAATATGTATCCCGCAGTAATTATCGGATACCGTCTATGGGCACTCAAAATATTATCTTAGCACCTGCAAAACACGGCGTGTATATCAAAGGGAAATTCTATAAGTCTTCTAATACCCTAAAATCAGTTTTAGATAATAAAGAGAGACAGAGTAGTCACTTACATTGAAGAACCAATCACCTGTCTCATGAACCAAGAAATAATACCTGCAACCCAACAGAACTCTTGCTCGCCCGTAATATCAGCTTGCACGCAAACTCTCGAGCCGAACGTAACTTCGAACATATTAGTGCGTGTAAAGAGAACCTTGCCAGGATCTGAAACGTTAATCCTTTCCGAAACTGTGAAAACACACGGATTATCGTCACACAAGCCATTTATACAGTCGGCTCACAACAACAATGTCACATCAAAGTCTGTAATCATTTGAATACCACTTTAGTAATCCACAAAAATCAACATATCTTGGATGCGGAAGTTTATAAACATCGCATTCTTACCGTAGCTGAGATAAATCACGCTCAATCAGTTGCGGATGAATCCCTTTTGCAATCTATAAAGAACAAAATCAATAAGGACATTCAAGAAGAAGAAATTCAGCAGAAATTTTTGAATCTTTTAACTAAATATCATGATGTTTTTTCCACTACGGATGGAACCTTAGGAAAAACGGATGTCATTGAGCATCAAATAAGGCTCAAGGACAAACAGAAAGTAATCTATGTACCTTCGTACCGACTTCCTATGAAATTTCAGAATGAGATAACAGAGGAAGTAGGTAAAATGCTAAAAGAAGGAGTCATTAGGAAATCAAACAGCCCTTATAATTTTCCGTTAATAGTAGTACCGAAAAAAGATCGAACTTGGCGGATATGCGTCGATTTTCGTCGTTTAAATGAAGAAACAATCCCTGACCGATTCCCAGTACCATGTACTGATGATATCCTATCTCTACTAGGTCAGAACAAATATTTCACCAGCCTGGACCTACTAAAGGGATTTCATCAGATTCCGTTGGAACAAGAGAGTATCCCATACACTGCCTTCAGCACAGCCAGGGGACATTATGAATTTTTGCGTATGCCTTTTGGTTTACGTTGTGCTCCCATAACTTTTACTCGTATGATAAACATTGTGTTTGGAGACTTGTTAGGAGATATCCTACATGCCTACATGGACGACCTAGTAATCTTTTCCAATACATTAGAAGAACATTTACGTAAATTAGAGTTAGTGCTACAAAGACTAAGGCAGCATAATTAAGGGTAAAGATAAGTAAGTGTTGAATTTTTTTAAAACAGAACTAGTCTATTTAGGTTTCACGGTTTCTAGTGAAGGTCTTAAAGTAGCCATGATAAGGTATCGGCTATCCGTAACTTTCCGATACCTACTAACGTCAAAGGAATACAGCAATTTTTAGGATGTAGCGGATACTACAGGAGATTTATTAGAAACTACTCCATAATAGCCGCTCCCCTAACCGATCTTATAAAAAAGGGCGTAGATTTCATATGGTCTGAAATTCATCAACAGGCGTTCGATAAATTGAAAGATGAACTGTGTAGTTCTCCTATCTTGAAATTTCCTGAATTCTTCATAGCAACAGACGCCTCAGACCTAGGAGTAGGTGGGGTATTGCTTCAACAATATGATAAACAGTTTTTCCCTATAGCTTTTTATTCACGTAAACTGAGACCTTCCGAAAGTAAATATGCAGTAATAGACAAGGAAGGGCTCGCTATTGTTAATTCACTCGTGCATTTTAAATTCATAATATACGGTTATCCCGTCAAGGTTCTCACTGATCATAATCCCCTAACCGACTTCTTTAAAGGCTTTAGTCACAGCCCTAAGCGAACTCGGTGGCACATGATCATCCAGGACTTTGGCGCGAGGATCGGGTATTCACCTGGGAAAGCAAATATCATTGCTGACGCATTATCACGCAACCCCTCTTCATCTTGTACTGAGCCATTAGCTGAATTAATAGATATCTCAACCTCCACGCCCATTGTTAAAACTATATCTGAACAGGAAGATCTGGGCTGGAGTGCTGAACTATTACAGACAGAACAAAGAAAAGATCCGCAAATAGAAAAAATCATCATTGCGTTAAACGGAAATCCGAAGGAAAAAGAATACATAAAGTATAAGCAGCAGAATTATATCATCAAAGATAATATCCTGTGTAGATCCGTGACGAGGAAAACCCGCAACACACCACAGTTGAATAACAACCAGGTGGTGGTACCTATCTCACTCATACCCACTGTTCTTAAAATGGTTGCATGAAAAATCCACTGCATGGACACCCGGGTTATTCCTTAATGTCACAGAAAGCCAAATCCTTATTTTATTGGCATACGATGCTTACAGATATAAAAAAGCACATAGCAAATTGTCGCACTTGTCAAGAATACAAAGGGCACACGAAGACACCTGTCAGCCTAGGGGCTTACCCGTGCCAAATCAACCCTTTGAAAGAGTACATTTAGATTTATTAACAGGATTTTACGAGTCAGACAGAGGAAATAAGCACCTCCTAGTAATCATAGATGCTTTGACTCGATATACAGAACTGATAGCACTTAAAACAAAAACCGCAGTCGAGTGCGCTAGAAAATTTTACGAGTGCTACATTTGTAAACATGGAATTCCACACACCATTATATCAGACTCGGGCGGGGAGTTCAATAATCATTTCCTTAACTCCTTGTGCGAATTCCTTTGTATAAAGAAAATCAATACCATGATCTATCACCCAGAGTCTAATGGGCTAGTGGTAAAGGGCAAATCGTAAGGTTTTAAACATTTTAAGGGTCACCTTAGGGGGGCAGACCCCAACTGGGACATTGCCATACCTGCGGTACTAAGCACACTTAATCACTCGTATCATGTGTCTATTAAAATGACACCGCACGAGGCACTGTACGGTATCCCAGCTAGAACACCTTTCCACATACTAACGCCTACAACTAATTTATCAAATCCTCTAAAGGATGTTATGGATGCAAGCATAAGTCGATATAATATACTTCGTAAGAATCTAGAAGAAGCACAAATAATAATGAAAAAAAATCATGATAAAATAGCTAAGCCAACTAGAACATATGCCGTGGGCGATCAGGTATACATACAAGTATACGTATGTAAAGGTTTAAATTATAAACTGACACCTAAGTTTGAAGGCCTGTTTAACATTTTAGAAATATTAACGGCCAATAGATTTAGGGTTCAAAATGTATCCAAATCCACTGATGTGAGAATAGTTCCATTGGCACATATCAGAATCTAAAGAAAGGTAGATGGAGTGAGGGAAAAAATGGTTGTATTTATGAAACTTGTATAATAATTTATATATATATATATATATATATATATATATATATATATATATATATATATAATATATAAATCATATTTGTATGTAAACCTATTCTTTTACACGAGTTATTACATATATTTTACTCATTGCAGGTTTCAAAAATGAATCTGTTATTGTTAGGAGTGATATTGTGTATTCAGACATCTTTGTTGTATGGAAAGAGCGCTAGGACGAAAGAAATAGAATTTAATCATGGCTCGATTATCGAGAGAACAGACGATGTATTCATAGTGTCAAGTAATATAGTCATAGAAGTGGATATGCAAGCCATATTTTTGCCTGAAGATGACGTCCTTAACTTAAAGAATGACCTGATGAGGTTTGCTATTTCGCTTAAGGAAATGCACGAACGTAATTTTCATGCTCAAACCCTAAGCGTCGCGGAAATGTTGTCTTATGACATACAAAATAAAACCGCCGAGGCAGAGGAACTTGCTCGTGACCTGCTGATGTGGTCTGTGCGGCACAATACTCTCGAACGCCGCAACCCGCTTATTCGGCTGGACTAAAACATCTTAGGATCTGTTGCGAATCTAGGCTTAGGAATTTCAAATCGCCTTAAGATAAATAATCAAAATAAAAGAATTGAGTTTTGCAACACAAAACCGAATTAGCTTTGTCCGAACTTCGCAGTCAGTTATCTTCAATCAACCAAATAATGAGTATAGTAAACGAACATTCAAATAATATCGATCAGGTCATGGAAGTTCAACATTTGCTGGCTACTTTAGCTTACTATAGTTCAAAAATAGATCATATCCGTGTGAAAATATCACATTTTATTGAGAAATCAAAAGATTATGTAGAAGCTATTACGTTAGCGACAAAGGGTGTGTTATCTCCACACCTCATGCCTATTAAAGATCTGACGTTAACTTTGGAAAACGGACGGGAGAAACTAGGTTATATTCCTTTATTAGACGCCCATAAAGTAGAGTTCTATTATAGCCTAATATCAGTCAGCGTTGAAAATTATAGAATTATGATCACCATACCTTTTGATTCTTCCGATGCTTGGCAATCATACAAAATAGCACCGTTTCCTACTTTCATGACTAATAACTCAAGTCCAGTAATATCCAATTTGACGGGGCATGTACTGATTTCTTCTGATAGGAAATCATTTACAGTCATTAAAGACTTAGATAAACTCACTCACTGTTCAGAAGCCATGAATAATAAAATTTGTACAGCTGACTCTTTTGAATTCTATCCTATATCAACGGATTCATGTGAGTTAGGCATAGTGCTAAACGGCTCTCTCTCTCATACAAGCGAAGGTTATCTGGGGAAACTTTATCCCTTTTACAGTAATAAATTCAATTACAGGATGAATAATGGTTCCTGGATCCGTTACGATAAAGCCGGATTCAACGTCGTATGTCCAGATGGGACCACCGCCCATTCCCCAATCTTTGTAGCAGCTGATGGTTGTACGGGGACATCTACAAACTACACCGTCAGGGGGGTCAACACGATAATACGTGAGAAGGCGTATTTTGCGAACTATACTTGGGCGTCTACAATTATCCCATCACTACCTCTCCCATACAACGCGCGGGTGGCTCATCGTTTGACGCAACTGGCTGAGATGAACCACGCGTCACCGACTTATGCAGGTGGAGAAAATCTTCGTTACTACATTCTGCTGGCCGTGTTCAGCGTGACGGCCATATTGGTTATCGCCGTCAACATCTTTGCTTGGCGTAGGCTGAGGCGAAAACAGAAGGATCTCCAAGGAAACGTATTGTCCCGTCTAGATGACATACCCGTTAAACTCAAGTCGTTTGAGTTTAGGGCCGCCTGAAACTGGCCACTTCATTTTGTGCCTAGGGAAATTGTCTGGAATTGTGTTGTGTGTGAAAAGCGGTCTGTATGCTGGCAAAAATGTAGGACAAGAAAGACTCACGCCTTTGCATTTGAACAGTTAAAGTATCTCCCGGGCACCTAATAAAATATTATAGCCCAATATTATACATTAATATACTCCTAAAGGTATTTTTCGGGCACCTAATAAAATATACCAGCCCTATATATTGCATTTGTGCACAATTACACAATTATACTATTATACAATTGTACAATTATATTTACCTATTACAAAGAGTGACAAGTACTCTTTAACAATTATCCATGATCATGCTATAACCTATGCAGTAACCACTATTCTTAATCAGGTTACCTATTATCATATTAATCATGTATACATGTTAATCTTTTGATTTTTACCTTTTTATTATTTTTGGGTACCTAATTATTATTATTACCAAACATGTATCTAGATTTCCATGCATTTATCTTTGTTTATGAATATGTCAAAAAGGGTATGTAACAGAACCTTTTTATGCATTTAATCACTTATTATGTTTATACCTAAACGTATGTTACGAGCACGCTCCTAAGAAACAATGTTTAAAGTAACTTTTGTTATTCAAGGCTTGAATGGTAGCAGTCCGAGCCTAATGTAATAAATACATTTCAATATTACAGTATCTGTAAATAAAAACCCATGACCTGAGGTCATGGCATTAGGAGGGTCCTACGTGACCAATGCAGATCTAGATTACGCTATGCGCTGTCTGCAGTATCCTGGTTTAAATCTGTACATTGTCAGCATTTGCATTAATGATAACTTTGCACAACAACTTCCATGGGAAGCGGTTGACCTGTTAACCTACGCCGGAAACTTGTAACTTCCGAGCCGGCGGACTACGTATGTTTTTATATGAATCGCTGAGATAGCTAATGTTCCGCTATCGACGTGATGCTTTAGAATGGCAGTTCCGTGCCAGCATTCAAACATATCGGTCTCCCGACCGAACTGCATCTCTTAGTATGGAGTTACAGAATAAAGTTGTTATATCTTTTCAACTTATCTGTTTGAAACCTCTCCTTTAGTTTAAGAAGAACCACTCTACTAAGATATCACATAGGAGATGGAAGGAACCAGAAATACTTGCGAATGACAGTCGTAAGGAGAAACAAAAAAAAGTCTTTCGCAAAAGTGAAGAGACTTAGAAAGGGATTTTGACGTAGGAAAAATCTATTTCTGGGCGAGGAAGCCGTGTCACCCAGTGAAATACGTTCCTTTAGCGCTATTTCTAAGGTAAATTATTGCTAAAATACCAGAGAACTGCTAAATTGGACATGCCAGAATATTCTGAGTTATGGGTAAGCAATGCATTGTAAAAAGATGAAATGAAATTAGACAGACGTGAATAATGGACAGAGAAAGGAGTGACTTGTGTACGATTCATGTATAAATCATGTATGAAATATCACCAAGCAATTTAACGTCACTGACTCAAAGGTATTGAAACATCCTAAAACCACCTTCTAGTCCAACCCCTTGGGCATTTTACAGAGGCCTGCCTTCAATTGTAAGGTAATATTGCAAAATACATAGGACAAAATTATGAAGTGAGAACATGCCAATGCACATATTAAACAAATACTATTATAAATGGAACATAAATAAAAGCTTGAAATAATATAACACGATTATAAAACAAATGACTTAATGTATGAATCCCCCCAAATTCTTTACTCAGTCTTACCGCAATGTAGGGTTTTCTGGGTTTGACCTGTGTTCGCAAGTAAAAAGGATCCTGCTGCTCACTTTTCTAGTATAAATAGATTCTAAATATACCAGAGAAATAAGCTAGCATGGTATGCTGAGGTTACTACCCTTGCGCGAGCACCCTAAGGGTGTCGGGTATAAAGTTCAAGGCAAGTGAAAGCCTTTTCACAGGTCTTCTGCCAATTAGAGGATTCCTTTCCAAAATCCCTCTCGTGGAGAGAGCCGTTGCAGCGGCCACTCCCTCCCCCTCACTACTGCTACTACTACCCGACCCCAGCGCCATCTACAATCCTGTTTTAGACAGTGAACTAGCGCCACGCTTTTTCTTGTGCTCTTGATTTTTGGTGTGAAATGGAGGATTATTCGAGATGGCATCATCTGATCTTCCTACTCCATCGAAGTTGAGTACCCCAATTTCTGTTTTTGTAACTTATACGGTTGTTGGGCTTTCCAAATTGGCCTTCGGCCCTCTAGAAAGGATTGCAGGGCCGTCGGCGTGCCCCGCCATTTTATGAGCATCAACAAGAACGCGTGGAATTTTGGTACACACGTATATTGTCTAGTTTAAGATAAATCAAAGGATATTGTGCATTAAATGTACCAAAATTAAGTGTTCATCTGTTATTATTAGATATTGGTTCGCTCATGACATACCCTGGGGTAAGTCTGGGATTAGACAAAAGTGTTCAAAACATTTTTTTACACCCCCCCACTCAAGAGCGGGTTTGTGCCTATCTCGACATAATACTAAATCATCATGTTTTTGATAGGCTATTAGCAGTCTGTCGTATAATAGGGGCGAGAGAGTTAGAATTTCTTTCTCTCTTCCCAAAGTAATTTTGCATGAATTATTTTCTTACAAACCAAACTGATGTAAATATAACTGTACAATTAATTCACTGAAAAGGTGGAAGAGTTGCCTCCATCAGTCAAGCCAGTAGGCTAACTGCCCCTAACCGTTACCCTTATACCTCTTCCCCTGATGGAGCAAAAGCGCTTCAGGGGGGGATATCAATAATAGAGAGCCCTTCTCCCTCTATTCATATTATGGGACCTATCCTCCTGGCCGATCTCAATCGAATAAATTAGAGTTTGGTAGGTTTGATTGAGGGCTACTGTCCGCATAATGATGTCCTAAAGGAGATTTGGCCTAACGATCCGAGTCACTAGCAATCTAGGACAGACAAGCTAGATCCATATCGGTTATTCCCCTTAACTTTAAAAACCCCTTGCAACTCTTCCATAGTGCCTCATTATCAATTATGTATATACTGATTTATTGTCATTACACAATACTGTATCACTGTATCGTAAAAGGTCTGGTTAACATTCGTCTTGGCCTAGTCTCCTTCAGTCTAACCTTTAGTAGTAGGCTACACCTCCCGATCGAGGGCCACCCCAACCGGTTGCTGTACCAACCACGACGGGCCACAGGCCCAGTCACACTACCACTCTTACAGTAGTAGTCCACACAACCGCTAATAGGTGGCCATCTCTGATCGGGTAGGTGGCCAGGCGATCACGACCGACCACCCCTCATACCAACAACCCCCTTCCCTCCACCCACTGCTAGGCTCGGCTCAGCTGCTTATAACTCGCGGCACTACTACTCTTAGTGAGGAACGGCTGCTTGAGTTTCATATAAGTGGGAAGGGAGGGGGTGAGAGATAGGTACTAGAGATTACTTATGTTCCGAACGTATCGTCCCCCGACGCCGCCGGATGACGGACATAGCTTCGGGTTGTACATATGTAGCTCCACCGCTCTGTAGTCTATTTCTCCGGTCTCCCTCTAGCCGCAGAATTGGGATAGGAGTCTTACTCCCCTCTCCCCCTCGGTAGAGGTAGGCAACTTCAGACACAGGATTACCTTTCCCTGATCCGCCACCTCGGTCTGTTCCGCAGGCAGTGGCTAGGACAAGGAGACATGAGACTTCAAGTGGGCTAAGCTTTGGGGGACTGTACAGTGAACATCTCCGGACCCTTGTGGTTACCGACGGAGAGTGACTCACCCTAACATCCACCACCAGAGTGTTGCATTAAACTTGCCATAGCTCAGTTCTCAATCTTGGGAGATCATGTAGGCGTCTACGTTAATACATAGCATTCTGGTCCGGCCAGCCATACAGAGTTGAGGTCCGTCCTCCTCCCAGGTACGGCGGATATCAGATCTCAAGTATCAGACTTACATTGAACCCAGGAGCGGGATCAGGAGCAGGCAGTTATATCTAAAGATATTAATTTAATTTATTCAGTGAATTAAATGGGTTAATGAGAAAGACTTGAACCATTATCTAGTTTAAGTTGCATGCCCTCGCCGAGTAGCTCCGGGCCCCCTTGAGGCTGATACTCATTAATAATTCAAATTACAGAAGGTACGCTGCCAGTCGACGGGGTGCTCCGCCTCCCTCGGCGAGACCTTTGGGCACGAGGTGCGCCGCTCGCACGCCAACTGTTCGGTGCCCTTCGAAGGCGAGGAGGGACAACCCCCCTACATGGTCTGGCACCCGGAGGCATGCACCGTCTGTTACGAGACTGTGAACCTTCTCATAGATAAGCGGGTAAATATCTTAACCACTTTTTCATGATGAAAATTGTGAGAAACCGTGTAGGAAATTGTTTACAAACTGATTTCCTATGTCGGGAAGGTTAATTCCTTTTCCCCTCCGACAGACGGCCGAGGAAACCCGCCAGACCGCTAGGACGGACCTGAGGCGCTGGGTCTCCGGCTACGGGAGGAACACGCCATCAGGTCACCCCTACATCCTGGATGCCAGCCTGGGCTCCTGTTTGTTCAAGGGGTCCTCCTCGGCATCGGTCCCAGCGCATCTGGCGGCTCCCATCCTCGACGCCATCTGGGCGGAGACGGCACCCCTGCCGGAAGACCAGGAGGAGTTGATGGCGGATGTGGCTGCCATCAATCTACACACGGAACCCATGGAGGAGGTAAGTGGGGAGGTAAGCGAGGCAGGTAGTCTCCTTAGTCCAACTCCTTCTTCTTCCTCTTCTTTCCAGGGCTTCTCTAAGCCCGCCCCTACTTGGGATGGTTCACGGTCGGTCCGTCCCAAGGTTAAAACAGTAAGACCGAAATCCCTGCCCAAGGGATCAAAGCCGACTCCGTCAGCGGCGACTGAGTAATCTCCGGCCCCACGGCTGTCGACTTCCTTTGACAAGTCGCCTGCTGCCAAGGATACTCTCCCCCCTAAGGGATCGAGATCAAAGTCCGCCAAGTCCAAGAAGACGGAGTCCGGCGTAGACCATGAACTGCTCACTAACCTTCTATTGTGGAAGGTTGTGGAAGGTTAGGGAGGCAGTAGACGAGAGGTTCGCGTCATTGCGACGCGCCTCTGGATCCGAAGTCTCCGGCCAAACAGTCTCTGACATGGTGGCCAAGAGAATCATACCTCTAGAGGACATGATGTCCGGGTTTCTCCACTCCGGATCTCCGGCGCTGGCAATGGCGGTGTCGGATGCCTCAAAGCTTCCCCCCTTCCATAAAAGCAACCCGTGGCGGCTTGCTATGCATGCCCCATACGTAGATGGGAAGCTAACCATCGAAGGGTGCGGGACCCGACCACTGGAGGACTTTGAGCTCTTCCTACCGGGTCTAGTTTCCCTTCCCAGGGTTTGTCAGACTAGCGGAGCACGCGCTAGTCAGAGTGGACAAGGAGACGGTGATCTTCCTGAGGGACCAAGCCCAAGCTGTGTGGGCACGCACCCCGACCGAATGGGAGTGCGTTAACACCAGGTTAACGCCTCACAAGGGCACATATACTATGTTTGTGACCCAAGATCGAGTTCCGTCGCCTTGCACCGACAAGGTAGCGGAACTAACTCTGCAGGCTATAGCAGATGACATACCTCTACCGACATTGAAAGAGACAGAGGCTACCTCTCTTCTTTTTTCTGCGAGTTGGGAGTTTTGGAACGAAGCCCCGGCCACGTTTACAGCAGGTAAACTGGACACGGATTGTGCCTCTACCTTGTTCTCCGACAAGCTGCCAAAACTTCTGGAGAATTTGATCAAGGCAGAATTTGAGGCAAGGTTGAGACTGGCCAGGCCTATCAATTCCGTCACTTCGGCAGAGTTGCTAGCTACGACGTACCGGGACAAACAGGTATTCCAGGTCTTAACGAAAAGTCTACTACAGACTTTCCAGTCAGACCTTTACGACTTTGGAATGGCAAGGCGGACTTGCAGAAAATATGTCCTGGCAGAGGCTTCCATTAGACATGAGCCGAACAGATTGATAAAGACGTCAATCTGGGGAGAGAACCTGTTCCCTCAGGCAGAAGTGGACAGCGTCTCTCAAGAAGCTTCCAGGGCCAACCAGAGCCTCCCGGTCCGGTGGGGACTTCCCTTCAAGCGGAAGTTTGAAGCCCCCGGACATCAAGCTAGAGCTAAGAAGAGGCCAAGGAGATACAATCCTTACAAGCCCTCTCGACCACTGATGATTGTTCAGGCGGTCCCAGTATCCCAAGTTGGTAAGCCCTCGACATCGAAGGCGCAGCCACAACTGCAGTTTGTTCTGCTACAAACTCCACCGGCACAGCAACCCTCAACCTCCACAGCCATCATAACCTTCCCAGCCTTTAATCCCGCCTACAAAGCTAGGGAATCATTTTGTAGCTACAACAGGCATGCGGGTAGTAGCAGGGCCAGAGGTGGCTACCGGCTACGAGGTGGCTCAAGGGGTAGAGGTTTCTGAGGAGGCAGAGGGTACAAACCTGCAACCAACCAGTGAAAGCCCGTAGGTTGGAGGGAGATTATATCTCTTTCGGGACCACTGGACCTTCAGTCCTTGGGCCCACAGTATAGTCTCCAAGGGCCAGGGATGGAAGTGGAAGAATGGGGCCCCCCCTTCTTCAATAAACTTCTTTCAGATCCCAACAACGGACCTGGTAGAATATACCAAGGACCTCCTACAAAAGAAGGCCATAAAGAGAGTGAGGAGAATAAAATTTCAAGGACGTCTGTTCACTGTCCCAAAGAAGGACTCGGACAAAAGAAGAGGGATTCTGGACTTGTCAAGGCTCAATTCAAACATTCTTTGCGACAAGTTCCGTATGCTGACGGTCTCGCAGGTGCGGACCTTACTTCCCTGTGGGGTCGTCACCACCTCTATAGATCTTACAGACGCTTACTATCATGTCCCGATAGCAAGGAACTTCTCTCCGTTCCTAGGCTTCAGGCTAGGAAACAAGGCTTACGCATTCAAAGTCATGCCGTTCGGGCTCAATATCGCGCCTAGGATTTTCACCAAGTTAGGAGAGACAATAATCCAAGAACTAAGAACCAAAGGGATTATGTTGGTAGCCTACCTAGACGACTGGCTCATTTGGGCAGCCAGCATTGAGGAATGCCGCAAGTCGACAGCCAAAGTAATGGAGCTCTTGGAGTTTCTGGGATTCCAGATAAAAAAGGAAAAATCTCGGCTGGACCCAGCTTCCCACTTTCAATGGTTGGGAATCCAATGGGACCCAGTAAAGCACAAGCTATCCCTTCCACCCAGGATGGCCAAGCAGATAGCAGCGGGTACCAAACAGTTCCTCAGGAACAAGAAGGCCTCTCGGCGTGCCCAAGAGAGAATCCTCGGTTCGCTACAGTTCGCATCAATAACAGACGTTCTACTAAGAGCCAGATTGAAAGATATCAATCGAGTCTGGAGGAAGAGAGCCAACATCAATCTCAGAGACAAAATTTCAGTAATTCCACCCATTCTAGCAAAGAGGCTTCACCCATGGACGAAGCACAAGAACCTGACCAAGACAGTACCACTGCAATTCCCTCCGCCGTCTTTGACAATTCATACAGACGCGTCACTGAGTGGCTGGGGGGGATATTCACAATACAAGAAGGTTCAGGGGATATGGTCGGATACGTTCTGCCAGTTCCACATCAATGTTCTGGAAGCTATGGCAGTTTTCCTGACCTTAAAGCGAGTAACTCCAGCCAGGAACAGTCATGTGAGGATAGTCTCGGACAGTCTAGTGGTGGTACACTGCATAAACAGAGGAGGTTCCAGGTCAAGCAAACTGAATCACATGCTGATTGCAATATTTTCTTTAGCGGCGAAAAGTCATTGGCACCTGTCAGCAACCCACCTGGCAGGAGTCAAGAATGTGATCACAGACGCACTTTTCAGGACTACTCCACTAGAATCGGAGTGGTCCGTGGACAAGAATTCATTCCGGTGGATTTACAACCAAATCCCGGACCTTCAAGTAGACTTATTCACCACAGAATCCAACCACAAGCTGCCATGTTATGTGGCACCCAACCTGGACCATCTAGCCTATGCCACAGATGCGATGACCATAGATTGGAACAACTGGCAGAAGATTTATCTATTCCCTCCGGTGAATCTTCTGATGAAGGTTCTGCAGAAGCTACGATCCTTCACAGGACAAGTAGCATTGGTGGCACCCAATTGGCCGAAGAGCAACTGGTTTCCACTTCTTCTAGAATTGAAGCTCCAACCCAAACGGATCCCTCGCCCGAAACTGACACAGATAGTACAAACTCAAACTGTGTCAGCTTCCTCAAGAATTCTGAATGCCCTAACTTTATGGACTTCATGAAGTTTGCAGCCCAAAAGGACGCGAGTATTGATCCACGTAACATTGTATTTATAGAATCAGATAAAAGAGATTCGACTCTCAGGCAATATGATTCGGAAGTCCAAAAATTGGCCAAATTCCTGAAGGAATCAGAGGCTCACAAAATGACCACGAACCTGGCAATTTCGTTCTTTAGAACTCTCTTTGAGAAAGGCCTAGCCACCAGTACCATTACAACAATCAAGTCAGCTTTGAAGAAAATTTTTCAGGTCGGCTTTAGTATTAACTTGTCAGATGCATACTTCTCCTCCATTCCGAGAGCATGTGCCCACCTAAGACCAACTGACCGCCCACATATGGTGGTCACTTGGTTCTTGAATGATGTACTCAAATTAGCCTCAGACACTAATACTGAATCATGCTCGTATATAACCCTACTAAGAAAAACTTTATTCCTAATGGCTATGGCCTCAGGTGCCAGAATATCTGAACTCTCGGCTCTCTCAAGAAATCCAGACCACATAGAATTCCTCCCGTCAGGGGAAGTACTACTATCCCCAGACCGAAGGTTCCTGGCTAAGAATGAGGACCCACAGAATAGATGGGCTCCATGGAAAATCATCCCTCTAAAACAGGACACATCATTGTGCCCTGTCACTACTCTTAGATCCTTCTTAGACAGAACTTCCGCAACATCTTCAGGTCCCCTTTTCATTAGAGAAAAGGTGGCACGATTTCTCTTAAAGGTATTAGACAACAAATACTCTACTTTATTAAACAAGCCAACCTGGATTCAGTCCCTCATGTCCATGATATCCGGGCAGTGGCTACCTCTATTAATTATTTTCAAAATATGAATTTCGAGGACCTGAAGAAATATACGGGTTGGAAATCTCCAGCAGACTTTAAGCGCCACTATTTAAAGAACTTAGAAGCCCTTAAATTCCCAGCAATTGCTGCAGGGAGCATAGTCTCCCCCGAATAATGAATCCTATCATTCTTCTCCTTACCCTTTTCTTTCCTAATACTCTCTCCTTCCTACCTGCCTCGCTCGTATTCCCCACCAAACCTCTCTCCTCTGGGTTGGGAGGGCCTGGGCTTCATCCTGCCACCGAAACTTGTACATAGAATGTTTGGTCCCTGATTGCTCTATGGACCGGTCTGTACATATCCCGGAAATGTGCTATTGTCTTGAATACCCTGTTCAATTGTATGATATCATCATGTCATTACTAGTTCTAAGTCATAGTTTAAGTCTTAGTGTAAGTAGTAAGTAAGTTTAAATTTAAAGGGACCTAGTGTAAATATTAAGTGAGTAAATTTAAGTTGAATGAACCTTAGGTTTCATTAACTCCTTCCTTATAAAGACTACTTAGTATCTAGTAAGCTTGGATAGGCATTCTCTGATACCTTTTCACCGTCGAACACAGGTCGAACCCAGAAAAGGGATTTTGACGAAGGAAAAATCTATTTCTGGGGGAAGACCTGTGTCGCCCGGTGAACCCAGCCCTTATATTTAATTTCCCACCCTTACACCAATCCAAGCCAGGGTGTCTAAAAATCCAGGATTGCAGATGGCGCTCGGGTCGGGCAGTAGTAGCGGTAGCGAGGGGGAGGGAGTGGCCGCTACAACGGCTCTCTCCATGAGAGGGATTTTGGAAAAGAATCCTCTAATTGGCAGAAGACCTGTGAATAGTGGCCTTCACTCGCCTTGAACTTTATACCCGACACCCTTAGGGTGCTCACGCGAGGGTAGTAACTTCAGCATACCATGCTAGCTTTTTTGTCTGGTATATTTAGAATCTATTTATACTAGAAAAGTGAGCAGCAGGATCCTTTTCACCGGGCGACACAGGTCTTCCCCAGAAAAAGATTTTTCCTTCGTCAAAATCCCTTAATATTGCAACATGATTGGTTAAATACATGTCCCCCCCAAAATTCCCCCACTATTTTGCTCACTTAGGAGTCGGTGCCTGAAACAAAAGCTCCCCCATAACATGGCACATGCGTGGTAGCATTTGGCATCGTAATAGTAGCCTGTGAAACGGCTACATTCTCAGTTTATTTATTGCTTGTTTCCACTTGTATTTTGCAAACCAAATATCATAAGAGGAAATAACGCAACAACCCAACACACTCTCCACCCACCTCTGGCACATCACATGATATATTTGACAGCTCTGGACCTCAGCTTAGTACCTGGAGATTCACTATAGTATTTTCTTTAATGAATTTATGTTATTGCTGTTTACATTAATATTTGAAAATTAGTAAATCGTTTATTTATCACACAAAAAAAGACATACATCTCTGTAAGGAAGAGAGTTATCCTTATTTAAAAGTGTGAAATAAAAAGATTAATATTTCTTTAAAATACTATCACACATGACATATGTAATTGCAGTTATATTATTAATATTATTTGATATTAATAAACATATTATACATACATATACAATTATGCTATTAAATATTACACTCCTTTATGAAGTATATTCTTTTTCTTTTTTATTTTCCCTACAATAACTGGCTTGAGAAAAATTTTTTATAATATGAAAATTTGAATCTATTATCACAAGTAAAAAAATAAAACTGCATAGAAAAACCTTGGTTTGTGCAGTTTTTAAGTATTTTGTTCGAATCATTGTGAAATATTTCATTATCTTTAGATAGGAACAGGCTTACCAATCCTATCAAGAGTATCACCGGCAAATAATACTCGAATGAATGGAGTTTCACTTATCCCATATTATCAGGATATCATTTGTTTAAAGGTGTTTCTGTTGAGAGAGAGAAAGAGAAAAAAAAAAGTTATTTCAAGTTAGCATACGAGACATACATCCAAAATATCATATAATTTCAAACTTCCTTAAATTATTATAAATACATTTCACTTGACTGAAGGTTGGTGCAATGCATCTGAAGTGCCTTAGAAGTGGTAGCTTTCTTCAGGAAACTCATCAAGTCCTGCAACTGCTGTCTTCTAGGTCCTAAGGATGTGTCTTCCTCCTGAGATATGAATGTGGACGATAATGAAGGCTCTGCTGTTGAAGTTAAACGATTCCTCTTGGTCGATGATCAACTGACAGGTAGGGTTTCACACACAGGAAAAGGCAAACAAGTCGATACTCCTATCGATGAACGCCTGGGAGAGTTGAAAGTGCAAATCTGATTCCAGTGTTCTGAGAGCCGAGGAGCCAGAGCAGGTCTGTCACCAGACAACAGATCTGAGCAAGGTGTATGAAGATCGGGTACAAAACTGCAGGATGGCTGTGGACTCTATTTGGGATCCTTGTGCTTTTTCAAAGGAGGAGTACAACAGTCTGAAAAAGAAGCACGTCACTTCAAGGGATGAGCTGACAAGACATTGATGATGATGCTTCTTCTCAGGAGACGACACATCCAATTCTGACGGAAGTCGCACATCACCCACTTCAATGCCTTTCCTAAGGCATTTAGTTGATATCTGTGTTACGACAGGTTCAACAGAGGTGGTGACTGCCCGTGGGCAAACACACCAGTCTCCCAGGTGTCAGGAAGCGGGACAGTGACCTTCGTCTAGGAGAACTGGTGGGACAGATAGCCACTTCCTTAGGCACAGCACTGCATTAGGCACTTCAGTGACACTGGAACTTGTCGATTTCTCAAAAATGCTTTGAAAGACAAACCTAAGTCCATTACTGACTTTGCTAACCCTTAAACGCCTATTGGACGTATTTTACGTCAACGAAAATTGTCTGTTGGGTGCTTAATTGACGTAAAATACGTCGATGCTATAAAGTTTTTTAAAATATTTGCGGAAAAATAGTTATAGGGCTACTAGGCGGAAAATTTTGAATCACGCGCCTTGAGGGATGCTGGGAGTTCACAGATCAAGCTGTTGTTTTGTTTACAAGCGTTACCAAGGCGCGCATGCGCGAATTTCTTTCTTCTCGCACCAAGAAGCATCAGCGACACATCTCAGAAAATGATATTGTTATGATACAATAAAGTTTGTTCATACTTACCTGGCAGATATATATAATCAAATACCCACCCACCTCCCCTCAGGGGACAGTGGTATTAGAAAATCTGAATAGAAAATGGGAATGGTTCCTGATACCCACCTCCCAGTGGCGGGAATAGGTACTAACCACCTGGCCGATCACTGCGTGTGCCGGGAGTTTTGAAATTCTGTCGGACTTCGGAGAATACAGCTATATATATATATCTGCCAGGTAAGTATGAACAAACTTTATTGTATCATAACAATATCATGAAACTTACCTGTCAGATATATATACTATAGCTGAATCCCATCATTGGAGGTGGGAAGGGACAGAATAGAATGATTTTAGGAAACAAATTGCATGCAGATGATTGACATCTTGGTTCCACCTGTTAGCATAGCTGACTTCGTGATTACTGTCATCCAAGTCGGCTTTTGCTTTACTAGAGTCTCCAGCAAGGTAGTGACCTGTATAGCTGGTGAGTTCTAGATGATCTGTCAACGGGAGCGTGACCACAAAGTGACTAGACCATAATGACCATACTATGAGGGCTAAGATGAAATATATATCACCACCTGACCAACCTAGCCAAAGTTAAGGATGTTTAACTAAAGCTTAAGAATTGAGAAGTCCGCCACTGGCGGCGACTCAACAACTATAATTAACAACTCTTCATAACCTTTTTCTATAGGATAGGATGAGTGGTACGTCTTGCCCCCAAGATTGTGTCTGCGGACACGTATGGCCCTAGCGAGCAGCAGATCTCATATGTCGTCTTTAGATCCCTCAGGTAGTGTGCAGCACCACAGAGTTGCTTCTCTAAAACGTGGCACTCAGGATGTTACTGAGTGCCATGCTCTGTTGAAATGCCTCCGAGGCTGCGCCCTCACCTCGTGAGCATTTACTTTAAAAGGTTTAAAATCCTTGTCCAAACATGACGAATGAGGCTCTTTGAAAGAGCTACTTAAAAGGACGCAAGGGCGTTCTTTGACATGGGCAAGTCTGGTCTTTTACGGAACGCTGCAGATTGTCCGAAGGACCTCAACTTTCTTCTTAGTTTTATCTAGATAAAACTTGAGAGCCCTGACAGGGCACAAGACTCTCTTTGGCTCTTGCCCAATAATTTGTGCCGTCCCCTTTATCTCCAAGCTCCTGGGCCAAGGGTTAGACGGGTTTTCATTCTTATACAAGAACGAAGGGCTTAGAGAGCACACCGCATTACACCGCATTATGTCCTCTAAGGCTAATATGTCTGATGATGGCTTAAACCTCACTAACCCTCTTTGTCGTAGCTAGAGTGGTTAGAAAATTAGCCTTTCTGGTCACGTGCATTAAGTTTACAGAAAGGAGAGGTTCGAAATGCTTTGACATCAGGAACTTCAGACTACGTCTAAGTTCAATGCCGGAAGCTTCGATCTAGACAGTTTTGAGATTTCCACAGATCTCAAAGATCGGGGCTTTGTTGTCCGACAGATCCAAATCTCTGAGCCTAAAGGTCGTCAACAACATATTTTTGTATTCTTTAATAGTTGGGACTGCCAGCTTATCCCATTCCTCAGACGGAAAGGGAAGACGGTAATGTAATTCACAGAAGTCGAGGTGGAGGAAAAGCCATTCTTCCTGCACTATCTCCAGAAACGGCCCACTCCGATTGGTACACTGCAAGATAGGCAGCACTTCTTTGCCTTGGCAAGGACACTTGCCATTAGTCTTGAAAATCCTCTCATTCTGGTCAACTTCTCAACAGTCTGAACGCAGTCAGACTCAGAGCGGAGAGGTTTTGAGGTATTTCTCGAAGTAAGGCTGTTAGAGTAGACCGACTCTCTCGGGAAGGGTCCTTGGAAAGTGCTCTAGGAAGGACGTGACCTATGTGAATCCAGCCTCTCGAAGGCCAACATATGGCGATCAGCGTCATTCTCGCTCCCTCTGACGCTAGAAATTATCTTATTACATCTCCTAAGGGTTTGAATAGGGGAAAAGACTAAACATCTATCCCCATTCAATACTATAGGATGGCGTCTATTGCTACCGCTCTCGGATCGAGAATAAGGGAGCAGTCTAGAGGAAGCCTCTACATCTTCAACATTGCGAAGAGATCTATGAAAGGACGTCCCCCAACGTCTCCACAACTCTCGACACACTTCTAAGCGAAGATTTTACTCAGACGTCAGTAATTGCTGCCGTCTATCGAGAAGATCCACACGGACGTACTGCAATCGTGCAACGAACCTCTTGAGGATCGTTACGTTCCGTGCCTGTGCTCATAACAGGCTCTCTCTCGTTAACACGAACAGGGACGAAGAGAGTGTTTCTCGATACTTCTAGAGATATGAGAGAGCTGTGGAATTGTCCGAGTTGATCTGGACCACTCGGCCAAAAACTCGTTCTTTGAGGAACTGGAGAGCCAACCGAATTGCTTCCAATTCTTTTAGCTTATGTGCCAGGACATCTGTACCCCTGTCCGGATGCCTGGCACCCTCTCGCTATCACCTGAGGTGATCCTTGACCTACTGAGAGATGTTCAGAATCATTTCTAGATCTTCGATGTTATTTCAGTTTTCCAGTAGGAAAAAACTGTAGAGGTCTGAATTGCAGTCTATTGAGGGAAACAAACTTCTCCAGCGAGAAAATGGTCCCCAGCAGACTCATCCATTCCCTCACTGAGCATGCTTCCTTCCCTAATAAGGCTGCGCTTTGCATAAGCAGGAGAGCATTATAGTGCTATGCCGCGGTAGACTCGTACAGAATTCTGTTACAGTGCGGTAAACAGCACCGAAAAGGTCTAAGAGATATCTCTGTTGAAAATTTCTTCGCAAAACGAAGGCGATGCTCATTCATGCATGCTAGAATTCCCCTCAACCCGAGGCCAAAGTCCGTGACTGTAGGGCAGAGATATGGTTAGTCAGTCAATCCCGCAGGAGAGAGAGACGTAACCGACAGCGCATGGCAGAGAACTAGCTGGTACTGAGTTGGTCTACAGTGACAGCAGCTTACGTTCGCCGTCTCGCACTATTATGCCTGAGTTGCCAGCTACTCCATTCTACGAAGGAAAGGTTGTTATTATTATCAAGCCGAAAGAAAACTCTCAAGCAGGCATATTTAAGCAAAACAGAATTCGCTAAATACAGAAGCTGAGTTGGTGTTGTCGTAACAATACCTTAAAAATCTAAAAGGGAAACCGGAAACTCTTGGAAGGTTGCAGGGAGTACCGATTAAATGCACTTAGAATAATAGTCCTTTCGGTTGCCATTCGTAGAGGTAACTACGTTATGCGTATATGACTTGAACCATACAGTAGTAATATAACGCAAAGGTAAAATACGTAGAGTATTGTAGTCATTTGGACAGCTAATTCTCTACTACATTCTTTCCTCAACGAGGAAGAGAGAGAATGGAAATCGACTGTCTTTGTTCTCTTAGCCAAGAGAACGAATTTAGTACAAGTCGTAGAAGGTCCTCAAGTGAGATCCGAGGACCGAAGAGGACAGCTCAAGCTTCTTATGTATATTGGACATAAGACTTCCTGGACGAGCCTATGCAAATGAATGAGAGCTCTTCCGAATCTTGTCAACGAGAGCTTATCCGCTTATACGATAAAATGTTATTGAGATATTTGTCAATGAGAACTAACCCATTTACGTGACAAAGAGTCTATATTTCGTCAATGAGGGGTTACCCACTTACATGATAAAACGTTTAGTATCTTGTCAATGGGGGAAACCCACTTACATGGCAGAAAGTAATCCAGAAATTCGAGCATAAAGTCTTCCCGATTCCCGCAGAAATCGAGGAAAGGGCAGGATTCCTGGACAGAGACTGGGCTTACGGCAGGTAGGACCCCAATGTTCCCCTTCGGCAGCGCAGTCCCGAACGCAGAAGAGGCGTTTTATGGCACCGAAATCTGCTTTGAACGCTCCCTTCGTAGAAAGCGAAGTGGACATCTTGACGAGACCAGGCTACTTCCTCTTCTTCGACGAGGCACACTGCGAGAGAGGAGAGCAAGGGACCGAGGGCCGAAACTTGTCAGCAAACAAGTCTTACAGAAGGCGTCTTCGTTCGCAGGTTGCAAGTCGGTCGAGGACTCTGTCTCCCTTACGGGAAAAGGAGAAGGGTCCCTAACCAGCCGCGAAGCAATGAAACCCTGAGACCCCTCCTCTCGCTATCACCTCGTAAAAGGGGTTCTCCTACTTGAAGTCGGGTTCAAAGACGAAAGTTGGGAATGCTTAATAGCAACTCCGAAGCTTTACGAAGTTCCGGTAAAGGATCCTGCTGCAGAGCGTTCTGAAGAGTGTCCAATAATCAAGCCCTGAGGTCCCGTTCGTAACAGGGGTCCTCTATCTGAAGGAGGGTTCGAAGAAGAAGTTCGGGTATGCCTCACCGCCAACTCCGAATCTTTATTAAATTCCTGTAAAGGAACGTCCTGTGGAGAGTCCTGAAGAGCGTCCTCTTGACGAGCGTTCTTGCAGGAGTCCTGCCGAACGTCTTGATGCGTAGGGCGCCTATCGTTCTGAAGAACATCTTGGCAAGTGCTCTGCCGAGCCTCATGACGTGTAGGACGCCAAGCGTCTTCAAAAGTGTCCTGGCGAGCGTCCAGATGTGGAAGACATCGAGCGTCTTCAAAAGCCTCCTCGTGAGCGTCCTGGCGAGCGTCTCGACGTGTAGGACGTCGAGTGCCTTCAAACGCGTCCTCGCGAGCGTCTTGGTGAGTGTCTCGATGTGTAAAATGTCGAGCGTCTTGAAAGACGTCCTCGCGAGAGTCCTGTCGAGCGTCTTCAAAAGGCGTCCTCAGGTGTGTATTGGTGCATAGAACACCAAGTGTTCTGAACGGCATCTCAGCGAGGATCTTGCCGAGCGTCCTGATGCATGAAAGGCCACCTGAGAGGCGTCATGGAGAGCCGCACACCACTCCTGAAGTGCGCGAGTACTATAAGAAGACTTACGGCGATCGTCTTCAAGACGAGCCTTAAGGACCTTCCTTACCTTCTGACAAAGGCGACGGCCGCCTTTGCGACATCTTGCGTCTTTGTAAGGCAAATGAACAATTCCAGAAACGCGCTCAAAAAGGAACACCGAGCGTTCCGAAAGGCATCCTCGTGAGGGCCTTGCCGAGCGTCCTGATTGCATAGAACGCCAAGCATCCTGAAAGGAGTCCTCTCGAAGGTCTTGCCGAGCATCTTGATGTATAGAACACCGAGCGTCCTGCATAACGTCCTTGTGAGCGTCCCAAAGAGGAGAGGGACGAACATCAAGAGAAGCGTCATGGAGAGCTTCCTGACGTGACGCGGCGGACCCAAAAGTGTCAACACACGAGCAACTTGAGAGGCGTCCTTGCGAGGGGCGCGCTGCCCATGAAGCACGCTAGCGTCATAAGCAGATGTACGGTAATCGTCGTCAGGACGAGTCTTATAGACGTTCGCAACTCCTGACAAAGACGACGGCCGCCTGTGCGACATCTTGCGTCTTTGTCACGCTCATCGACACTTCCAGAAACGCACTCAAAAGGATACCTATGCGTTCTTGGGTGCGAGGATGTAGAAGGCGACGAACGAGGAGAAAGGAGAAGGAGACTGCCTGACTTAACAGACAGCCTCGAATCCTTCCTGCGGTAAATGTGTTTTGCCCTTCTCTTGGCGAAAACGAGGCCAACCGAGAAGGGCTGATCCTGTGAGAAGACGAGGGGCGAGGGGACGCCTTCCTCCTTCTCACAGTAACAATGATAGAGCGATCTGGGCGCTTAAAAGCGTCCAGCTGCGATGACGTCCTATTTTCCTTCTGCGGTGGAAAGACGTCACAATGTTAAGGCGACGATAGCAATCGCATGACGAGAGAGAGAGGACGAGAAGAGACCTCCTCTATAAGCTTCTGTTTAAAGGGCGCGAGTCCTTCCGAGAGCTCCAACCCCTGTAAGGGGAGGACGCCTCGGAGGACGAGAAGCAATCCTTCAGGATTCATGCATGTGCACGATCTTTGGCAGCCTGGGAAGCGTCTTCAGGTCCTGTTGAAGGGACGCCAGATCAGTGGGGAGAACCCGTAACCCTCCTTCGGTTTTCGACTTGCCCACTCCCTGAGTCCTGGGAGTCCGACAGAGGTCTAGACCCAAAGGCGTTATAGAACCGATCTGACGCCCCCTCCACAACACTAGGGGCACTAACAACATCACTACACTCACAACACTGATTGAAGAGCGAGCACTTTAGATTCCAAGATTACGGATGGAATCCACCATAACAGAAAGGGCATTACCTCTCGCAGACACTTCCTCTAGGCCCGTAGGCCATACCAAAGGGTTAGGCAAAATAAAGTCTACGGGAGGTTAGTAGGTTCATTACCCTGACTTCTGTTTACTGATGCAGTCTTGGAGGAAGACCACCTGATTCTATCACGCTCTAATTTGCGTACATACGAATCATACATCTTCCTTCGGAATCAATCAAACATCACACTAATTACATTGATCTTTCAACAAAGAAACATGTACACGTCGTGCATACTAAGTGAGGATCTACCGAAGGTTTCGTTAGTCTCACCTTACCCCTTGCAGACAACAAAGTCTGAAACTAGCCGAACTAGATTCAGACATCTTATGCAAAGAAAAATCAAATTTAAATCAATTTATGATAGCGTATGCCTAGCCACAAATCAGAGTTAATAAACCAAAAAACAATTAGAATACTCAAGCGGCAATGAGGTTTCAAAATCCTAAGACGGAGGTACTGAAAACAAGTGTTTACAGTACCAGCGACAGAGAAAATCTGAATAGAAAATGGGAATGGTTCCTGATACCCGCCTCCCAGCGGCGGGAATGGGTACTAACCACCTGGCCGACCACTGTGTGTGCCGGGAGTTTTGAAATTCTGTCGGACTTCGGAGAATACAGCTATATAGATATCTGACAGGTAAGTTTCATGAACAAACTATTTTGTCACTTTGTCGTAATTTTTGCACCGTTTTATATTAGCCGTTACATAGTTTTATATATGAAAATGTGCGCAATTTCATGTAGAATACAACATAAAACAACCCATGGTTGTAGCTTTTTATCAGTTTTGAAATGTTTTCATATCAGTTTTGAAATGTTTTCATATAAATAACAATAAGTGCCAAAATTTCAACCTTCGGTCAACTTTGACTCGACCGAAATGGTAAAAAAACGTAATTGTAAGCTAAAAATCTTGCATTCTAGTAATATTCAATCATTTACCTTCTTTTGGCAACAAATTGGAAGTCTCTAGCACAATATTTCGATTTATGGTGAAATTTTGAAAAAAACGTTTTCCTTACGTCCGCGCGGTAACTGCCAAAAAAATCTGAAATTCTTTTGTCAGATTGTCGTAATGTTTGGTACCGTTTCATATTATATTAGCCGTTACATAACGTTTTATATATGAAAATGTGCGCAATTTCATGTATAATACAATTAAAACAACCCATGTTGTAGCTTTTATCAGTTTTGAAATATTTTCATATAAATAACGATAAGTGCCAAAATTTCAACCTTCGGTCAACTTTGACTCGACTGGAATGGTCGAAAAACGCAATTGTAAGCTAAAACTCTTACATCCTAATATTCAATCATTTACCTTCTTCTTTTTGCAATAATTGGAAGTCTCTAGCACAATATTTCGATTTATGATGAAATTTTGAAAAAAACATTTTCCTTACGTCCGCACGGTTCTTCCGAGAAAATCTGAAATTCTTTCGTCAGATTTACGTAATGTTTGCACCGTTTTATATTAGCCGTTACATAAAGTTTTATATATGAAAATGTGCGCAATTTCATGTAGAATACAACAACAAACAACCCATGGTTGTAGTTTTTATCAGTTATGAAATATTTTCATAAATATAATGATAAGTGCCAAAATTTCAACCTTCAGTCAACTTTGACTCGACAGAAAGTCGAAAAACGCAATTGTAAGCTAAGACTATTACATTCTAGTAATATTCAATCATTTGCATTCATTTCGCAACAAATTGGAAGTCTCGAGCACAATATTTTGATTTATTATGAATTTTTGAAAAAAACTTTTTCCTTACGTCCGCTCTGTAACTCTGTCGAAAAAATCAGAAATTCTTTCGACAGATTGTCATAATGTTTGCACCGTTTTATATTAGCCGTTACATAAAGTTTTATATATGAAAATGTGCGCAATTTCATGTAGAATACAACAAAAAAATAATTAATGTTTGTAGCTTTTATCAGTTTTGAAATATTTTCATATAAATAACGATAAATAGAAAAAATTTGAACTTCGGTCAACTTTAACTCGACCGTAACGGTCGAAAACTGCAATTGTAAGCTACAACACTTACAGTGTAGTAATATTAAATCAATTACCTTCATTTTGCAACAAATGGGAAGTCTCTAGCTCAATATTTCTAATTATGGTGACTTTTTTAAAACTACTTTATTTTACGTCAGAGTTACGAATTCATGCATCATATTGTGATATTTTCTCTGTGCTGCTTTTATAGTTTTACAATTTGTTACATACCAAAATCATCGCAATTTAGTGTACAATACAACGAAATAAAATTAACTCATTAGCTTTAACTGTTTTGCTCACAGCGCAATTTGTATACAATTATATTTGAAATTTTTTTTGCGCTGTCATATATTCTAATATTTATATATGATAATGATATTTTTTTCATTTCTGATGGTTGCATACTAAACTTCAGGCAATGACAAAAAAAAAAAAGGAGCCAAAAATGAACTCTTAATCTTGAAAACTAAGCGCGCTGTGATTTTTTGAAAAAAACTTTTTTTCCACTTCGGCGCTCACTCCCGAACCCCGCCGGCATACAGGAGAACTTTCGGAAATACCGGCTCGGCGTTTGAGGGCTAAAAAGCCAAATTTCTTGTCCATTTTGGACTTGGGGCTGGCAACAGTGTCGAGATTGGAATCATGAGGCACCTGAACTGTTGTGCATGGTACTGAAGTGGTAGGACTGATGATATGAGAGATACCAACAAAAGTGGAGAAGAGATAGTTAACTTCTTTGCTTCTACATGCAAATAAATTGGCCCTATACGTGATCTACTTTCGGCTTTAAGAGCTGCCTTCCTCTTCTTATCCTTTCCCATTTTATCAGAATGAGCTTTAAACGTTTTCCACATTTGATCATCCTAACCCTGACATTCATTGCAAGTCAAATCCCTATTGCATTCCTTTCCTCTGCACTTCATGCACTTAAGAATGCAATACATAATCAGTTTTAGCCAATCTGGCTTTGCAGCCTTTGCTGCAAAACCTAACACCTGACAAACTAGAGTCCAACATAATAATTATTACTAAGTTACTCTAGGAAACTAGCTGATTGATTAACTAATAAAGCAACCACCAAAAGAGTACTTCACCAATTACTGCAATCCATTCAAACCACAAAAACAATGAAGTTGATTGCTGCGAGAACCATCGATGTTAACCAGTAGCCGGCAAAAAACAAATTGTTAGTTGACTGCTCAGCAGTAGCCTACCAGGTGTTCTTGAGAGTGGGCGAGTCCCGTTCACCTACACTAACGAGGGCAGCGCCACCATCAAAATTAGTTTTTCCGACTGCCATGGTAGGAAGTTTCCTACCTACCATGGCAGTCGAAAATCCAAATTTTGGCTTTCAGCTATGTGTACAGTGGTACCTCACTTGTCGAACGTTTCTTACGTCAAACATTCTCTCTTTCAAACACAATTTTCGAGAAAATTTAGTATTACTTGTCGAACAAATGATAGTACTTTGAACCGACTTGATTATCTTGTTTATACAGTGGCCCCCCCAACCCCCCAGATTTGCGTTCTCCAGATTTGCGGATTTCTCTCTGGACCATATCTACCCATTATTTGCGGGAAATTTGCCTATTCACAGTATTTTTCTATGAGAAATATCCACAAATTCCTGGGTTTTTTTAAATCAATTTCATCATAAAATGCACTTTTTGTGATAAAAATATTTAAAAACCATGTACAAACATTTTTAGTGGGTTTTTCTTGAGTTTTAACTATCAAAATAGGAAGTTTTAAAGTGTTTTTATAAGGGTTACAACTATTCATGGGGGGGGGGGGGGGTGGGGGGGGGGGGGGTCTGGTACATATCCCCTACGAATATGGGTATGGGTGGGACCACTGTACTATATTTGACTGCCTACTGCATCCTACAAGAAAAACTGTATTACAATGTTTTTTCATTTACAATACATGTAGTCCCGGATCATCAGCAGTCTCGGTTAACCCTTAAATGCCTAATGGACATATTTTACATCAACATTTTTTGTCTCTTGGGTTCCGACCGGACGTAATTTACGTAGACATACAAAAGTTTTTTCAAAAATTTGCTGAAAAATACTTATAGGCCTACCAGCCTAAAACTTTTGAGGCGCCCTGGGGAATGCTGGGAGTTCACGGATCAAGGTGTTGTTTTGTTTACAATCGTTACGCAGGCGCGCAAGCGCGAATTTCTTTCTTATCGCACTAAAAAGTATCTGTGACACATCTCGGAAATTATTTCGTCACTTTGACATACTTTTTTGCACCATTTTTAATTAGCCATTACATGAAGTATTATATATGAAAATGTGCGAATTTTCATGTAGAATACAACAAAAAAATACTCATGATTGTAGCTTTTATCAGTTTTGAAATATTTTCATATAAATAACAATAAGTGCCAAAATTTCAACCTTTTGTCAACCTTGACCCTACTGAAATGGTCGAAAAACGCAATTGTAAGCTAAAACTCTTATATTCTAGTAATATTCAATCATTTACCTTCATTTTGTAACATATTGGAAGTCTCTAGCACAATATTTTGATTTATGGTGAATTTATGAAAAAAACTTTTTCCTTACGTCCGCGCAGTAACTCTTTCGAAAAAATCTCACGTGCCATTGTTGTAATGTTTGCAAAAAATTTAAAGTAGCCGTTACATAAAGTTTTACATATAGAAATGTGCACAATTTCATGCACAATACAACTAAAAACAACCCATGGTTGTAGCTTTTATCAGTTTTGAAATATTTTCATATAAATAACGATAAGTGCCAAAAATTTCAACCTTCGGTCAACTTTGACTCTACCGAAATGGTCAAAAAACGCAATTGTAAGCTAAAACTCTTATATTCTAGTAATATTCAATCATTTACCTTAATTTTGCAACAAATTGGAAGTCACTAGCACAATACTTCGATTTATGGTGAATTTATGGAAAAAAAAAAATTTTCCTTACATCCGCGTGGTAACTCTTCCGAAAAAATCATACGTGCTATTGGCCGTAATGTTTACACCATTTTAAATTAGCCGTTACATAAAGTTTTATATATGAAAATGTGCGCAATTTCATGTAGAATACAACAATAAATAATTGAAGGTTGTAGCTTTTCTCATTTTCGAAATATTTGCATATAAATCACGATAAATAGAAAAAATAACCACGTTCGGTCAACTTTGACTCTACCGAAATGGTCGAAAAATGCAATTGTAAGCTAAAACTCTTACAGTCTAGTAATATTCAGTCATTTATCTTCTTTTGAAACAAATGTGAAGTCTCTAGCAAAATATTTAGATTTATGGTGAATTTTAAAAAAGACTTTCCTTCCCTCCGCGCGCGGATTCTCCGCCGCAAATCTCCGAAATGCGTACGTCGCATTATCATAATATTTGCTCCAGTTCATATTAGGTGTTTCATAGAGTTTTATATATTAAAATTTGCACAATGTTATGTAAAATACAAAAATAAATAATTGAAGGTTGTAGCTTTTCTAATTTTTGAAATATTTGCAGATAAAAAAAAAAAAAAAAAAATTAGATATTCGGTCAAATTTAACTCGTCCGAAATGGTCGGAAACTGCAATTGTAAGCTAAAACTCTTACAGTATAGTAATATTCAATCATTTATCTTCATTTTCAAACAAATTGGAAGCCTCTAGAACAATATTTAGATTTATGGTGAATTTTTGAAAAAAAAAAAAAAAATTTTACGTCTGCACGTTACGAATTCATGCATCATTTTGTGATAATATTTTCTCTGTGTTGCTTTGATCGTTTTACAATGTGTTATATACCAAAATGATTGCAATTTAGTGTACAATACAACAAAATAAAATAAACTCATTAGCTTTAACTGTTTTGCTCATAGCTCGATTTGAATACAATTATATATGAAATTTTGTTTTTGTGCTGTCATATATTGCATTATTTATATATGATAATGATTTTTTTTTTCATTTCTGATGGTTGCATACTAAACTTCAGGCAATGACAAAAAAAGGAGCCAAAAATGAACTCTTAATCTTGAAACTAAGCGCGCTGTGATTTTTTGAAAAAAATATTTTTTCTGCTTCGGCGCTCACTCCGAGACCCCCTCGGCACACGGGAGACGATTTTTATTATACCCCTTAGGCGTTAAAGGATCAATGGCAATCCGGTTTTATGGTGGTTGTCTAGCCTCATAAAATTGGCAATTCATGGCACCATAAAGGATTGAGTTTCAGTTATTGGTGCCATAAGGTGCTGATAAGAGAGTTATGGCACCATAACATACCAGACAGAGACACCATAAGCGCCATAAATTGCCGAGTTCCAATTAATGGCGGTTTTCGCTTATCAGCACCCTGCCGAGAATGGAACTCCCATCAATGACCAGGGACTGCCTGGATGTAGTTTAATGATAACCATAAAATAAATAAAAGAGTAAAGCATTTCAATATAAAGTTTAGCATAAAAGATGTACAAAATCGTGGGTCACCGCAGTGACATCATGTGCAGCTGACTTGAGACTGAACGAGGAAGTGTTGATATGTTGAGGAGAGAAGAAGAAGAGTTAAAATATTATTGTATGTATACACATGCAATAACAATTCACATGAAAAAAAGGTAATTCCACAATAAATTTAACATAATTATAAAATATGAAAACAATCGAATGCAATACAGAAATGATAAAAAAAGTCTTACTTGAGCCAGTGTTCGGTGCGCTGAGTGAGACGGTAAATTTTAACCATATTCAACAAACTAGTAAATGAAAGAACAAAGCTCTTCACAACAAAATTTAGCATAAACGATTAACAAAATTATTTGCCATTGAGGTGATGCAGAGCTAACTTGTGATATAGAGGGAGGGAGCATTTATATTTTTGAGGAATAATGAATGAATGATTTTAAATTATTATGCATCGTGATATTGTTGAGGAGCAAAGAAGAGACAGTCTTTACTATAATATGTATATAAAAGCAGCACCAATTCACATGAGAAATAAAATGTTATTTCTCAATAAATTCAATATACGTAATGATAAAACATGAAAACAATCATATGCAAGTTATAAAAAAATAAAAAATAAACAAAGTCTTACTTGAGCCAGTGTTTGGTGAGCTGAGTGAGACAATAGAGAGGAGAGAAGAGGAGAGGGAAGACAGTGGGCAGCTTTCTACTGACTTACCAACTGAGCTGGGACGATTATTTGCCCGTTTCTTTCACTTTCACTCGATTTGCCCAAATCCCTTATTTTTGTTACAGTAAAATGCATATCTATTGACAATTGCTTTTTACAATTTCTTAACACTGTAAAAGGAACTCAGCTCCATAATAAACACAGTGGCACTGCATTCAGCTTTTGAGTGCATTGCATTGTTTGTTTAAACCACTTCCTTGTGAAAAGTTATCTAACCTCACTCTTCCTTGCATTCTTTAATTATGACTTATTTGTTTGCAAAATATTCAAGCTTATTTTAAAGTCTGCAGTTTGCCAACAGTAAGTTGATGTATTTTGGCATAATTAATCTTTCATGCACTTATGATCCAAGTGTAAACTAGTCAACAATCATACACGCTGATTACTCTTTCCCTCTCTCAAAGACACAATCAGACATACACACACTATCAATTCCTTTGATTATCCTTGTAAAATCTTAATAAAACTGATTTTGTTATCATCCTTTGCCTACTATGTTGTCTGTTTCCCATTCAATATTAAATTTTATGCTGGGCACTCATGCATTTAATCTAAATTGTTATAATATCATCTACATACATCATCCGCAGCATGTTTTTGGGTTTAATTGCATTTATTACTACAGTTTCAAAATATTCCATGTATAGATTGGCTAAAACAGGCATTAAAAGGACTACCCATGATACACCCAAATTTTTGTTTATAGAATGGCTCATCGAATGAAAATACGTTATTAGATACACCTAATTCGACTAATATTTTTGTCTAGTGCTAATGGGAAAATATCTGAATAGCGGGCTAATTTTCCCCTCAAAAACTGTAGAACATCCTGTACTGGTACTTTTGTGAATAGGGAATCTACATCAAGGCTTAAAAGTTTTGTTGTGAAATGGTATATGGGCTTCTCAGAATTTGTGACAAAAATCTTCCTAATTTTTAATGCAACTGGGAGAAAAAGTGCCTCAGAAAGGGGAAAGGAGGCCAGCTAATCATTTAGAAATTTTATAATCGAAAGCTCTGGCACATAAGGTGATGGGTCTAAATGAAGGTGTGTCTTCGTGAGTTTTGGGAAGGCTATAAAAGTAAGGTAGTTTTGGGTTAATGACTTAAAATTATTCCAATAGTTCAATGCTCTTTTTATCTTGACCAATTGATCTTATTTTCTTTAAAAAAAATTCTTTTGGGACATTTTGGAGTTACTGTACTGCATTCCTGTCGCACAACATAACTGTCCAGAGACATTTGTTTCTGGTATTTCTTTGAAATTTGCCTAAAGTTAAACATGACATTGTCATTAAACATGTTGGAGACAGATTACAATTTATTTGTTGGGATGATAATTCTGCTCAAATTTTTTTTACATCATTCCACTTTGTAAACATGTTCTTCAAGGACTAGCACTTGGAACTTTCTTTGGCCCAATGATGGCTGATTTAGCAGTGGCCCTCGAATAGAAAAGCACAACGAACACAAAAGCAGAATGAGTCACGAAAGAAGATGGGATGCTTTGTTTGGCACTCGATACGAGCCCTAGTCACGCCCTGGGCCCCGGATGGAGCGTTTTTGAGTGTACAAAAACTGAGGAAATGTACACCAAGACAACATTTCATAGAAAAAAGGCTACAAACACATATAACTATAGTCTCTGACGTCATGGCAGAATTTCATAACTAGCGGTAGCGCTAGTTGATAGGTCAGGAGATCCCCATCAGGGTACTAGGAACTATTCCAGCTAAGCTCAGATTTTTTATGCCTACCTGTCCACAGAGGGGAGGTGGGTGGGCTTTTGTTATGTAACTACCAGGTAAGTATACGTAAAACATTATTTTAACATAAAAATGTAATTTTTACGTATACAACTTACCTGGTAGTTACATATAGCTGATTGGCACCTTTAGGAGGTGGATCAGTGACAGCTAACTACTGCTTAACAGAATTGAATAAGCATACTGAAATAGTTCCTTACCTGCTAAGGTAGCCGAATTAGCGATTACTGCCTCTGTAATCCGCTAACCTTAGAGCAACAGCGGGGTGTATGGACCTGGTCGCTGGCTGCTTACAGGAATGCATGTTGACTAAGGCATGACCTGTAGGCGACACGACATCCAAAATGCCCCTTCTCTGGGCACAGTACCCCAACGAAGAAATAAGGAGGGATCACCTAACCCCAGACGATTAAAAACTAACCTTAAAACACACTTCATCTTTATCCTAATTTGACTGAGAAGAACTCTAATAGTCTCCGTTCTCTCACAAACCATAAAAACCAAACCAGCACAATAATAAAAGTAAGAAAGGAATGACTTCCTACGTTCACTTCCCCAACACTGTGCCAGTCACTACAAAGGGACCTAAGGTAGTACTGCAATTTTCAAAAGTCGTTTGCACGTCACTGAGGTAAAATGACGCAAACACTGACTTACACCTCCAGTATGTGGCCTGGAGTATCGCCTCTAGAGACAGGTTCTTTTTATATGCTAGAGAAGTCGCCACTGCTCTCACTTCATGCGCCTTTACTCTCGCCATGGTTGTTTCTCTCTCTTGCAGATGCGTGTGCGCCTCTGTATTTAAGTCCCTTAAAAAGAACAACATAGCATTCTTGGAAATGGGCCTTGACCGAGCACCAAAGATTACAAGACGGGCCTCGGACTGTCTTGGTGCGCTTTAAATAATATTTAAGCGCCTTCACTGGGCAGAGGAGTCTCTCCTGTTCCTCTCCCACTAAATCCGTAAGGCTTTGAATATCAAAAGAGCGTGGCCATGGTCGAGAAGGATCCTCATTCTTAGCTACGAAGTTTAAAATGAAGGAACATACTGCTTTTCCTTCCGCAAAGCCAATTCTTTTGTCTAGTGCTTGCAGTTTGCTGACTCTTTTAGCTGTAGCAAGCGCAACCAGAAAAATAGTCTTCCTCATAAGGTCTTGAAGCAAACTAGACCCCAGAGGTTCAAACTTGGAAGACATCAGCCATTTTAAGACCACATCCAAATTCCATGAGATTAGTTTTGGAGACTGAGCCTTGGATGTATTAAAAGATTTAAGCAAATCCGTCAAATCCTGGTTGCTTGAAACCTCAATGCCCCTATGGCGAAACACTGAAGCAAGCATAGAACAATATCCCTTAATTGTCGAAAGAAAAACGGTGCACTTGATGCAGATAAAGGAGAAAATCCGCAATCTGACTTAGAGTGGTTTCAAAAGAAGAGACTCCAGATTGTTTGCACCATTCTCTAAAATTAGCCCACTTAGACTGATAAACTTTGGATGACGAGGATCTCCTTGCTGCTGCAATAGACTTCGCAACTCCCCTCGAAAATCCTTTCTCTCGGAAACGTTGGATAGTCTGAATGCAGACAGCCGTAGAGCGGATAGGTTTTCGTTGAATCTCCTGTAGTGCGGCTGTCTGAGTAGATCTACTCGTTCGGGTAGTCTTCTCGGGAAATCTATTAGGAGATGTAGAAGTTCCGGGAACCATTCCCTCACTGGCCAGAATGGAGCCACCAGTGTCATTCTTGTGTTCCGATGGTTCACGAACTTGTTTAGAACTGCTCTTATTAACTTGAACGGTGGGAACGTGTATAGGTCCAGGTCCGACCAATTGACCATCATCGCATCCACCGATAGAGCTTGGCTGTCCGATACCGGAGAGCAGTAAAGAGGAAGTCGGAAGTTCTTGTTGGTGGCAAATAAATCCACCATCGGTTGGCCCCAAAGAGCCCACAGTAGACGGCATACATGGTCGTGTAACATCCATTCGGTTGCCAAAACTTGATTCCTCCTGCTGAGTTGGTCTGCTCTCACGTTTAGCTTTTCTTGGATGAACTTTGTGAGGAGAGTTACGTTGATCATTTCTGCCCACAGCACTAGATCTTTCGTCGCTTCGCATAACGAAAAGGAGTGAGTCCTGCCTGCTTTTTTATATATGACAGGGCCGTGGTGTTGTCCGAATTCACAAGGACCACTTTGTTCCGGATGACTGACTCGAACTCCATCAAACCTAGATGAATTGCTTTCAGTTCCTTTACACTGATATGTAATTCCCTCTCTTCTGGAGACCACAGGCCCGAAACCTCCCTGTCCTGTAGCGTCGCTCCCCATCCCCGATCTGATGCATCAGCAAACAGTTCGAGGTTCGGGCCCACCGGATGGAGGGATTTCCCTTGCAACAGTCTTTCCGCCGAGTTCCACCAATTCAGTTCTAACGATTCCTTCCAGGATTGGAAAAACGAAAGATTCTGGCAACTTCTTTCGTTCCCAGTGCTCTCTCAAATAGAATTGGAGAGGTCTCACGTGTAATCTTCCCCGAAAAACGAACTGCTCCAACGAAGTCAGCATCCCTAATAGGCGCATCCAGTCGTTGGCTGAGCATTGCAACTTCCTTATGAAGTCTCGCACTGACCCGCTGATCGGACGGAAAAGCCCGAAAAACTACTAAATCCATCCGTACTCCCAAATAAGTACTGACTTGGGACGAGATCAATTGCGATTTCTGGTGGTTCATGATCAGACCTAATTCCTTTGCTAACTGAAGCGTGACTTGAAGATCCTCCGCACACTTCTCCTTCGACTGTGAACAAAGAAGCCAGTCATCAAGGTATAGAGAAATCCTGATTCCTCTCAAATGAAGCCATTTGGCCACAGGTGTGAGAGCTATCGTAAACACCTGCGGTGCTGTCGAGAGACCAAAGCACATCGCCCTGAACTGGAACACTCTTCAGTTGAGAATGAAACGCAGATACTTCCTTGAAGCTGGATATATGTCGAAGAGTGGCTAACACCGTTTGGGTGGTCTCCATAGAGAACTTCGTCTTGCGTACGAATTTGTTCAGGGCACTTACGTCTAGCACTGGTCTCCAAACCCCCGATGACTTGGGGACAAGAAAGAGGCGGTTGTAAAAGCCTAGGCAAGGTGGAAGGGAGACCGTCTCTATGGCTTTCTTTTCTAAATGGGATACTATCTCCTCCTTGAGGATAGAGTATTTTCCTGAATTTTGCGAGTAGGAAGGAAACGGGATCGGGAGCATCGACATGGGAGGGATCTCTTCAAACGGGATCCTGTATCCCTCTTTGATGACAGAAACTGTCCACGGTTCCGCACCCTTCTCGTCCCAGACTTGCCAAAACTCTTGGAGTCTGGCTCCTACTAGTGTGCAGAGGTACACACACTCACTTTTTGGTTGTTGAAGGTCTGATTGATTTGGGTACGAATCTCGTCCTTCCTCGAGTCTTGGAGAAAGGGCGTGAAGAAGATCTGTTCCGAAAGGGCTTCTCGGGTTCCGGATTCATTGCAGGACGCGAAACCATAGTTTGCACTGTCCTTGGCTTCTTAGTTGATTGCGCCAGAAGGTCTTGAGTGGCTTTCTGCGCTAGCGACTCCGCAATCTCCGCTACTAAGGGTTGCAGGAACAGAAAGCGCTTATCTAAAGGAGCGAACAATAACGCTGACTTCTGAGAACGTGATACTCCTCTCACTGTGAAGGAGCACCACAACTGTCGCATTTTCAGCACTCCAATTGCAAATACCGAAGCCAGTTCTGACGCACTGTCACTGATGGCTTTATCGATACAGGATATCACTCCCGCAAATTCCGACATTTGTTGCTCCGACAGGCCAAAGCTCTTGACCTTCCTCCTGAGCGCACCAATGGACCAATCAAGGAAATTGATCACTTCCAGTAACCTAAAAACATTCTTGGAGATGATCCATTTCAGACGATGTAAAAAAGATCTTGGCGGAATTAAGGGCGAATCTCCGAGCTGTGTCGACTAAACTGGAGAAGTCCCCTTGGGAGGAGGCAGCGATTCCCAGTTTCGTACCAAACTTTACTCGTGGAAGAGAGTTTGGAGGGAGGAAAACAAAAAACTGTCTTCCCTTGATCCCTTTTAACACTAAGCCAATCATCCACTTTCTTTAGTGCTTTTCTGGCTGAAATCGAAAGCACCCGCTTCATGAAAGTCAAGGAACTCATCCTGGTGTCCCTCGCATACTGCGATTCTGGAGAAGGAGGGGCGGCAGGAGCGAAATCTTCCGAGAAGTTGTCAGCAAAAAATTTCAGTAGGAGTTTGTAATTAGACTGTACGGACTCCTTCTCTGCTTCCGGAAAGTCTTCTTCGCAGAGATTCTCTTTAGAAGAGACTGGGGAAAGGTCGACAGAACAATGTCCTCCCAGTTCTTCCTCCTCTGACAAAATATCCACTCTGCTATCCACTGCTCCAGCAAGGGGAGCGTGAACTGGATCCACAATCGGCAACGAAGAAACTTGCAGTTGCATCTGCTGAGTACCCGGCTGTATGGCAGGCAGCAGGGTGTCGGCGGCAGGGTAGGCGGCAGGGTGTGTGGGGTGGGTGGACGTTGGGGAGCGTGAGCTGTCACGCACGAGCGTACGCCACCTGGATTGAGCGTGAGCTGAGAGTCTGGTGCCAAAGCGAGCGGAGCTTCAGTACGCGTCAACATTTGCAATTGACCTAGCAGCCCTAAGATACTGTCTAACTTAGACTGCATATCTTGAAGGAAAACAGGAGGAGCAGATGCAAAAGCGGCGACATCCGACTTGGCAGAAGCAGGTGCGGCAGGTACACACACGGAAGTGTCAACTGGTGCCACCTTATTACGCTTTGCCTTGAGCGCGGGAGACTTGCGCTTGGAAAATTCTTCCTGCGAAGACGAAAACCTCTCTGGAGATTCCCAAAAACTACACAAAGGACCTTCCTGTCGCCTGAAAGAAGGTTTCTTCTTGGGTACTTGTCCCAAAGAAAGCTTGCGTGTTCTCTTCAACGGGCGAGACTCGTCCGGAAAACACCATCCCCTGCGCGGAGAGTCCTCCAAACTAGAAACGGAGGAAAGACACTTCCCTGAGTCGCCTTTTCCGTGGCGCTCAGCAGCAGTTTGGGAAATAGCAACAAAACTGCTTGAGGGGGCAACTGCTCGGGAGCAAGTCCCGCTCGCCTCCCTTGGACTGTCAGCATGCCTCCTCCCAGGGGCTGGGGAGTTTGGCAGAGGCTTAGGTCTAGGAGAAAGGAGGGCCAAACAGTCACCTCCTCCACAACACTCACACTAGGCACTGCATTCAACACCTTTTCTGACAGTGATTAACTGTCTTGCTCATCTTCTGCATGGTAGTGAGAATTACACTAAATTTAGAGTCCATTTGGACTTTAAGGGGACCGTCCGCTATGGCAGATGACATGTCAACTTGAAAAAATAAAAAATAGAGTTATTACATGCTTTCCAGAAGTTTCAGTCAATCATTTTTACAAATAACGAAGCTATAGCGGTTTTTAAATGATGACGTCATCGTAAGTGCGTCGTCTGCATGACTGAGTTTGACAGAATAGTTTTTGCTTGTTTATTTTTGCATTTATGTATACAGCGATTTTTTTAGATTTTTTTTTTTCGAAATTCTCATACATCTGGTAGCAATGAAAGGTGGTGTGACACTGCGTGAGAAGCGAGCTGCTCAGAGCGGTTATTTATAGGCGAGACTCAGAGAATGACTCAGTTACGCCTTGCCTTACCTTACAGACCTTACATCTTGTTCGGGTTGCCCCAGGTCCCTCAGTGTGAGGCGCCTCTAATGTCTACCAGAGAGTTGCTAGTACATCTTCTGGTATATTTTGCCTCTTCCAATCTTGGATGGTCTGGGATGCAGCTTAGATATTTGTCGAGCTAATTCTTAAACACATCTACGCTCACTCCTGATATATTCCTCAGATGAGCTGGCAACGCATTGAATAGACGCTGCATTATCGATGCTGGTGCGTAGTGGATTAATGTTCTGTGTGCTTTCCTTATTTTTCCTGGTATAGTTTTGGGCACTATTAATCTACCTCTTGCTTGCTCTTTCTGATATTTTTAGCTCCATGATGTTTTCGGCAATTCCTTCTATCTGTTTCCATGCCTGAATTATCATGTAGCGTTCTCTTCTCCTTTCTAGACTATATAATTTTAAGGATTGTAGTCTTTCCCAGTAGTCAAGGTCCTTAACTTCTTCTATTCTAGCTGTAAAGGACCTTTGTACATTCTCTATTTGTGCAATATCCTTTTGATAATGTGGGTACCATATCATATTGCAATATTCAAGTGGACTACGAACATATGTATTATAAAGCATAATCATGTGTTCAGCTTTTCTTGTTTTGAAGTGCCGTAACAACATTCCCATTTTTGCTTTACATTTTGCCACCAGAATTGCTATTTGATCATTGCATAACATGTTCCTATTCATCATCACACCAAGGTCTTTAACTGATTCCTTATTTGTGATTGTCTCATTATTAGGTCCCCTATATGCATATAGCTTTCCTTCTCTGTCTCCATAATTTATTGATTCAAATTTATCAGTTAAATGCCATCCTATTTACCTCTGCCCAATCATATACTTTGTTAAGGTCTCTTTGTAGCACGTTCCTATCTTCATCACAAGTAATTTCTCTACTTATTCTTGTGTCATCGGCGAAACTACTCACTACCGAGTCCTTAACATTACTGTCTATGTCTTCAATCATAATAACAAACAGTAATGCAGCTAACACCGTACCCTGTGGCACACCGGATATTACCTCAACTTTATCCGATTTCTCATCGTTTGCAATAACTATCTGTTTTCTGTTGTGTAAAAATTCTTTTAACCATCTTCCTACTTTATCCACTATATTATGTTTTCTAATTTTCTTCGCTAATATATTATGGTCTACCTTGTCAAAAGCTTTTGCAAAGTCAAGATAAACCACATCTGTTTCATTTCCGCTTTTCATACTTTTGTATGTGTTCTCACGGTGGACTAACAGTTGGGTTTGTGTACTTTTTCCGGGTACGAAACCATGTTGTCCTATATTAAACAAATTATTTTTTATTAAATGTTTCATTTTTCTTCATTACCCTTTCATACATTTTCATAATATGTGATGTTAGACTCACAGGCCTATAATTACTTGCCTCTAGTCTTGATCCACTTTTGAAAGTAGGGGTAATATATGCTAATTTGTGCACATCATAAATCTTGCCTGTATCTACACTTTGTCTTAATAATATTGCAAGTGGCTTTGTGATAGAATGAACTACTTTCTTTAACAAAACAGCAGGGAAACCATCAGGACCTGCAGCAGCTCCATTTTTAATTTCATTAATAGCCTGCACAATATCAGCTTCATTAATATCTATGTCAGCTAAATATTCACTATTTTTGTCCCTTACTTCTATATCATTATCTTCATTATCTATTCTAGGGGTGAATT
Source organism: Macrobrachium nipponense (assembly GCF_015104395.2). Taxonomy (NCBI): domain Eukaryota; kingdom Metazoa; phylum Arthropoda; class Malacostraca; order Decapoda; family Palaemonidae; genus Macrobrachium; species Macrobrachium nipponense. The sequence goes on from NC_061087.1 coordinate 54,759,667, forward strand.
CTCTCTTATATTGTTCTGCCAATATGTTGCATATTTCCTTTTTTTCATTCGTTAATCTCCCTTCAATTCTTAGAGGGCCTATTTCTATTCTTCTTTTATTCATCTTTTTTGTGTACGAGTATAATAGTTTGGGGTTTTGCTTGATAATTACTAGGGTTTTTTCTTCCAAGTCCCGTTTTTCATTTTCTTTTGATTGTATAATCTTTTGTTCTGCATTTTCTATCTTACTTTTTAGTTCTATAACTTTCCATGCATTTTTTTCTTTTGCAAGACCTTTTTTCCACTTTCTGATTTTCTGGAACAAGATCCTTCTGTCTCTTGGTATGCATGACTGATGTTTACTTTTCTTCTTTGGTATATATTTATCCACTATTTTCTCTAATATTTTATATAGTATCTCCGTATTTACCCTTACGTCATCACTTACAAAAATGTTATCCCAATCTTTGTTTAATTCTTCATTTATTTCTCACCATTTTATATTTTTACTGTAGAAGTTGTATTTTCCATATCCTTCCCACTTTTTCATTCCTTGCTTATCTCTGTTTTCACTTGCTTTGGAATGGACTGTTAATTCTATGACATTATGGTCTGAAATACTCGCATTATAAACTATTATTTCTTTAACATATTTCACCTCGTTCACAAATACTAGGTCTAAAGTATTTTCCTTTCTTGTTGGCAGGTGATTTATTTGTTGAATGTTGTATTCTAGTAGCATATCTAATAGCTTTTCGAATGGCCTCTTATCTTCTGCACTACTATTACTCTCTTTTTTTATATGTATAAATATAACGACAATCTCCTATTCGTTCTTTCCAGTCTACGAAATGAAAGTTAAAGTCTCCAGACCTATCAACTAGCGCTACCGTGAGTTTTGAAATTCTGCCATGACGTCAGAGACTATAGCTATATGTAACTACCAGGTAAGTTGTATACGTAAAAACCAGGGTTTGACTGTATATAAATAAGAAGAAAGAGAATTTAAATGAACTTACTTAGATCCATATTTCATAGTGTGGAGTAACTTCAACTCATGGTTCTTGTGTTCTTGCTGAAGAAGACTTACACTTGCTATTATAGCACTTATTGATTTGTAGGCAATTGCAGGGTCTAAGGGAACTCCTCCAAAAGTTACTTCTTGAGACCCCTCAATGACTAAGGCACTTTCACAGGCATCTATATTCAAGAGACAAAACTAAATTTTAAAAAAATATATAATATACAAGAATAAAACAAACAGTATACAATACCATTATGACAATAAATCCAAGACCTACTAATATACGTAATTACACAACCTGATTCATGTAAATTAAAAACTTATCCTTTCAAATTAATTATTTTGACAGTGTAGCTACTGTCTGTCCTATGGTCCACCCTCCCACATGCTCCATATGACACACCAAACAATATAAAAGAATTCTCTCATATTTGGTCTTGCTTTGACACTGTGACAATGTATAAAAGGACTCAAAGCAAGATGACTCTTTCCCTTGCCTATAGTGTCTACCTGGTTTTCCCAATCATCCTTCTCTTACAGATGCAGCAACAGAGCACAGGTTGGCCAAGATCCCTGTTCTGCTAATAATTTGAGCAATCGGTTACAGGCAGTTCCTAGTTATCGGTGGGTATTCCATTCCTCGGGGTATGCTGACATAAGCAAAAACAGTCATTATCCGAAACTCGGCGATTTACTGCACCATCATGGCGCCAATAACTGGTTATCACCGCCATAAGCACCTTTAGGGCGCTAAGAACCAGAACTGGCCCGTTATGGCGCCATCAATTGCTGATTTTATGGTGCTAGACAAGTGCCATAAAACCAAATTACCAATAACCAGGGACTGCCTCTATTTGTAAGTACTGGCAGCTCCCATTGAACAGCAGCATCAGTTAATGGCTATCTGGTTTTACAGCGCTTGTCTAGCGATGCTGTTAACTGGATTTTCCATGCCAATCTCTGCTTAGCAGTGCTGATCTCTGGTTAGCAGCACTGATCTCTTGTTAAAAGCAGCGGCGATTTCTGGTTACCGGAGACGATATCCAGTTAACAGTGCAGTTAATCATGTTTTTAGTGCTGTTATCGCCAATTTTCGTTTAGCTGCGATTTTCGGTTAGCAGCATTGGCCTGGAACAAATCCCCCCCCTCCCCCCGTTAACAGGGGGCTGCCTGTATTCGTTTTATTCATTTATATTAAGAATCAGATTTGTTTTGAGACTTTAATATGAAAACTACTTTTATAAATAAATTTATCTTTGAAAACTACTTTTATAAATAAATTTATCTTATTTAGAAGGTAAATGTATGCATTTGTGTTACTTTAAAATACATACATACTTGAATATACAAAATGCTATTCCATATATAGGCAGTCGCCACCTTACAACGGGGTTCCGTTCTTCAGACGTGTTGTAAGCAGAAAATCGTTGTAAGCAAAAAATTCGTCAAACATCCTAAGAAAACCTTACTTTTAATGCTTTTGGGTGTATTAGAAACTATGTAAAATGTATTTTTATTGCATTTTTCATAAAATAAACCTTCAAATACTGATTATTTTGCATTTTTGGAGTCATATTTCTTCCATCAGACCGGCGTCATAAGTGCCGTAACCCTGGAACAAGCATCGTAAAACTGGAAATACTTTCCCTGGAATATAATTGAAAAGTGGCATAACCCCAGAACGTCATAAGCCGGGGACTGCCTGTACTTATAAATGATATTTGTTGTATTCTTTGTTTATTGACCCTTTAATTATTAATGATACTACTTCTTTTGCAAGGGCCAACAAATTTTTTCCAGACCCTACAGACTAAGCTGTCAATGCATTTGTGGTGTCCACCAGAGGTGGCTTCTCTATGAATGGAATCAATTAGCCTACCTTTAAAACCTTCACTCTACAAGGCTCCAGCCCTCTTTCTCCACTGTTCTTCCAAAAGAGATGGAGTCTTGCTCCCACAGGCGCATGGAGGACTACATTTTCAACTTCTTTGTTGTCGTCTTTCAAGTGGTCTTTTTGACTGCTTGTGAAAAGAAAATGTTATGTTACCCCTTGCCCTTGCCTGTTATCTGTGTCTCCTTCCTCGAAAGGGCAATCTTTGCAATGGCGAGGTTAGCTTATTTTAAAAAGTTGACCAATCCCTAGGCCGTCTTGTAGATTGGGCTAGCAGGTTTTGTGTGGTTATTTCTGCAATTCTACAGTAATCTCATTTACTACCTCCTATGGAAACAGCGTGTTGCCTGTCCAAAGAGAAGACAGAGCTGACCTCTGATTAGAGGCTACATTCCTTGAGCTGAAAGAACAACATATAGTTCCTTTTTCTTCAAAATTCCCATGGCAAACAAGGAAGTCAAATCATGGGAACCGTCAGTTATTGCTCTGTCGGAGCAATAAATTGAAGTTTGCATAATAAAACTAATATTGTAATACTTACCTGAACACCTGAATTAGCCCTGGTCACTGACTAGCCCGAACTATATCCCCACAGATTTACCCACTAAGTGGGTAATTTTAACTGTCAGCATTACCAACACAGCAGGTAAAACCTACTCAAATGAGTTAGTTACCTGTGTTATTGTTGGCAAAGCTGGTGCAAATACCGGCCACCAAAGGCCTTTCTCCTCAGTTGAATCCATTCACTATCAAACTGAAGTGGGGACAAGGGCAGGAATCATTCAGATGTTCAGGTAAGTACCGTAGTGCCTCAGGATACAAAATTAATCCGTTCCAAAGCAACCTTCGTAACCTGATTTTTTCGTATCTCGAACTACGTTTTACATGTAAATTGCTTAATTCGTTCAAAGCCCTACAAAAACACCCCAGTAAATTTTATAATAAAGCTAAGTTGACCAATAAACAATGAAATACAACAATTTGGACCATTCAATAACTAACCTAACCTTTATTGTAGTACCTGTAAATAAAGTGTACTATTAGTGTACAGGGTACAAGAAATAATGTATGTACATGGAACCTTACCTTTTGAGTGAGGCGATCTCCAAAAGTGGCAGCAGAGGAGGAGGACAAATGGCAGAAAACATGAACGCTTAACTTTACGAAACACATTAAAAAATGGCAGAAAACATTAACACATTAAAAAATGGCAGAAAACATTAACACTAAACTTTACGAAACACAAACAAATGGCAGAGAACATTAACACCTAACTTTACAAAAAACTTAAAAAAAATTAAATTTCTTTTTTTTACCATTTTCTGATTTTTTTTTTTTTTTTTTTACTATTTCACTTTACATTTTTTTTTTTTTTTAATACAAAATTTCAATTTCTTCACCAATTTCAATTTTCTGTTTTTTCGTATCACTTGGACCTTCCTGTTTGCTTACTACTAAAGGACTCTTTAAAAAATAACTATCCAAGGAAGATTGCTTTTGCCTGCTTTTCAAAATGTTCCTGAAACGACTCAGGCAAACATCTTCGTACTGTGCAAGCATATGACCTGTGTAAGCCTTTTCGGGGTGTCTCTTTTCTACAAATGATTGCACTTTATGAAAAGCAGCTAGAGCATCCTTAATTTCTGCCGTTGTCATAGGGTCCTCCCCCTCCTCCTTGCTAGAGAACTCTTCTTGAACAATGTTATGTTGCATGGCCTCCAACTCCTTCAGGTCATCCATCCTAAACTCCTCTTGGTGCTCCTCGAGGTCATTGATGTCGTCCTCATCGACGACCACCTCCATGGACTTGCCGAGTGCAACGATCTCGTCAATATCTGGTTGGGAAACAGTTTCAGGATCGTCAACTGTTTCTGAATCTGCATCAGCTTCGCCCACGTTGAATCCCTCTAAGTCTCAGGCGGATACGGCATCAGGCCAGTTTCCTCCAGTTTCGCCTCGAGACCTCCTGCCAAGCTTGATCGATGACATTGCAATGCTCCTTCCAAAATTCACGCAAGGTGAGGTTTGTGATATTGGTGATGTCGAAACATCTCTTGAAAAGATGCTTTGTATACAGCTTCTTGAAGTTCAATATCACTTGCTGGTCCATGGGCTGGAGGAGAGGGGTGGTGTTAGATGGAAAATAAAGAACCTTGATAAAAGAATACTCTGCTAGGATATCTTCCTCAAGGCCAGGAGGGTGAGCAGGGGCACTGTCCAACACCAGCAGACATTTCAGAGGGAGGCACTTCTCTTCAAAGAATTTCTTCACTGTCGGGCCGAAACACAGATTTACCCACTCCGTGAACAAAAGTCTCATTACCCAGGCTTTCATATTGGCCCTCCACATCACTGGAAGCTTATCCTTTAGCACTTTGTGGGCCTTGAAGGCTCGAGGAGTCTCCGAATGATGGACAAGTAGGGGCTTCACTTTATAATCCCCATTGGCGTTGGAACAAAGTGCGAGCATAAGCCTGTCTTTCATAGGCTTATGCCCGGGTAGCTTCTTCTCTTCCTCCGTGATGTATATCTGACGAGGCATTTTTTTCCAAAAAAGGCCAGTCTCGTCACAGTTGAAGACTTGCTGAGAACTGTAGCCTTCCTTTATCGTCATCTCGTCGAACATCTTAATAAAGGCTTCGGCTGCTTTCGTGTCCGAGCTGGCAGCCTCCCCTAGTCCTGGGTTATTTAGGTCACGCTAAATGTGCAGGCTATATAAAATAAAAAGTGTAGTCTGTTTATATTTAATCTTAGGTTACATGCAACGCTAACAGCTCATGTTGGCTAATGCCTAGGAAAATTGTAGACACTGTTATCTGACAAGATTAACTAAATTAATAATACATTGTGGACCAATTCTTTAGGCAAAACTTCTAAAAGGAAGGACATTCTTTAACAATTCTAGCTTTCGTAAAAAGGCTAGCAATGATCGTGTATTACACTGACCATGTGCTCTCTAAACAGAGGACAGTTTCTATATTCAAAACAAACTTTTGTTCTACAGTTTTAAACCTAAATATTTTTCAATCTTAAAAATATAAAACTTTGGAGATGCCATGATCCCTAAAGAAAAAATAGATCAAAAGGTCTCAAAATGAGGAGCACTGGCTGGAGGCACTTAGTCTGCATTGACTAGAGAGGTAATAGTTCTTGGTCTTTTAACTGGCCCAATCATAAAACAAGATGGCCGATGCACATGCGCAATAGTTACTTCTGCAGTTTTTTATATATAGGAAACTGGGCACACCTTCGCTGAAGACAAGATAAAATTCCTTCTTGTCTTTGAGTCCATTATATTCTATCAAGTGCCATAGTGTTTATCATTATGGCATAATACCTGGCTACAAGACCAGGCTAAAAGATATTTCCTTTAATATTAGTCTAGTCACCATGGGGTGCTGGCACACACCATGGAGGGTAACTTCTTTGAGGATGAAACAGCGACTATGCTATCTAAAATGTTTCAAACTGGAAAATTTGTAAACATAGTGGTTAAATATCTTTATTTCTTAGTCGACTGCCTGTATTTTTTTGGCAATAGTTGTATAATAAGTGGTAAAAATTTTAAGCAAATCACTTCAATCATAAGGTAAACAAAGCACTTAGTACTTTATAATGGAGCCTTAAGGCATTGGCATGCCCCTTAACACCTAGGTTGGGAACTTGAACACGATCGAAAGTCTGTTATCTTCGTTATGACTTTACATAACTATATGAACAACTAGCCTTTCTAACAATAAAAAATGAAGTAGCCTAGCACAACTATTAAGCAGCCCATATGGACCCTATTAGAATCCCTAACTATTAAGATAGATTGTTAACAACACCACTGTTTATAAGTTGAACATGATTGAAAGTCTGTTATTTTACCTAGCTATTTGAATGATTAGGCTTAATATCAGTCAAACAGGAAGTAGCCTAGCGTATCCATTCAGTAGCCCAGATGGATCCTAAGATAAATCATATACCAAAGATCTTTAAGAACACATTGTTTAAAAGTATTACTTCAATATAATTAAACATTGTTTGTCGGCTAGCAAAGACGGAGCTTAGAGATCTCATAAACAAAACAAACAATTCTTGTAATTCACCTTGTGGGAGACACCAGCTCCCAAATTCAGTCAATTACGTTATCAGTTAAAAAAAAACTTTGAAAAATAAAAATTTTTCACAGCGACTTACCCTTTACCTAGCTTGATTCAAAGTTTGGTTCTTCCATGACAATCAAATACAACCTTGGAGCACTTATACATGCACCAATACTAACTGCCTCCTTAAATAACAGACTGAAATAAGATGAGAGTTGGTCTGACAAGAGATGTGTTGTTGACACAACAATGAACAGTATGCGGCATGTTGTTGCTACATCTGCAGGTTGATAATAGGAATGGAACCTAGGCAGCTGCTGTAGACAAGGGAAAGAGCCCTCTTGTCTTGAGTCCTATACTCTATCAGTGTCTAAGTGCACGATACTGGCCAGACCAACTAGAAGAGAAATCTTTGAAATTGGTTGGTCTATCTTATGAGGAGACACCAGCTCCCAAATTCAGTCAATTACGTTATCAGTTAAAAAAAAACTTTGAAAAATAAAATTTTTTCACAGCGACTTACCCTTTACCTAGCTTGATTCAAAGTTTGGTTCTTTCATGACAATCAAATACAACCTTGGAGCACTTATACATGCACCAATACTAACTGCCTCCTTAAATAACAGACTGAAATAAGATGAGAGTTGGTCTGACAAGAGATGTGTTGTTGACACAACAATGAACAGTATGCGGCATGTTGTTGCTACATCTGCAGGTTGATAATAGGAATGGAACCTAGGCAGCTGCTGTAGACAAGGGAAAGAGCCCTCTTGTCTTGAGTCCTATACTCTATCAGTGTCTAAGTGCACGATACTGGCCAGACCAACTAGAAGAGAAATCTTTGAAATTGGTTGGTCTATCTTATGGAGAACATCAATGGACTTGGGAGGAACTTCTTTGAGGACAAATGGCAGTTACTCTATCAAAATGAATGTCTTTCACCTTTCCACCAGAATGCCTTGTTCATCTTGCACATGCAAAGGTTAGTCTGGAATGGGAGACATTGAAACATTTGCTGGAGGTAGATCCTGGAAGAGCTACTGCAGCAAGACAGTGACAAAAATCTAACAAAGAGTATACAGCAAAAAAGAAAAAAAAATCATCTAATGCACATTTCAAGGAACTACAGTTGTAAGCTACTCATCCGGTCCAACAACCACACAGGACCAGACATACAAATGAGTTCATACTTACACAACAGGCAAAGAAAGTGGATAGTGTTGGTAGGTGAGTGAGAGCTATTCCTCCACTCACCAGTGTTGGTAGGTGAGTGAGGGCTATTCCCCCACTCACCAGAGTTGGTAGGTGAGTGAGGGCTATTCCCCCACTCACCGGAGTTGGTAGGTGGGTGAGGGCTATTCCCCCAATCACCAGTGTTGGTAGGTGGGTGATAGCTATTCCTCCATTCACCAGTGTTGGTAGGTGGGTGAAAGTATTCCTCCATTCACCAGTGTTGGTAGGTGGGTGATGGCTATTCCCCCAATCACCAGTGTTGGTTAGGGGTGGGTGAGGGCTATTCCCCACCATCCCCAAGTGTTGGTAGTGGGTGGGGCTATTTCCCCCAATCACCAGTGGTTTTGGCTATTCCCCCAATCCGCCAGTGTTTGGTAGGTGGGTTGAGGGCTATTCCCCCTCACTCAGTGTTTGGTAGGTGGGTGAGGGCTATTCCCCCCAATCACCAGTGTTTGGTATTGGGGGTGGAAGGGCCTTTCCCCAACTCACCCCCAAGTGTTGGTAGGTGGGTGCGGGCTATTCCAAATCCACCAGTGGTTGGTTTAGGTGGGTGGGACTGTTACACCTCACCAGTGTTTGGTAGGTGGGTGAGGGCTATTCCCCCAACTCAGTGTTGGTAGGTGGGTGAAGGGGCCTTATTCCCCAGTACCAGTGTTGGTAGGTGGGTGAGGGCTATTCCCCTACTCACCAGTTGGTTAGGGTGGGTGGAGTGCTATTCCCCCATCACCATTGTGGTAGGTGGGGTTGAGGGCTAATTCAATCACCAGTGTTGGTAAGGGTGGGTGAAGGGCTATTTCCCCAATCACCGTTTGTTTGGTTAGGGTGGGTTGGAGGGCCTATTCCCCCAATCACCAGTGTTGGTAGGTGGGTGAGGGCTATTCCCCTCCAACTCACCAGTGTTGGTAGGTGGGTGAGGGCTACCCAAATCACCAGTAATTGGGGTACCCCCAGGTGGGTGAGGGCTATTCATCCACCCCCGTGTTGGTAGGTAGGTGAGGGCTATTCCCCCTAATCACCAGTGTTGGTATGGTGGGAAGGGCTATTCCCCCGAGTCACCAGTGTTGGTAGGTGGGTGAGGGGCCCCCCATCCCCCCCACCCCAAATCACCAGTGTTGGTAGGTGGGTGGGGCATTTCCCCAATCAGAGGTTGGTAAGGTGGGGTGAGGGCTATTGCCCCAATCACCAGTGTTGGTAGGTTGGGTTGAGGTCTATCCCCCAATCACCAGTGTTTGGAGGTGTAGTGGGTATTCCCTCCAATCACAACATGTTGGTTTTAGGGTGGGTATGGGCTTATTCCCCCAATTGGACCATGTTTGGTAGGGTGGGTGGGGCTTAGTTCCCTCCAAGCTCACCGCATTGTTTGGTTAGGGTGTGAGGCTATATCCTCGGGGAATCACCAGTGTTGGTAGGGTGGTGTGAGGGTTTCCCCCTACTTCCCCAACCCCAGTGTTGTGGTGGGTGAAGGGCTATTCCCTAGGGATAAACAAGAAGGCCATATTTCCACCAGTGTTGGTAGTGGTGAGGGCCTAATTCCTCCACTCACAATGTTGGTAGGTGGGTGGCTATTCCCCCAGGCACCAGTGTTTGTGGTGGGTGAGGCTTTTCCCTACTCACCAGTGTTGGAGGTGGTTGGGCATTCTCATCACCCAGTGTTGGTAGGTGGGTGAGGGCTTATTTCCTCCACTACCGTGTTGTAGGTGGGTGAGGGGCTATTCCCTACTCACCATTGTTGTATTTGTGTGAGGGCTATTCCTCCATCGCGTGTTTGTGGTGGGTGAGGCTATCCTTCCAATGACCATTGTTGGTTATGGGTGGGCTATTCCCTAAAAAAAAAACAATCACCATTGTTGGTAGTGTGGGTGGGCTATTCCCCCAATCACCAGTGGTGGTAGGTGGGTGAGGGCTATTCCTCCAATTCCCAGTGTTGGTAGTGGGTGAGGGCTGTCCTCCATCACATTGGTTGGTAGGTGGGTGAGGTCTTATTCCTCCAAGTCACCAGTGTTGGTAGGTGGGTGAGGGCTATTCCCCCAATCACAGTGTTGGTATGATGGGTGATGGCTATTCTCCAGCCACAGTGTTGTAGTGGTGAGGCTATTCCTCCATCACCAGTGTTTGGTAGGTGGGTGAGGCTATTCTCCAACCACCAGTGTTGGTAGGTGGGTGATGGCTATTCCTCCAATCACCAGTGTGGTAAGGTGGGTGGTGCTATTTCCTCCAACTCACCAGTGTTGTTAAGTGGTGGGGCTATTCTCCACTTCACGTGTTGGTAGTGGGTGAGGGCTATTCCTCACTCACCGGTGTTGGTATGTGTGAGGTGCTATTCCCCCCCCAATCACCAGTGATGGTAGGGTGTGTGAGGGCCTATTCCTCCAACACCAGTGTTGTATTTGGGTGAGGGCTAGTCCTCCATCACCAATGTTGGTAGGGTGGGTGAGGGATATTCACTCCAACCAGCAGTGTTGTAGGTGTTAGGCTATTCTCCACTCACCTGTGTTGGTATTTGGAAGGAGGGCTATTCCTCCACTCACCAGTGTTGTAGGGTGGGGTGAGGGATATTCCCACTCACCAGTGTTGGTGGTGGTGAGGGGGTATTCCTCACTAATCAGTGTTGGTAAGGATGGGTGCGGGCTATTCCCCCTACTCACCAGTGTTGGTAGGTGGGTGAGGCTATTCCTCCACTCACCAGTGTGTAGGGTGGGTGAGGGCTTTCCCCCCAGTCACCAGTGTTGTATAGTGGGTGAGGGCTTTCCTCCACCACCAGTGTTGGTAAGCTGGGTGAGGGCTATTTCCCCCCTCCCAGTGTAGGTAGTGGGTGTGCTTTCTCCGGCCATCACCATTTTGGTAGGTGGGTGAGGGCTTCCCTTACCCCCAATCACCAGTGTTGGTAGTTGGTGGGCTAATTCCCCATCTCCAGTGTTGGTAGTTGGGTGAGGGCTATTCCCCCAATCACCATGTTGGTCAGGTGGTGAGGGCTATTACCCCACTCACCCATTGTGTGGGAGGTGGTGAGTGCTATTCCCTCCAATCACCAGTGTTGGTAGGTGGATGAGGGCTATCCTCCAATAGACCAGTGTGGTAGGTGTGTGAGGGCTATTCCTCCAATCACCGTGTTGGAGGTGGGTGAGGGCTTAGGTCCTTCCAATCCAACCAGTGTGTTGTAGGTGGGTGAGTGCTATTCCTCAATAACCAGTGTTTGGTAGGTGGGTGAGGGCTATTCCTCCCAATCCCCACCAGGTTGTTTGGTTAGGTGGGTGAGGGGGTAGTCCTTCCATTCCATCCAGTTTGGTAGGTGGGTTGAGGGCTTTCCTCCACCTCACCAGTTGGTTGGTTGGTGGGTGAGGGCATTCCTCCACTCACCAGGGTGTTGGTAAGGTGGGTGAAGGCTATTCCTCCTCCTTGCACCCAGTGGCTGGTTAGGTTGGGTAGGGGCTATTCCTCCTCACTCTGACCAGTTTTGGTTAAGGTGGGTGAAGGGCTATTCCTCCACTCACCATGTTGGTAGGGGTAGGTGAGGGCTTATTCCCCCCAATCCACCAGGGTTGTAGGGTGGGTGAGGGCCCTAATTTTCCCTCCATCACCAGTTTGTTGGTAGGTGGGTGAGGGCTAATTCCCATCCCAGTGTTTTTGGTAGGGTGGGTGAGGGCTATTCCCCCTCCACTCTCCATGTTGGTAAGTGGTGAGGTCCTATTCCTTCCACTCACTCAATGTTGGTCAGTGGGTGTTGGTGGGTGAGGGTCTATTCCTCCAACTCACCAGGTGTGGTAAGGTGGGTGAAGGCTTAATTCCTCCTCTCACAGTTGGTCTTCGGTGAGGTCGGGTGTGGAGGCTAAGTTCCCCCTCCAACTTCACCAGTGGTTGGTAAGGTGGGTGGGGAGGCTCATTGTCCCCCACCTCACCAACATGTTGTAGGATAGGTGGGGAGGGCTATTCCCCCAACATCATCCAGTGTTAGGTAGGTGGGTGTAGGGCTATTCCCAATGCCAATCCCAAGTGTTGGTAGGTGGGTGATGGGAGCTATTATATGCCCCTCCAATCACCAAGTGTTGGTAGGATGGGGATGAGGGCCTATTCCCCCTCCAACTCTACCAGTGTTGGCTAAGTGGGTGAGGGCTATTCCTTGCCGAATCAACCGTGTTGGTAGGTGGGTTGAGGTGTTTCCCCACAATCACAGGGATGGTTGGCCGTGGGTGAGGGCTAATTCCCCCAATCCAAGTGTTGGTAGGTGGGTGAGGGCAATTTCCCCCAATCACCAGTGTTGGTAAGGTGGGTGAGGGGCTATTCCCCCAATCACCAGTGTTGGTCAGGTGGGTGAGGGCCTATTCCCCAATTCACTCAGTGGTTGAGGTGGGTGAGGGGCTATTCCCCCAATTCCCCCAACCAGTGTTGTAGGTGGGTGAGGGCCTATTCCTCCAGTACTCAGTGTTGGTAAGGCTGGGTGAGGGCCTATTCCTCATCAACTCCAGTGGCTTGGGTAAGGTGGCTGAGGGCCTATTCCTCCAAACTCACCAGAATGTTGGTAAGGTGGGTGATGGGACTATTCCCCCCAAATCACCAGTGTTGGTCGGTGGGTGAGGGCTATTGCCTTCCAATCACCAGTGTTTGGTAGGTGGGCTGAGGGCGGATCCACCCTTATTCCCTCATCCAGTCAGTTGGTTTGGAAGGATGGGTGAGGGGCTATTCCCCCCCTTACTCACCAGTGTTGGTAGGTGGGGTGAGGGCTATTCCTTCAATCAACCGATGTTGGTCGGTGGGTTGGAGGCTATCCCCCCTACTCACCAGGGTGTGGTAGGTTGGGTAGGGCTAATTCCCCTACCTCAACCAGTGTTGGTAGGTGGGCGTGAGGGCTATTCCCCCACTAACTCACCACAGTGCTTGGTAGGGGGGAGTGAGGGCTGTATTCTGTCAAATCATCCCCAGTGGTTATGGATAAGGTGGGTGATGGGCTATTCCTCCACTCACCACGTTTGGGTTAAGCTAGGTGGGTGAGGGCTATTCCTTCCCCTAATATCACCGTCGTTGGTTAGGTGAGGTGGGGAGGGCTAATTCCCCTGTACTCACCAGTGTTGGTAGGTGGGTGAGGGCTATTCCCCCAATCCACCAAGTGTTGGTAGGGTGGGTGAGGGCCATTCTTCCCCAACTCACAGGATTCGTTGGTAATGGGGTGGGGATGGGTGGGTGAGGGCTTCCCCTACTCACCATTGTGGTTTAAGGTTGGGTGAGGGCTATTTCTCCATCACGGTGTTGGGTATGGGTGGGGTGGAGGGCTAATTCTCCAATTCCACCAGTGTTGGTAGGTGGGTGAGGGCTGATTCCCCCTCCACCAGTGTTGGTAGATTGGTGAAGGGCTAATTCCTCCAAAATCCAACCATGGTTTGGTTAGGTGGGTGCGGGCTTATTTCCTCCACTCACCATGGTGGGTAGGTTGGGGGTGAGGGCTATTTCCTTACCATCACCAGTGGTTTGGTAGGTGGGTGCCCGGGCTATTCCCCCAAATCACCAGTGATGGTAGGTGGGTGAGGGCATTCCTCCAACCACCCAGTGTTGGTAGGGTGGGTGTGATGGCTATTCCCTCCAATCACGTTTTGTTTTTTTTGGTTATGGTGGGTGATGGCTATTCCTCCAACCACAGGGTGTTTGGTAAGGGTGGGTGAGGGGCATTCTCCTCCAATTCCACCAGTGGTTGGTAGGTGGGTGAGGGGCCTAATTCCTCATCCTCACCAGTTTTGGGGTTAGGTGGTGGAGGGGCTATTCCTCCACTCACCATGGGTTGGTACGGTGGGTGAGGGGCTATTCCTTCCCCCCTCAAAACCAGTGTTGGTAGGTGGGTGAGGGCCTAATTTCCTCCAATTCACCATGGTGGTAGGTGGGTGAGGGCTATTCCTCCAATCCATCCAGTGTTTGGTAGGTTGGGTGAGCTGGATTCCCCTACTTTCCACCAGTGTTGGTAGGTGGGTGAGGGCTATTCCTCCACTCACCAGTGTTGGTAGGTGGGTGAGGGCTATTCCTCCACTCACCAGTGTTGGTAGGTGGGTGAGGGCTATTCCTCCACTCACCAGTGTTGGTAGGTGGGTGAGGGCTATTCCTCCACTCACCAGTGTTGGTAGGTGGGTGAGGGCTATTCCTCCACGAATCAGTGTTGGTAGGTTGGGTGATGGGTATTCCCTCCTACTCACTCAGTGGGTTGGTAGGTGGGTGAGGGCTATTCCTCCACTCACCAGTGTTGGTAGGTGGGTGAGGGCTATTCCTCCACTCACCAGTGTTGGTAGGTGGGTGAGGGCTATTCCTCCACTCACCAGTGTTGGTAGATGGGGTGAGGGCTATTTCCCCAATCACCAGTGTAGGTGGTGGGGTTGCGGGCTATTCCCCCAATCACTCATGTTTGGTGGTGGTGAGGGCTATTCCCCCACTCACCCATGTTTGAAAGTAAGGTGTGGTGAGGCTATTCCCCCACTCACTCAGTGTTGGTAGGTGGGTGAGGGGGATTCCCCTACTCACCAGTGTTGGTAGGTGGGTGAGGGCTATTCCCCCACTCACCAGTGTTGGTAGGTGGGTGAGGGCTATTCCTCCAATCACCAGTGTTGGTAGGTGGGTGAGGGCTATTCCTCCACTCACCAGTGTTGGTAGGTGGGTGAGGGCTATTCCTCCGATCATGTTTGGTAGTGGTGAGGCTATTCCCCACTCACCAGTGTTGGTAGGTGGGTGAGGGCTATTCCTCCACTCACCAGTGTTGGTAGGTGGGTGAGGGCTATTCCCCCACTCACCAGTGTTGGTAGGTGGGTGAGGGCTATTCCTCCACTCACCAGTGTTGGTAGGTGGGTGAGGGCTATTCCCCCAATCACCAGTGTTGGTAGGTGGGTGGGGCCTATCCCCCAATCACCAGTGTTGGTAGTGGGTGAGGGCTATTCCCCCACTCACCAGTGGTTGGTAGTGGGTGAGCTATTCCCCCACTCACCAGTGTTGCGTAGTGGGTGAGGGATTCCCTACTCACCAGTGTTTGGTATGTGGGTGGGGCTATTCCCGCACTCACTAGTGTTGGAAGGTAGGTGGAGCTATTCTCCAATCACCAGTGTTGGTAGGTGTGAGGGCTAGTCCTCTCCCAATACCAGTGTTGGTACAGGTGTGTGAGGGCTATTCTCAATACCAGTGTTTGGTAGTGGGTGAGGGGTATTCCTCAATCATCGGTGTTGGTAGGTGGGTTAGGGGCTATTCTCCACTCCCATGTGGGTTGGTGGGGTGCGGCTATATCCTACCACTCACCGTGTTGTAGGTGGTGAAGGCATTCCTCCTCCTCACCAGTGCTGTAGGTGGGTGAGGGCTTTCTCCACTCACCAGTGTTGGTAAGTGGGTGAGTGCTATTTCCTCACTCCAATGTTGATAGGTTGGGTGAGGGTGCTGTGATTCCCGGGTCCCCCAATCACCAGTGTTGGTAGGGTGGGTGGGGTGATAGGGCTATTCCCTCCCAATCAACCAGTGTTGGTAGGTTGGGTGTTGGGCTTTTCTTCCTCCAATCACCAGTGTTTTGGGTAGGTGGGTGAGGCTATTCCTCCACTCAACCAGTTAGTTGGTAAGTGGGTGATGGGCTATTCCTCCACTTCACCAACATGTTTGGTAAGGTTTGGGTGAGGGCTATTCCCCCAATCACCAGTGTGGGGTAGGTGGGTGAGGGCAATTCCCCTAATCACCAGTTGTTGGTAGGTGGGTGAGGGCTATTCCCCCAATCAACCAAGTTTTGGTTGGTAGGTGGGTGAGGGCTTTCCTTCCCCCAATCCACCAGTTGTTTGGTAGTGGGTTGGAGGGACTTATCCCCCCCAATCACCAGGTTGGTTGGTATGGGTGGGTGAAGGGCTATTCCTCCAATCACCAGTGTTTGGTAGGTGGGTGTGAGGGCTATTCCTCCAATCACCATTGCTGGGTAACTGGGATGAGGGACTATTCCTCCAATCACCACCAGGTTTTGGTAGGTGGGTGGGAGGGCTATTCCCCCCCGCCAATCAACCATGTTTGGTAGGTGGGTGAGGGCTTTATTGCCGTCAATCACCAGTTTTTGGTTTTGTAGGTGGGGTGAGGGCTATCCCCCTACCCTCACCAAGTGTTTGGTAGGTGGGTGGAGGGTTCTATCCCCCTACCCTTATCCCCCTACTCACCAGTAGTTGGGTAGGTGGGGTGAGGGCTATTTCCTCCAATCATCAAGTGTTTGGTAGGTGGTTGGGTGATGGCCTATTCCATCCTTCCACTCACCAGTGTTTGGTAGGTGGGTGAGGGGAGGCTAATCCCCCTACTCCCCGCCAGTGGTTTGGTAGGTGGGTGATGGGCCCTATTCCTGTACTCAAAGTCCACCACAGTGTCGGTAGGTGGGTGTGAGGGCTATTCCTCCACTCAACCACAGTGTTGGTTAGGTAGGTGAGGGCTATCCCCTACTCACCTCCCAGTGTTGGTAGGGGTGGTTGTGGGGCTATTCCCCCCCAAATCACCAGTATTGGTAGGTTGGGTGTGAGGGTCTATTTCCCAATCCAATCGCCATGTTTGTTGGTAGGTGGGTGAGGGTGTCTATCCCCCTACTCAAACCACGGTCACAGGTTGGGTAGGTTGGATGAGGGCTATTCCTCCACTCACCAATTAGTTGGTTAGGTTAGGGATGGGTAAAAGGAGGCTATCCCCCGTTGCCCCCACCTACTCCAGTGTTTGGTATGTGGGGTGGGGAGGGCTATTGCCTCTACTCACCAGTGTTGGTAGGGTGGGTGAGGGGCTATTGTCCTCCACTCCACCACAGTGTTTGGTAGGTGGATTGAGGGTGGCGTATTCCTCCATTCCACCTCAGTGTTTGGGTAGGTGGGGTGAGGGCTATCCCCCTACTCCCACCAGTGTTGGGGTAGGTGGATTGAGGGCTATTCCTCCCACTCCCAAAGTGGGTTGGTAGGTGGGTTGAGGGCCTATCCCCCTACTCACCGCCAGTTGTTGGTAGGTGGGTGATGGGCTATTCCTCTACTCCAAGACAGTGTTGGTATGGAGGGTGAGGGCTTAATTCCTTCCTTCCTCCACCTCCCCAGTGTTGGTAGGTGGGGTGAAGGGGCTATTCCTCCATTCACCACACAGTGTTGGTAGGTGGGTGACGGGCCTAATCCCCCTACTCAACCAGTTGGGTTTGGATAAGGTGGGTGAGGGCTATTCCCCCAATCCCCACCAGTTGTTTGGTAGCTGGGTTAGGGCTATTCCCCCGCCCCACTCAACCAGTTGGTTGGTAGCTGGGTTTAGGGCTATTCCCCCCTCCCCACCTCACCAGTTGGTTTTGGTAGCTGGGGTTAGGGCTATTTCCCCCACTCACCAGTGTTGGTAGGGGGGTGGGTTGAGGGTCTAGATTCCATCCACTCACCAGTGTTGGTAGGTGGTGATAGGAGGGCTGCTATTCCCCCAACCTCAACCAGTGTTTGGTAAGGTGGGTGAGGGCTATTCCTCCACTCGCATTGTGTATTGGTAGGTGGGTGAGGGCTACCTCCATCACCAGTGTTGGTCGGAGGGTGAGGGTTCATCCACTCACCAGTGTTTGGTAGGTGGAGGGCTATTGGGGCCCCAATCACCATGTTAGGGAGGGTGAGGCTATTCTCCACTCACCAGTGTTTGGTAGGTGGGTAAGGGCTATTCCCCCAATCACCCGTGTTGGTATGAGGTGAGGCCTATTCCTCCACTCACCAGTGTTGGTAGATGAGTGAGAGCTATTCCCCCAATCACCCGTGTTGGTAGGAGGGTGAGGGCTATTCCTCCACTCACCAGTGTTGGTAGATGAGTGAGAGCTATTCCCCCAATCCCCAGTGTTGGTAGGAGGGTGAGGGCTATTCCTCCACTCACCAGTGTTGGTAGATGATGAGAGCTATTCCCCCAATCAACCCGTGTTGGTAGAAGGGGGGGGGCTGAAGGGCTATTCCTCCCCACTCACCAAGTTGTTGGTACGATAGTGAGAAGCTATTCCCCCAATCCCCCAATGTTTGGTAGGAGGGTTGAGGGCTTATTTGATTCCTCCACTCACCCAGCAGTGTTTGGTAAGATTGAGTGAAGGGAGCTATTCCCCTTCCCATACAAATCAACCCCGTGTTGGGTAAGGTTGGGTGAGGGCTAATTCCTCCACTCACCACAGTGTTGGTTAGATGAGTAAGAAGCTTATTCCCCCTCCAATCCCCAGTGTTTAGGTAAGGAAGGGTGAGGGTGCTATTCCCCCAATCAGCCCAGTGTTGGTAGATTGAGTGAAGAGCTATTTTCCCCCAAATCACCCCGTGTTGGTTCAGGAGGGTGAGGGCTTTTTTCCTTCCCCACTCACCAAGTTGTTCTGGTTAGGTGGGATGAAGGGCTTTCCCCATTTCCCCATTCACCCAGTGTTGGTATGGTGGGTGAGGGCCCTATTCCCCCCAATCACCAAGTGTTTGGTAGGTGGGTGAAGGGCTATTCCCCAACCTCACCGTGGTTTGGTAAGGGGTTGAGGGCTATTTCCTTCAACTCACCAGTGTTGGTAGATGAAAGTGAGAGCTATTCCCCCAATCCCCAGCCCGTTGTTGGTAGGAGGGTGATGGGCTATTCCTCCACTCCACCACTTCAGTGTTGGTAGGTTGGGGGTGAGGGCGCTTAATTCCTCCCACTCCACTCGCCAACGTGGCGTTAGGCGTAGGTGGGTGAGGGGCTATTTCCCTCCCAATTCCCCCACAGGTTGGTAGGACTTTACCAGTGTTTGGTATATGGGTGAAGGGCTATTCCCCCCAACTCAACCCTATATCAATGTGTTGGTAGGGTGGGTTTGAGGGTTAATTCCTTAATTCCCTCACTCACCTAAGTACAGTTTGGTTGGAGGAGGGTGAAGGGCTATTTCCCTCCACCAACTCACCAGTACAGTTGGATTGGTAGGGAGGGTGAGGGTCTATTCCTCCACTCACCTACAGTTTGTTGGATAGGGAGGTGGGAGGGCTATTTCCTCCCACTCCCACCAGTGTTATGGTAGGTGTGATGGGAGGTACATATTCCTATTCCAGCTCACCCTGTTTGTTAGGTGGGTGGAGGGCTATTCCTCCACTCAACCAGTTGTTGTGGTAGGGTGGTGAGGGCTATTCCTCCACTCAACCAGTGTTTGGGTACTGGTGGGTGGAGGGCTTATTCCACCTTCCCTCTCACCATAGTGGTTGGTACAGGAGGGTGAGGGACTACTTCCTCCACTCACCACAGTGTTGGTAGGTGGGTGAGGGCTTATTCCCCTCCACTCACCGAGTGTTGGTATAGGGTGGGTGAGCGTGGCTATTCCATTCCACTCACCAGTTGTTGGTAGGTGGGTGAGGGCTCATTATCCCTCCACTAACTCACCAGTTGTTTGGTATGGTGGGTGAGGGGCTATTGCCCCCCAATATACCAGTGTTGGTAAGGAGGGTGAGGGCTTTCCTCCACCTCACCATTGTTGGTATGGTGGGTTGAGGGCTTATTGTCCCCCAACTCACCAGTCGTTGGTCATAGGTGGGTGAGGGATATTCCTCCCATTCCACCATTGTTGTCCAGGTTGATGTGGGGCCTATTCCCCCAATCCACCAGTGTTCTCGGGTACATGGGCATAGGGTGAGGGCTATTCCTCCACTCACCATGTTTGGGATAGGCTGGGTGAGGGCTATTCCCTCCTAACTCACCAATGATGTTAAGGTAGGAGTGGGTAGACCAGGGCTTTATTCCCCACAATGCCCAAACCAGTTGTTGGAACTACAGGGGAAGGGTGAGGGCTATTCCTCCACTCACCAGTGTTGGTAGGTGGGTGAGGGCTAGTTCCCCCCAATCCCCACCAGTGGCTTTTGGTAGGTGGGTGAGGGCATATTCCCCCATCCACTCACCAGTTTTGGTGGTTTAGGTGGGTTGGGCTATTCCCCTCAACTCACCTGTGTTATGGTTTATAGGGTGGAGGGTCTATTCCTCCATTCCCCCAATCACCAGTGGTTGGTAGGTATAAGGGTGAGGGCTGCTATTACCCCCCAACATAATCACCAGTGATGGAGTGGGTGAAGGTGGGTGCGTGATTTCCCCCAATCACCAGTGGGTGGTAGGAGGGTTAGGGCTATTTCCCCCTCCACTCACCAGTGTTGGTAGGTGTGTGAGGGCCTATTCCCCCATCATCCAGTTGGTTGGTAGTGGGTGAGGGGCTATTCCCAATCACCAGGGTGTTGGTAGGTGGGATTGTTGAGGGCTATTCCCCCAATCCACCAGTGTTTGGTAGATGGTGTGGGCTAGTGG
This sequence comes from Macrobrachium nipponense, assembly GCF_015104395.2. Lineage (NCBI taxonomy): Eukaryota > Metazoa > Arthropoda > Malacostraca > Decapoda > Palaemonidae > Macrobrachium > Macrobrachium nipponense. The sequence continues at coordinate 54,780,128 of NC_061087.1, forward strand.
GTGCCGGGGGGCGGGGGCTAATCACCAGGTTGGTTGGTAAGGAGGGTGGGAGGGGCCTATTCCTCCACTCACCATCTTTGGTAGGGTGGTGAGGCTTTCCGCAATTCCCCCAACCAGTGTTGGTAGGTGGTGAGGGCGAATTTCCCCCCATCACCAGTGTTGGTAGGTGGGTGAGGGGCTAGTTCCCCAATCCACCAGTGTGGTAGGTGTTTGAGGGCCCTATCCCCATCACGCGAGTTTGGTTGGTAAGTTGGGTGAAGGCTATTCCCCCTCCAACTCACCAGTGTTTGGTAAGGTTTGGGTTGAAGGGCTTTATTCCCCCAATCACCAGGCGTTGGTAAGGGGTGGGTGAGGGCTATTCCCCCCCAATCCCAGTGTTGGTAGTGGGTGGGAGGCTATTCCCCCCAATCACCAGTGGTTGTAGGGAGGGTGAGGGCTATTCCCCTCCAACTCACCAGTGGTTGGGTAGGTGGGTTGGGGAGGGCTAATTCCCACAATCACCGAGGGTGTTGGTAGGTGGGTGAGAGCTATTCCCCCAATCAACCAGTGTTTGGTAGTGGTTGAGGGCTTATTCCCCAATCACCAGTGTTGTTAGGGTGGGTGAGGGCTATTCCCCCAATCCACCAGAGGTTGGTAGGTGGGTGAGCTATTCCCCCAATCACCCGTTGTTGGTAAGGGGGTGGGAGGACTTATTCCTCCCTCACCAGGGTGTTTGTTGGTGGGTGAGGCTATTCCCCCAATCACCAGTGTTGGTAGGTGGGGAGGGCTATCCCCCAATCACCGTGTTTGGTAAGGAGGGTTGGGAGGGCTATTCGCGGGTGCCACTCACCAGGGTGGTTGTAGGTGGGTGAGGGCTTATTCCCCCAATCACCATTGTTGGTTACGGTGGGTGAGGGCTATTCCCCATCACCAGGGTGTTGTACGGGTGGGTGAGGGATATTCCCCATTTCCACCAGTGGTTGGTAGTTGGGTGAGGGCCCTATCCCCCAATCACCAGTTTGGTTGTAGGTGGGTGAGGGCTATTCCCTCAAATCACCCGTGTTTGTTTGGGGGGGGTAAGGGGGTAGTGGTAGGAGGGTGAGGGCTATCCTCCACTCCCAGGTGTTGGTAGGTGGGTTGAGGGCTGTATTCCCCCAATCACCAGTGTTTGTTTACTGGGGTGGGAGGGCTATTCCCCAACACCAGTGTTGGTAGGGGTTGGGTCAGGGCTGATTCCCCCAAATCAACCAGTTGTTGGTAGGTTTTGGTGTTGTTGGGGGGGTTAGGTTGGGGGGAGGGGGGGGGTTTTTTGGTGAGGGCTAATTCCCCCAATCACCAGTGTTGGTAGGTGGGTGAGGGCTTTAATTTCCCCAATCAACCAGTGTTGGTAGAGGGTTGAGGGCTATTCCTCCACTCACCAGTGGTTGGGTGTAGGGTTGGGAGGCTATTCCCCCAATCACCAGGGGTTGTTGGTAGGTGGGTAGGGCTATTCCCCCAAATCACCAGTGTTGGTGGGGGTGAGCTATTCCCTCCAACTCACCCAGTGTTTTGGTAGGTGGGGATGGCTATTCCCCAATCACCAGGGTGTTGGTAGGGATAATAAAGGGCGCGGGCTATTCCCCCATCCACCATGTTGGTAGGAGGGTGATGGCTATTCCTCCACTCACCAGTGTTGGTAGGTGGTTGAGCGTATTCCCCAATCACCAGTGTTGTAGGGTGTGTGCGGGCTATTCCCCCAATCCCACCATTGTTGGTAGGTGGGGTTAGGGCCTAATTACCCACCAATCACAGTGTTTGGTAGGTGGGTGAGGGCTTATTCCCCCAATCACCATTGGTTGGTAGGTGGGTGAGGGCTTATCCCCCAATCACCGGCGGGCAGTGGGGTTGGTAGGGTGGGTGAGGGCTATTCCCCCAAATCACCAGTGTTGGTTTAGGAGGGTGAGGGCTATTCCTCCACTCACCCTATTTGGGTAAGTGGGTGAGGGCTATTCCCCCAATCCACAGTTGTTGTGTAGGTGGGTAGGGCTATTCCCATCACCAGTGTTGGTTAGGTGGGTGAGGGCTTATTCCCCCAATCACCGATGTTGGTAGAGAGGGTGAGGGCTATTCCTCCACTCACCAGGGTGTTGGTAGGAGGGTGAGGCTATTCCCCCAATCACCAGTGTTGAGCGTGTGGAGGGTGAAGCTTATTCCCGCAATCACCAAGTGTTGGTATTGGGTGATGGATATTCCCCCAATCACAGTGTGGTAGGAGGGTGAGGGCTAATTCCTCACTCACCAGTGTTTGGTAGGTGGTGAGGGCTTATTCCCCCAATCACCAGGGTGTTTGGTAGGGTGGGTGAGGGCTATTCCCCAATCACCAGTGTTTGGTAGATTGGTGAGGGCCCCTAATTCCTCCACCTCCTCGCGAGTTGTTTTGGTAGGTGGGTGAGGGCTATTCCCCCAATCACCAGTGGGTTTTGGGTAGGGTGGGGTGAGGGCTTATTCCCCCTAATCACCGTGTTGGGTAGAGGGTGAGGGCTTATTTCCTCCACTTCACCCGTGTTGGTAGTTTTGGGGTGAGGGCTATTCCCCCAATCACCAGTGTTTGGAGGTGGGTGAGGGCTATTCCCCCAATCACCAGGGTGTTAAGTAGGAGGGTGAGGGCTATTTCCTCCACTCACCATTGTTTAGGTGGGTGAGGGCTATTCTCCCCAATCACCAGTGGTGGTAGGTGTGTGGGGCTATTCCCCCAATCACCCTTGTTGGTAGCGGGTGGAGGGGGCTTATTCCTCCACTCATCTCACCAGGTGTTGGTAGGTTGGGGTGGGGGCTATTCCCTCCCATCACCAGGGATTGTTGGTACCGTTTGGGTGCCCCCAAGGCTATTCCCCCATTCACCATGTTGGTTAGGTTGTGGTGTCAGGGCTATTCCCCCATCAACCAGGGTTGGTAGGTGGGTGAGGGCTTATTATTCCCCCAACAATCACCAGATGTTGGTCAGGTGGGATGTGTAGGGCTATTTTCCCCCAAGCACCAGTGTTTGGGTAAGGAGGGTTGAGGTCCCCCCAATTCCTCCCTCACCAGTGTGGTAGGTGGGTGAGGGCTATTTCCCCCAATCACCAGTGTTGGTATGGTGGGTGAGGGCTATTCCCCCCAATCACAGTGTTTGGTAGGGAGTGGCTGGAGGCTTATTCCCCCTCCAACTCACAACGTGTTGGTAGGTGGGTGATAGGGCTATTTCCCCCAATTCCACCTCGTGTTGGTAGGTGGGTCGAGGGCATTTCCTCTAATCACCAGTTGGTTGGTACAGGAAGGGTGAGGGCTATTCCTCCACTCACCAGTGTTGGTAGGTGGGTTGGAGGGCATTCCCCCCCCAATCACCAGGTTTGGTAGGGTGGGGTGAGGGCTTTCCCCCAATTCACCATGTTGGTAGGTGGGTGAGGGCCTATTCCCCCACAATCACCAGTGGATTGGTACAGGTGCGAAGTTGGGAGTGGCTATTTCCCCCAATCACACAGGGTGTTGGTAGGTGGGTGAGTGCTATTCCCTTCCAACTCACCAGTTTTTGTTGGTAGGTGGAGGGTGGGGAGGGCTATTCCGTCCACCCCAATCCCACCTCTGGTTGTTAGGAGGGTGAGGGCTATTCCTCCACTCCCAGATTTGGGTACAAGGGTTGGGTGAGGGCTAATTACCCCCAATTCCAACAGATGTTGGTCAGGTGGGTTGAGGCCTATCCCCCCAATCACCACAGTTGTTGGCTAAGGTGGGTGAGGGCTATTCCTCCCAATCACCACAGTGTTGGTAGGATGGGTGGAGGGCTATTCCTCCACTCACCAAGTGGTTGGTTGGTAAGGTCGGGGTGACGGGCCTAATTCCTCCTCCAATCACCGCAGTGTTGGTTGGTAGGGAGGGTGAAGGGTTATTCACCTTGCCTAATCCACCCGTTGTTGGTGTTGGTGGAGGATATGCCCCAACCAAGTCAACCCAGTTGTAATGGTAGGAGGGTGACGGGCTATTCCTCCATCTCACCAGTGTTTGGTAGGCTGGGTGAGGGCTATTTCCCCCAATCCCACCAGTGTTGGTATTGGGTGGAGGGCTATTCCCCCAATCCACCAGTGTTTGGTAGGGAGGGTTAGGGCTATTCCTCCGTCTCACCAGTGTTTTTGGTCAAGGTGGGTGATTCGGGCTATTCCCTCCACCAATCCCAGTGTTTGGTTAGGTGGGTGAGGGCGGATTCCCCAATCCACAAGGGTGGGGTTGGCTAGGAGGGTTGCCAGGGCATTCCCTCCACCTCACCAGTGTTGGTATGTGGGTGTGAGGGCTTATTCACCCCAAAATCACCCAGGTGTTGGTGTAGGTGGGTTGAGGGCTTATTCCCCCATCACCACTGTTGGTAGCCAGGGTGAGAGGTCCTATTCCTCCACTCACCAAGTTGTTGGGTTTAAAGGGGTCTTGGGTTGGAGGGCTATTCTCGTCAGGGGAATCACCAGTGTTGGTAAGTTATGGGTGACCCGGGTCCTATTTCCCCCAATCACCAGTGTTGGTAGGTGGGTGGGTGAGGGCTATTCCCCAATCCACCAGTGTTGGTAGGTTGGCGGTGAGGGCCTATTCCCCCAATCACCGGTTTGGTTGGTAGGTGTGGGTGAGGGCATTCCCCCTTCCACATCACCAGTTTAGCAGTTGGGTGAGGGCTATTCCCCTACTCACCAGTGTTGGTAGGTGGGTGAGCGGCTATTCCAATCACCCAGTGTCGGTAGGGTGGGTGAGGGCTATTCTCCAAGTCACCAGTGTTGGTAGTTGGGTGAGGCTATTCCTCCACTCACAGTGTGGAGGTGTAGTGAGGGCATATCCTCCAATCTCACCCAGTGGGTAGGTGGAGTGAGGGCTATTCCCCCAATCACCAGTGAGGTAGGTGGGTGAGGGCTTCCTCCACTACCAGGTTGGTATGTGGTGGAGGGCTATTCTCCACTCACAGTGTTGGTAGGTGAGGAGGGCTATTTCCCCCACTCACCGTGTTGTAGGGGTGAGGCTATTCCTCCACGAATCAGTGTTGTAGTGGGCTGAGGGCTATTCCCCTACTCACCAGTGTTTGTAGGTGGGTGCAGGCTATTCTCCACTCACAGTGTGGTAGGTGGGTGAGGGCTATTCCTCCACTCACCAGTGTTGGTAGGTGGGTGAGGCTATTCCTCCACTCACCCCAGTGTTGGTGATGGGTGAGGTATTCCCCCCAATCACCCAGTGTAGGTAGGTGGGTGAGGCTATTCCCCCAATCACCGAGTGGGGTAGGTGGTGAGCTATTCCCCCACTCACCAGTGTATGTTAGGTGGGTGAGGGCTATTCCCCCACTCACAGTGTTGGTGAGTGTGGGTTGAGGGGGATTCCCCCTACTCACCAGTGTTGTAGGTGGGTGAGGCTAATTCCCCACTCATCTAGGTTGGAAGTAGTGAGGGCATCCCTCCAAATCACAGTGTTGGTAGGATGGGTGAGGCTATTCCCCAATAAACCAGTGTTGGTAGTGGTGAGGGCTATTCCTTCCAATCACCAGTGTTGGTAGGTGGGTGAGGGGTATTCCTCCAATCATCAGTGTTGGTAGGGGGGTTGAGGCTAGTTAAGAATTCCTCCAGCACCAGTGTTGGTTGGTGGGTGAGGGCTATTCCTCCACTCACCAGTGTTGGTAGGTGGGTGAAGGCTATTCCTCCTCTCACCAGTGCTGGTAGGTGGGTGAGGGCTATTCCTCCACTCACCAGTGTTGGTAAGTGGGTGAGGGGCTATCCTCCACTCACCAATGTTGGTAGGGTAGGGTGGGTGAGGGGCTAATTCCCCCAAGCCAATCACCAAGTGGGGGTTGGGGTAGGTTGGTGTGGGCAATTCCCCCTAATCACCCAGTGTTGGTAGGTGGGTGAGGGCTATTCCCCCAAATCACCAGTGTTGGGTAGGTGGGTGGGGAGGGCTACTTACCCCAATCACCAGTGTTCGTAGGGGGTGGGTGAGGGTGGCTATCCCCCCAAATCACCAGTTGTTGGTAAGGTGGGTGAGGGCTATTCCTCCAATCACCAGTGTTGGTAGGTGGGTGAGGGCTATTCCTCCAATCACCAGTGTTGGTAGGTGGGTGAGGGCTATTCCTCCAATCACCAGTGTTGGTAGGTGGGTGAGGGCTATTCCCCCAATCACCAGTGTTGGTAGGTGGGTGGAGGGCTAGTTCCATTCAATCACCAGGTGGGTAGGTAGGTGGGTGAGGGCTTATCCCCTACTGCACTTTTTCAGTGTTGGTAGGTGGGTGAGGGCTATCCCCCTACTCACCAGTGTTGGTAGGTGGGTGAGGGCTATTCCTCCAATCATCAGTGTTGGTAGGTGGGTGATGGCTATTCCTCCACTCACCAGTGTTGGTAGGTGGGTGAGGGCTATCCCCCTACTCACCAGTGTTGGTAGGTGGGTGAGGGCTATTCCTCTACTCACCAGTGTTGGTAGGTGGGTGAGGGCTATTCCTCCACTCACCAGTGTTGGTAGGTGGGTGAGGGCTATCCCCCTACTCACCAGTGTTGGTAGGTGGGTGAGGGCTATTCCCCCAATCACCAGTATTGGTAGGTGGGTGAGGGCTATTCCCCCAATCACCAGTGTTGGTAGGTGGTGAGGGCTATCCCCTACTCACCAGTGGTTGGTAGGTGGAATGGTGCTATTCCTCACTCACCAGTGTTGGTGGTGGGTAAAGGTATTCCCCCTAATCACCAGTGTGGTAGGTGGGTGGGGCTATTCCTATACTCACAGTGTTGGTAGGTGGGTGAGGGCTATTCCTCCACTCACCAGTGTTGGTAGGTGGGTGAGGGCTATTCCTCCACTCACCAGTGTTGGTAGGTGGGTGAGGGCTATCCCCCTACTCACCAGTGTTGGTAGGTGGGTGAGGGCTATTCCCCCAATCACCAGTATTGGTAGGTGGGTGAGGGCTATTCCCCCAATCACCAGTGTTGGTAGGTGGGTGCTATTCTCCCCACTCACCAGTTTGGTTAGGTTGGGTGGGCCAGGTTGGGTGGAGGGCTATTTCCCCCATCAGCCAGTGTTGGAGGTTGGGTGAGGGCGCCCTATCCCCTACCCTCCACCAGTGTTGGTAGGTGGGATGAGGGCTATTTCCTTCCACCCCAGGTGTTGGTAGTTTTTGGGTAGGGCTATCCTACAACTCACCAGTATTGGTAGGAGGGTGAGGGCTATTCCTCCACTCACCAGTGTTGGTAAGGTGGGTGAGGGCTATTCCCCCTAACAATCCACCCGTGTTTGGTAAAGGTGGGTTGGAGGCTATTCCTCCACTCACCAGGTGGGTTGGGTAGGGTTGGTGAGGGCTATTCCCACGATTCCACCAGTGTTGGTAGGTGGGTGAGGGCCTATTCCTCCACCTCAACCAGTGTTGGTAGGTTGGGTTGAAGGGGCTATTCCCCCAATCCACCCGTGGTTGGTAGGTGGGTGAAGGGCTATTTCCACTCACCAGTGGGTTGGTAGGGTGGGTGAAGGGGCTATTCCTCCACTCCACCAGTGTTGGTAGATAGTGAGAGCCTATTCCCCCAAATCACCGTGTTGGTAGGGGGTGGGTGAGGGCTATTCCCTCCAACTCACCCAGTTTGGTTGGTAGGATTGGAGTGGGGAGAGCTATTCCCAATCACCAATGTTGGTAGGTGGGTGAGGGCTATTCCTCCACTCACCAGTGTTGGTAGATGAGTGAGAGCTATTCCCCCAATCACCAGTGTTGGTAGGAGGGTGAGGGCTATTCCTCCACTCACCAGTGTTGGTAGGTGGGTGAGGGCTATTCCTCCACTCACCAGTGTTGGTAGGTGGGTGAGGGCTATTCCTCACTCACCAGTTTGGTAGATGAGTGAGAGCTAATTCCCCCAATCACCAGTGTTGGTAGGAGGGTGAGGCTATTCCCCAAATCACCAGTGTTTGGTAGGTGGTGGAGGGCTTTCCCCAATCACCAGTGTTGGTAGGTGGGTGGGCTAGTCCCCAATCACAACCGTGTTGGTTAGGTGGTGAGGGCTATTCCTCCACTCACCAGTGTTGGTAGATAAGTGAGAGCTTTTCCCCTTCACAGTGTTGGTAGGTGGGTGAGGGCTATTCCTCCACTCACCAGTGTTGGTAGATGAGTGAGAGCTATTCCCCCAATCACCAGTGTTGGTAGGTGGGTGAGGGCTATTCCTCCACTCACCAGTGTTGGTAGATGAGTGAGAGCTATTCCCCAATTACCAATGTTGGTAGGTGGGTGAGAGCTATTCTCCACTCCACCGTGTTGGGAATGAGTGAGAGCTATCCCGCCAATCACCGTGGTTGGTAGGAGGGGTGAGGGGCTATTCCTCCACCACCAGTGTTGTAGGATGGGTGAGGTTTTCCTCCACTCAATCAGAGTTGGTAGTGGGTGGAGGGCTATTTCCTCCACTCACCAGTGTTGGTAGATGAGTGAGAGCTATTCCCAATCACCAAGTGTTGGTAAGGTGGGTGAGGGCTATTCCCGCAATCACCCAGTGTTGGTAGGTTGGGTGAGGGCTATTCCCAATCAACCAGTGTTGGTAGGTGGGTGAGGGCTATTCCTCTACTCACCAGTGTTGGTAGGTGGGTAAAGGCTATTGCCCCCAATCACCCAAGTGGTTTGGTAAGGTGGTGAGGCTATTCCCCCAATCAACCAGTGTTGGTAGGTGGGTGAAGCTTTATTCTGCCACCTCCAAATCCCAGTGTTGGTGGTATGGTGAGGGCTATTCCTTCCAACCACCCATGGTTGGTAAGTGGTGAGGGCTATTCCCCCTTCCCAATCCACCAGTGCTTGGTAGGTGGTAGGGCTATTTTCTCTCCAACCAAGGCCATGTTGGTAGGGTGGGTGAGGGAGATTCCTCCAACCACCGTGTTGGTAGGTGGGTGAGGGCCTATTCCTCACTTCACCACAGGTGTTGGTAGGGGGTGGGTGAGGGCTATTCCCTCTCCAACCACCAGTTGTTGGTAGGCTGGGTGAGGGCCTAATCTCCTCCAACCAGCCAGGTTGGTTTGGTAGGTGGGTGATGGGCGTACTTCCCCCTCCAATCACCAAGTGTCTGGTTAAAGTGGGTGAGGGTCTATTCCTCCCAACCACCAGTTGGTTAGGGGTGGGTGGAGGGCTTATTCCCCTCCAACTCACCAGTGTTGGTAGGTGGTAAGGGGCCTATTCCCCAATCACCAGTGCTTGGTAAGGGTGGTGAGGGCTAATTCCATTCCCTTTCCACTCACCAGTGTTTGGTAGGTGGGCTGAGGGTATTCCTCCACTCCACCAGGTGTTGGTAGGTGGGTGAGGGCTATTCCCCCTCCAACTTCACCACAGTGTTGGTAGGTGGGTGACGGGCTATTCCTCCACTTCCACCAGTGTTGGTAAGGGTGGATTAAGGGCTTTCCCTCCCACTCACCAAGTGTTGGTAGGTGGGTGAGGGCTATTCCCCAACTCACCAAGTGTTTGGTACGGCTGGGTTGAGGGCTACTTCCCCTCCTCCACTCAACCAGTGCTTGGTAGGTGGGTGAGGGCTATTCCCCAATACCACCAGTGTTGGTAGGTGGTGAGGGCTATTCTCATCACCAGGTTGGTAGGTGGGTGAGGGCTGATTCCCCCTCCCTCACCAGTGTTGGTAGGTGGGTGAGGGCTATTTCCCTCACCAGTGTTGGTAGGGGGTGAGGGGCATTCCTCCCAGTCACTATCATGTTGGTAGGTGGGTGAAGGGCTATTCCCACTTCCACCAGTGTTGGTGGTGGGTGAGGGCTATTCCCCCACTCACCATTGTTGGTTAGGCTGGGGAGGGTAGGCCCCTCCTACCAGTGTTGGTAGGGTGGGTGAGGGCTATTCCTCCCAATCACCAGTGTTGTAGGTGGTGAGGGCATCCTCCAATCATCAGTGTTGGTAGTGGGTGAGGTCTATTCTCCATCATCAGGTGGTTGTAGGTGGGTGAGGGGCTATTCCTTCCAATCATCAGTGTTGGTAGGTGGGCTGGAGGGCTATTTCCTCCACTCACCAATGGTTGGTAGGAGGGTGAGGGCTATTCCTCCACTCACCAGTGTTGGTAGGTGGGTGAGGGCTATTCCTCCACTCAACCAAGTGTTGGTGGTGGGTGAGGCTTATTCCCAATCACCAGTTGGTTCGCTGGTGGGTGAGGTATCCCTACTCACCAGGTGTTGGTAGTGGGTGAGGGCTTTAATTCCTCCAACTCACCAAGTGTTGGTAGGTGGGTTGAGGGCCCCTATTTCCTGCCAATCCCGCTGTTGGTAGGCTGGGTGAGGCCTATTCCCATCACCCAGCTGTTGGTAGGTGGGTGAGGGCTATTCCTCCACTCACCAGTGTTGGTAGGTGGGTGAGGGCTATTCCTCCACTCACCAGTGTTGGTATGGTGGTGAGGGCTAATTCTCCCTACTCACCAGTGGTGGTAGGGTGGGTGAGGGGTTTTCTATTCCCTACTCACCAGTTGTTGGTAGGTGGGTGATGGCTATTCCTCTAACTCCAGGGTTGGTTAGGTAGGTGGGTGAGGGCTATTCCCTCCACTCACCAGTGTTTGGGTTTAGGTGGATGAGGCTATTCCCTCCAACTCACCAGTGTTGGTAGGTGGTGATGCGGGCTATTCCCTCACTCACCAGGTTCGGTTCGGTAGGTGGCGTGAGGGCCTATTCCCCTTCTAACTCACCAGTGTTTGGTAGTGGGTGAGGGCTATTCCTCTACTCACAAGGTGTTCGGTAGGTGGGTGAGGGCTATTCCTCCTACTCACCACATGTTGGTTAGGGGTGAGGGCTATTCCTCTGCACTCACGGCAGTGGGTTGTAGGGTGGGTGAGGGCTTATTCCTCCTACTCACCATGTTGGTTAGTGGGGAAAGGGCTATCCCCCAACTCACCAGGTGTTCGGAAGTGGGTGAACGGGCTATTTCCCCCTATGCCACCGTGCTTGGTAGCGTGGGTGAGGCCTATCCCCCTCTCACCAGTTGTTGGTAGGTTGGGTGAGGGCTTATTCCCTCCAACTCACCAGTGTTGGTAGGCTGGGCTGAGGGCTATTCCTCCTCACACAGGGTGTTTTGGTAAGGTGGGTGAGGGCTATTTCCTCCCTACTCCCCAGTGGTAGGTGGGTTGCGGGCTATTCCTTACTCACCAGGTGGTTGGTAGGTGGGTGAGGGCTATTCCATCCTACTCACCACGTGTTGGTAAGGTGGGTGATGGGCTATTTCCTCTACTCACCAGTGTTGGTAGGTGGCATGAGGGCTATTCCCCCTATCCCTCACCAGTGTTGGTAGGTGGGTGAGGGCTATTCCCCTACTCACCAGTGTTGGTAGGTGGGTGAGGGCTATTCCTCCACTCACCAGTGTTGGTAGGTGGGTGAGGGCTATTCCTCCACTCACCAGTGTTGGTAGGTGGGTGAGGGCTATTCCTCCACTCACCAGTGTTGGTAGGTGGGTGAGGGCTATTCCTCCACTCACCAGTGTTGGTAGGTGGGTGAGGGCTATTCCTCCACTCACCAGTGTTGGTAGGTGGGTGAGGGCATCCCCTACTTCCACCAGTGTTGTAGGTGGGTGAGGCCTATTCCTCCAATCCACCAGTTTTGGTTAGGTAGGTGGGTGAGGGCTATTCCCCTACTCACCAGTGTTGGTAGGTGGGTGAGGGCTATTCCCCATCACCAGTGAATTGGTAGGTGGGTGAGGGCTATTCCCCCAATCACCAGTGTTGGTAGGTGGGTGAGGGCTATTCCTCCACTCACCAGTGTTGGTAGGTGGGTGAGGGCTATTCCTCCACTCACCAGTGTTGGTAGATGGGTGAGGGCTATTCCTCCACCCACCAGTGTTTTGGTGAGGGGTGAGTGGGAGGGCTATTTCCCCCACTCACCAGTTGTGGTGGGTGGAGGGCTATTCCTCCACCTCACCAGTATTATTACCAATGTTGGAGGGGCAAATTCCACCAGTGTTGGCCCCCAAGTGAGGTGGGAGGGCTATTTCCGCCACTCCCCCAACCAGTTATTGGTAGGTGGGTGAGGGCTATTCCTCCAATCACCAGTGTTGGTAGGTGGGTGAGGGGCCTTTTCCCCCAATCCCACTCCCAGTGGTTGGGTATGGGTGGGTGAATGGGGCTATTCCCCCAGATTCACCAGTGTTGGTAGGTGGGTGAGAGGCTATTCCTCCTCCACTCACTGGGAGGTGGGGGTTGGGGCCCAGGTGGGGTTTTGGAAGGCCTATTCCCCAACCCATTTTGGTTAGGTGGGAGGGTTGAAAGGGCCCCCCCTTTATTTCCTTCCGCCCCCTTCCACCAGGTTGTTGGTAGGGAATGGGTGAGGGCTATTCCTCCACTCACCCCGTGGGGTTGGTTTTTTTTAAGGAATTTGGTTGTTGGGCTATTCCCTCCCACCCACCAGTTGTTTTTTTTGGGTAGGGGTGGAAAGGGGGAGGCTTTCCCAACTCCAAACCAGGGTTGTGGGGTGGGGGGGTGGTTTTTTTGGAAGGGCCTATTTCCCCCTCCCCACTTCACCAGTATTAGTACATGAGTGAGGGCAATTTCCCCAGTGTTGGCAGTTGAGTGAGGGCTATTTCTCCACTCACCAGTATTGGTAGGTGGGTGAGGGCTATTCCCCCAATCACCAGTGTTGGTAGGTGGGTGAGGGCTATTCCCCCAATCACCAGTGTTGGCAGTTGAGTGAGGGCTATTTCCCCACTCACCAGTATTGGTAGGTGGGTGAGGGCTATTCCCCCAATCACCAGTGTTGGTAGGTGGGTGAGGGCTATTTCCCGACTCACCAGTGTTGGCAGGTGAGTGAGGGCTATTTTTCCCCACTCACCAGTGTTGGTAGGTGAGCGAGGGCTATTTCCCCACTCACCAGTGTTGGCAGGTGAGTGAGGGCTATTCCCTATACCAACAGTTAACCACCTTGTTACCAAGTTCAATGAATGTTCCAGCTTGTACCGAAGGATGTCTCCTAAAAAAGAAGGCAGTGGTTTGTATTTTTATAGGAGTTTTTTGTGAGCAGAATACAAGTATATTAGACAACTTCCCAGGAGTGAAAACAACATTCAACAATTTGGTTTTAAATGGCAATAGATTTCCGTTACTTTCAACTTAGCAAAATACTAGTCAAACACAAAATAAATAGAAGACTTAAATGTACTTCATTAATTTTCACTAAGTTTCATATTCTAATCATGAAACACTAGTACATTAATATTAAGAGATTCCTTAGATATAGGATTATATTTTTCACTGCCTTCCACAAATTTGACTGAAATAAAAATAACAGTTACCGTTACAACAAATAAACCAAAATAATGAATTTCAAGGTATCTAATTTCATCTCTGAGCACATAACTATACATTTCTTACACAACATACTTTATTAACTATTACAGGTGACCAATGTAGTACCTAACAATGCATCCAATTGTCAACAGATAAGTTGATCTCTGATACTGGAAAATTGACAACAATGGTCACTGATGCCAAATACAGCAATACAAAACTTGCAAAAAATATAAGTAAATTTTCCATTTTTTTAATAATTTCAAATGTATATTTATTTGAAAATAAGTCTCCCAAAATACACTACGCAATATACTATATATTACATTATACCTCTTAAGTGCACTCTACTATAAAACTGATATACATATGCACTGTTTACTTACAACTTTAAGGCCCAATGGATACACTTACCCCGCAGTTTTTCTAAACTGGCCAAATTATCCATCAAAAGTGCCCATAAACGTTCCATCTCCCTGTCACTATCTATATGAATCTTCAAGTCACATTCCAAATTTGAAACAGCACTGCATCCTGGTGCTTGTTCACTTGTCGCTTTACAACTGTCAAAAAATGTATTATGTAACAATTCAACGATACACACTAATCAAGGGTTAATATTATTATTACATTAATATAGTTGTTTTTACATTAACAACTAATAAATGCACAATATATTCCATATAAAAATTTATGGTACCTAAGCATTTTTATATTGTAAAAGATTTTGGGGTAAAACCATGTGATGGTAGTTAAAAAAATAAAAGAGCCAAAAATTGGTCTTGAAATAACAAAATACATTAAAAAGTTTTCTGGTCCAAAATAACTTATGATTGAGTACCGTTAATGTAAACATAAGTAGTAACACTACAACTTAACAGACTTTTGTAGTCAGGCCTTTCTGATATGTAACAAAGTCCTTTAAATAATAAAGACTCAATCTTATTTATTACCTGCTCTTGAATACATTCTAGATATCTTACAGCTAACAGCAAATCCACAAAGATTTCAAATTGAAACTAATGTCCATTTTATACTTTGCATGCAATTTAAGAGAAACACGTCAACCCCGGTATTTGCAGGGGATAGGGACCACTCCCACCCATGAAGACTGAAACCCTCCTCTAAAAACACTAATAAATGCCAATTTTAATAGTTCAAACACCAAAGACCCCCCTCTAAAAATGCTTATAACTGCTGGTATTTTAATAGCTCAAACACAAAATACACCTTAAACTACCATCCTAAAACACTTCAATGTCACTTAAATATTTCAATTTCACTTTAACATCATTTTAATATTTCAATATCACTTTAATATCATTTCAATATGTATATAATTACTGAGCATTGTATCTATAAGAGGTGAGAAAACCAGTTTATGAGCTGCACTAACCAACGAGGTTCGCTATACAGAGGTCCCTTGAATACTATAAAGGGGTCCCTTGGGTCCCTCCTAAACTTAAGGTGAGGAGAAGACCAGTTATTACCTGCCAAAGTTTCAAAACCTGTTCCTTTCCACAAGTCTCTTTCTCTCTCTCTCTGAGTTATTATTTAACCCAATTACTATCATTACAGGCACAGTATTATTTTAATTATTATCATTATTAAAATTTTTTTTTTTTTGGTCTATCACAGTCCTCCAATTTGACTGGGTGGTATTTATAGTGTGGGGTTCCGGGTTGCATCCTGTCTCCTTAGGAGTCCATCACTTTTCTTACTATGTGTGCTGTTTCTAGGATCACACTCTTCTGCATGAGTCCTGGAGCTACTTCAGCCTCTAGTTTTTCAAGATTCCTTTTCAAGGATCTTGGGATCGTGCCTAGTGTTCCTATGATTATGAGTACAATTTCCACTGGCATATCCCATATCCTTCTTATTTCTATTTTTAGGTCTTGATACTTATCCATTTTTCCCCTCTTTTTCTTCAACTCTGATGTCCCATGGTATAGCGACATTAATGAGTGATACTTTCTTCTTGATTTTGTCAATTAACGTCACGTCTGATCTACTTGCATGTATCACCCCATCTGTTCTGATACCATAGTCCCAGAGGATCTTTGCCTGATTGTTTTCTATCACTCCAGGTTGGTGCTCGAACCACTTATAACTGCAAGGTAGCTGATGTTTCTTGCACAGGCTCCAGTGGAGGGCTTTTGCCACTGAATCATGCCTCTTTTTGTACTGGTTCTGTGCAAGTGCCGGACATCCACTTGCTATGTGGTTTTTATGGCTTCCTTTTTCGTATTGCACTTCCTACATATGGGAGAGATGTTATTTCTTTGAATATATCTGGTTCTTAGGGCCTGATCTTGTGCCGCTGTTATCACTCACATTACCATCCACCCCGGAAACGCTGCGGAAAGCATATCTGTGGGGATCTGAGGGACCAAAGACACTTCTCTCAAAGGTGCTGAAAGCGCTTGATCCATCCCCAACAACTCGTTGCTCAAACCTGCCAGCTGGTTTGAACCAGACCTCATGACCAGGTCCCGTCCGAACGCAGAATACTGGAAAGTCAAGACAAAACTTGTCCTGAAGAAAAGGACATCCTTGGAGACACACACGTGGGAGATGCTTAAGAACATACTGATGGAGTACCAAAAGAAGCACCGAAGTGTGACTCAAGAAGGAAGAAAGAGACAAGTCCTGAGAAGCTATTTTAGTTGGTAAAGAATGAGGAGAAACGTCTGAGACAGTTGGATACAGCGAAGAGGAAGTGAAGGAGAAAGAAGGAGATGAAGCCAACCTTTTAAGGGGCAGAAAATACACCGATTCACTCCCCCCTTGGTAATCCAGACACATTTCTTTGGTAAATTCAGGGAAATTCCTAAGAACATGGTCCCGAATGTTAGAAACTCCCTGATGAAAGCACTGTCTGAATAACAGTCTGTACTCTAGAGAAAGGCCAAACCAATTGGCATTATACTCTTGCCAAATTAAACGAGATACTCTCCAAAGAGCTCTCACCCGACAGGCCCTCCGAATTAGCCCCCAAAGGGAAAGGAACCTTGGACGAAGAAGGAATGTCCTCTCTACTCTCTACTACAGACCCTGACTCTATCAAATCTATGGAAGGCTTAACAGACTTAAAGAGTGGCACACTAGTCAAAGGGACCAAAAATTCCAAGGGATCCAAAGGGGACCCAGATCTACCTGGGTTGAAATCTGAACCCAAGGGAAGCTGTCCTTGCAACTTCTCCAATACCTCTACCTTTGGATCCCTAACTGTCTTAGTCTCACCTAATGCTAAATTGCTTTTACCACTTACAATTTTGGGGAAAAAGGGGACTTCAGCTACTGACACTGCCTGCTCCGCGCCGGGGGAGCCGGCAGACCCTACTCTGGGTTTGTGGTTCTCCATGACCCCCAGCACCCGTTAGAGGTGGTTCTGGAACAGGCAGGAGAACAATTGGTAATTGTTTCCCTATTACCAGAATCTTTGTCTTCGTTCAATTTTGCCATTAATTTGTTAATAGACTAGTCATTCTTGAAGACAGCCTATCCTCTAGTCTTCTGAAAAGTACTGAGTCTAGATCCTCTGTATCTGCCTTCTTAGGCTCAGTAGCTTTCCTACGCTTGCTTTTGGCTGCTAGCACCTACCTATGTTTCAAATAGCCTTCCATCTGATCTGCCAACCAGTCCCTACATTTATTACATCTTTGATTCAATCTACATTGTACCTTTCTACAAATAATACACACAGAATGTCAATCGTGTCTTAAAGTGCTCATCCTTCGTTTGTAGGCCAAACAGGACCAGTGTGCTCCCACATCATCATTGCTGGGCTGCTCTGAGTGTGTTGTAGAAGGGGCTGGTTTCGAAGGGATGGCTGAAGAGGTATCCTCAGTTGATGAATCCATAATCCCGGATGAGTCCATCAACGTCTTAAAACAGCAGAATTCCAGAGGAGTAATCCAAAACGTAAATCAAAACGAAGTCAAGGGGGTCAACAACAGATCTATATCCAAAACCGTGGGGTTCGGGCTAAGTGACCAAAAATGTTCACTTACAACAGGGTGCATCCTGTCAGGTGAGCTAACAAGAAGCAATTGAAGGGGGGAACCCCCTGCCAGCCGGTTTCTGGCACCAGTGTTACCAACGGTAGGCAGGTAACTCAGTGAACAGTGTTTACCTGCAGCATTGGTAATGTTGATATTTTAAAAAACTTTCCCTAGTGTGGGTAAATATCTGGGGTTATGTTCAGGCGGTCAGGTGACCAGGGCTAAATCAGATGCTCAATACAGTAATTAGTGAATACAGCATTGCTCTATGTAAAAAAAAAAACAGATTAGTGATAATCTTAGATACTACCCAAAGAAAAATCTGCAAATAATTGAAATTTTACCTGTGGAAAAGTGAATAATGTGTTCCACAAAACTCCAAGATAAAGTGGACCGCAAAAATATGAAACTTGTTAAACCAGGGGGGGGGGGGGTTAACATTTTGATAAACATTTTTCAAAAGACAAAAAAAACAGTGTTTACACATTAATATTACAACAGTACTGCAATAAGTCCAGTACATAATTTTTTATCATAAATGTACTATTCATTCACAAAATATATTAGTTTTGTGCAGAAGCCATAGGAAAGTAAAGATGAAGTGTTAGATAATATACTTTTGTTTGCATATATCTACTTTAAGCCAAGGAGGAGGATGTGAGGGTGAAGCTGACTGTAGGATAAAAGCTGCAAGGGGGAAGTGGAGAGAGGTAGCTGGAGTGGTATGTTTTAAGAAAATGCTAATCAAGCTAAAAGTCAAGATATATAACACAGTGATAAGACCAGTGTTAAATGTATGGAGCTGAGACATGAGCTCTAAATAAAAAAGAGGAAGTAAAGCTTGAGATAACAGAGATGAGAATGCTGAGGTGGATTGTTGGAATATTGCTGCTTGAGATATTGGAAAATGATGAAATAAGAAGAAGGCCAAACTTAGTAAAGATTACAGAGATGATAAGAGAGCCATGACTGAAATGGTATAAGCATGTGTTGAGGATGGATGCTGAGGAGAGAGTGAAGAGGGCTTGGGTGGAACCTGTTAAGAGGAAGAAGATCAAGAAGGAGACAGAATTAGATGGCGAGATAAAGTGAAGGAAGATATATTGAGAAGAGGTTTGGTGGAGGATCAGGCAATTGACCCCTAGTGTAGTGATAACGGTGGAAAAGATACTTTTGTTTGCAGATCTCTCTCTCTCTTGCATGTCAGTACTGCCTGTACATGTAATTCTAATGAAAATAATATTAATTACTGTACCATAGACATAAAACAACACATATAAACAAATCCAGTAAGTTCACAGCAGATCATGAAGGATGGGTTGTCATATTTTTTGCTTTGTCTGATTTACCGTACCATTTTTCATTAGAAGTTTAGTTCACTATGATTATCATACATATTGTAACAGTACACAAGAGAATATTTTATCACTTTTGATGTTTCATCTCTAATCATTGTTTGTTTTGTTTGTATGGTGCTTTTACGTTGCATGGAACCAGTGGTTATTCAGCAACGGGACCAACGGCTTTACGTGACTTCCTAACCACGTCGAAAATGAACTTCTTTCACCAGAAATACACATCTCTCACTCCTCAATGGAATGGCCAGGAATCGAACCCGCGACTACCAAGGTGGGACGCAAACACCATACCAACCACGCCACTGAGGCGTTACTCTCTCTCTAATCATTGTAAAAAATATTTAAAATCCAAATTTCATATACATAGGCAAATTTTAACATTCTTCTCCCAGTTATACGTAGTTGCCTTTGAATTCTTGTCCCAAGCAAGTCATTGTGCTTCAATCGTAGTTGCCTTTGAATTCTTGTCCCAAGCAAGTCATTGTGCTTTAATGTATAAACACTCTCTCTCTCTCTCTCTCTCTCTCTCTCTCTCTCTCTCTCTCTCTCTCTCTCTCTCGTCTGCTCTCTCCCCTCATCGTCTCTCTCTCTCTCTCTCGTCTCTCTCTCTCGTCTCTCTCTCTCAGACATTTAGCATATATATATATATACTCTATATATATATCCTATATATATCTATCTATATATATATATATATATATATATATATAATATATATATAGATATATATATATATATATATATACTATCTATATATATATATATATATATTGTATAATGTATGTATATTATATTATTACATTAATGTAGTTTTTGTTGTTTTTATTTATCAAGTTTAAATCAGCCTTGTTTCCTTTAAGTTTCTTTTGCTTAAGCAGCCAAATGCTTGTTAGTTAACCCTTAAACGCCAAGCCGGTATTTCCTAAAGTGTCCCCCGTATGCCGGCGGCGTTCGCGAGTGAACGACGAAGCGGAAAAAACGTTTTTTCAAAAAATCACAGCATACTTAATTTTCAAGATTAAGAGTTCATTTTTGGCTCCTTTTTTTTTGTCATTGCCTGAAGTTTAGTATGCAACCATCAGAAATGAAAAAATGATCATTATCATATATAAATATTAGAATATATGGTTAAAGCTAATAAGTTAATTATTTTTTCGTTGTATTGTACAATAAATTGCAATGATTTTGGTATATAACAAATTGTAAAACGATCAGGGCAACACAGAAAAAATATTATCACAATATGATGCATAAATTCGTAACGGGCGGACATAAAAAAAAAGCAGTTTTCAAAAATTCACCATAAATCTAAATATTGTGCTAGAGACTTCCAATTTGTTGCAAAATGAATGTAATTGTTTGAATATTACTAGAATGTAAGTGTTGTAGCTTATAATTGCAGTTTTCGACCATTTCAGTCAAGTTAAATTTGACCGTAGGTAAAATTTTTTCCATTTATCGTTATTTATATGAAAATGTTTTAAAACTGATAAAAGCTACAACCATGGGTTGTTTTTAGTTGTATTCTACATGAAATTGCGCACATTTTCATATATAAAACTTTATGTAACGGCTAATTTAAAATGGTGCAAACATTACGACAATTGGAAGAAAACATTTATGATTTTTTCGAAAGTTACCGCGCGGACATAAGGAAAATGTTTTTTTCATAAATTCACCATACTTCGAAATATTGTGCTAGACACTTCCAATTTGTTGCGTTGCACAATAAAGGTAAATGATTGAATATTATTAGAATGTAATAGTTTTAGCTTACAATTGCGTTTTTTGACCATTTCGGTCGAGTCAAAGTTGACCGAAGGTTGAAATTTTGGCACTTAGTTATTTATATGAAAATATTTCAAAACTGATGAAATCTACAACCATGTGTAGTTTTTTGTTGTGTTCTACATGAAATTGCCCACATTTTCATATAGAAAACTTTATGCAACGGCTAATTTAAAATGGTGCAAACATTACGACAATCGGATGAAAAAATTTCTGATTTTTTTCGGAAGAGTTACTGCGCGGACATAAGGAAAATGTTTTTTTTTTTTCATAAATTCATCATAAATCGAAATATTGTGCTAGACTTCCAATTTGTTGCAAAATAAAGGTAAATGATTAAATATTACTAGAATGAAAGAGTTTTAGCTTACAATTGCATTTTTTGACCATTTCGGTCAAGTCAAAGTTGACCGAAGGTTGAAATTTTGGCCCTTATCGTTATTTATATGAAAACATTTCAAAACTGAAAAAAGCTACAACCATGGATTGTTTTTGATTGTATTCTACATGAAATTGTGCACATTTCCATATATAAAACTTTATGTAACAGCTAATTTAAAATGGTTCAAACATTACGACAATTGGACAAAAAAAAGGGATTTTGACGTAAGGAAAAATCTATTTCTGGGCGATTGGCTCGTGTCGCCAGCGAGATTGAACCAGAGCCTTAAGGACCGTTGGGGTCTTACGGCCAAGAGACGACAGGATCAAGCCGGTAAGGGTAAGGCTCAAAGGAAACCTAGACGTTTCCAGCCCTACCAGAAAAAGCAGCCACGCTTTTCTCAGCAAGTTCCGGCTGTTCCCTTGGTGCAAACAGCCCAACCTTCCACCTCAAAGGCTCAATCGCAGCCGATTTATGTTATCTCCCCTCAGCCTCAGCCCTCCACCTCTTACGCCCTCTCTCCAGCCTACAACCAGGTCTTCGAGGGTCAAGCTTCACAGAAGTATGACCGCTCGGGTAAGGGAGGCAGAGGTAAGCGACCCTTTCGTGGGAGAGGATCGGGAGGTCCCTTTAATAGGGGAAAACATTTCATGGGGAGGCCGAGGAGGCTACCAGAACCAATGAGGAATTTCAGGTAGGAGGGAGGCTGTTTCACTTTCGCCACCGGTGGAACTTCAGCAAGTGGGCTCAGAGCATTGTGTCAAAAGGCCTGGGTTGGAGCTGGTTAGCGAACCCACCCCCATCCAGACCTTTCCGCCAACTTCCTTCCAAGGAATTGACGGAGTATGCGGAGGATCTCCTTCAGAAAGGAGCTATAGCGAGAGTCAAAAGGTTAAAATTTCAAGGACGCTTGTTCAGCGTGCCAAAGAAAAGGCTCACAAAAAAGAAGGGTAATCTTAGACTTGTCCCGCTTAAACTTAGCCATTCGCTGCGACAAGTTCAAGATGCTCACGATCTCGCAGGTGTGGACCTTACTTCCCGTGGGGCCGTCACCACCTCTATCGATCTTACAGACGCTTACTATCATATCCCTATTGCAAGACACTTCCGTCCGTATCTGGGCTTCAAGATAGGAGACCAGACATTCTCCTTCAAGGTAGTTCCTTTCGGGCTCAACGTAGCACCCAGGGTGTTTACGAAGCTGGCGGAAGTAGTAGTTCAACAACTCAGATCGCAAGGGGTTATGGTAGTAGCGTATCTCGACGATTGGTTGATCTGGGCTTCAACAGTCGAGGAATGCAACAAAGCAACACTGAAAGTGATTCAGTTCCTGGAATATCTAGGCTTCAAGATAAACAGGACCAAGTCAAGACTCACTCCAGAGTCAAACTTTCAGTGGCTAGGCATTCAATGTAATCTATCCTCCCATACCTCTGTCGATTCCATCATCCAAAGGAAGGCCAAATAGCGAAGTCAGTCAAGCAATTTCTGAGTCACAAACTGGCATCAAGAAGATCTCAGGAAAGGATCCTGGGTTCTCTCCAGTTTGCATCAGTGACGAACATCCTAATGAAAGCCAAACTGAAAGACCTAACCAGAATCTGGCGCTCACGAGCAAATGTCAGGTCCAGGGACAAATTATCCTCAGTCCCTCTGATTCTAAAGAATCGACTCCGGCCGTGGGCGAAAGTCAAGAACTTGTCGGTGTCAGTGCCCCTTCAGTTTCCTCCACCAGGATCACCATCCACACAGACGCTTCATTAAGCGGTTGGGGAGGATATTCCCAGTTCAAGAAGGTTTCAAGGAACGTGGTCACCTCAGTTCCGTCAGTTCCATATAAACGTACTGGAAGCAATGGCAGTGTTCTTGACTAAAAATAAAGGTTACGTCCGCCAAAGTACTCCCACATAAAGCTAGTCCTGGACAGCGCAGTGGTAGTACATTGTGTAAACAGAGGAGGCTCCAGGTCACGTCATCTAAATCATGTCATGGTAGCCATCTTCTCCCTGGCGGACAAGTTCAGTTGGCATCTCTCCTCCACTCATATAGCTGGAGTGAGAAACGTCATAGCAGATGCTCTATCCCGATCAGTACCTCTAGAGTCGGAATGGTCACTGGACAACAGTTCGTTCCAATGGATTCTTCAGAGAGTTCCAGGTCTACAGGTGGATCTCTTCGCATCTCAAGCGAACCACAAACTCCCGTGTTATGTGGCCCCCAACCTGGACCCTCTGGCCTATGCCACGGACGCCCTGGCTCTAAACTGGAACAACTGGGAGAAGATTTATGTCTTTCCTCCAGTGAATCTTCTCATGAAGGTCTTAAACAAACTCAGGACATTCAAGGGTCAAGTGGCTCTAGTAGCCCCAGACTGGCCGAAGAGCAATTGGTACCCTCTCATTCTGGAACTGGGTCTTCGCCCTCTTCGGATCCCCAATCCCAGGCTCTCCCAGTCAGTACAAACGAAGACTGTGTTCGCTTCCTCAGGGATTCTCAAAACCCTAACTTTATGGATTTCATGAAGTTTGCAGCGAAAAGGGATGCGAATATTGACCCTCAGAATATTCTCTTCTTGGAATCCAATAAAAGAGATTCAACTTCGAGACAGTATGATGCTGCTGTCAAAAAGTTAGCAACCTTCCTGAAAGAATCAGATATTAGGATCATGACAATCAATTCAGCTATATCCTTTTTCAGATCCTTATTTGAAAAAGGCTTAGCAGCTAGCACAATTACGACAAACAAGTCAGCCTTGAAAAAGATTTTTCAACTTGGGTTCAACATAGACTTGACAGATTCTTACTTCTCGTCTATTCCCAAGGCGTGTGCTAGACTTAGACCTTCTGTAAGGCCTACGTCAGTATCGTGGTTCTTAAACGATGTTCTAAAGCTGGCTTCAGAAACCAATAATGACACATGCTCGTTTATAATGCTCTTAAGAAAAACCCTATTTTTATTAAGCTTGGCCTCAGGAGCTAGAATTTCAGAACTGTCGGCTTTATCCAGAGATCCGGATCATATTCAGTTCAGCGCGGAAGTAAGGAAAAAGTTTTCTTCATAAATTCACCATAAATTGAAATATTGTGCTAGAGACTTCCAATTTGTTGCAAAATGAAGGTAAATGATTAAATATTACTAGAATATAAGTTTTAGCTTACAATTGCATTTTTTGACCATTTCAGTAGAGTCAAAGTTGACTGAAGGCTAAAATTTTTGCACTTATCGTTATTTATATGAAAATATCTCAAAACTGATAAAAGCTACAACCATGAGTTGTTTTTGGTTGTATTCTACATGAAATTGCACACATTTTCATATACAATGCTCTATGTAACAGCTAATATAAAATGGTGCAAAAATTTATATATATACACACACACATATATATATATATATATATATATATATATATATATATATATATATATAATATGTATATATATATATATATATTATATATATATATATATATATATATATATATATATATATATATATATATATATATATATATTATATATATATATATATATATATATATATATATATATATATATATATATATATATACTATATATATATATATATATATATATATATATATATATATATATATATATATATATATATATATATATATATATTATATATATATATATATATATATATATATATATATATATATATATATATATATATATATATATATATATATATATATATATATATATATTCTGGGTTTGACCTGTGTCTGCCGGTGAAATGTACCTGTAGCTCGCATTTTAAGTATACATAGATTTTAAATATACCAGAGAAAAAGCTAAAATGGAATGCTGAAGTTACTACCTTCAGCTCGATCACCCAAGGGCGTCGGTTTAAGCACAGGGGCGAGTGGTGGCCACTACCACAGGACTTCTGCCAATTAGAAGATTCCTTTCAAAGTCCCTCCCACGGCGAGAGCTGTTACAAAGACTACCCCTTCCACCTTCCGCTCGCTACTACTACTACCCACGCCCGGCATCTTCATTCCTGTAATTAGCTGCATTGTGTTCGCATGTGTCTTCGCTGCTCCCCCTTGTGTTTTCTTTTGTCGAAGCTATGTCTGTTGTAGAGCTCCTTGCTTCTTCATCCAAGTTGAGTATTCCATTTTGCGTTTTTGTAATCCGTGTGGTCACGATGCATTCCCTTTTTTTGCCTATTTAGCCCCAGAACCAGGGTGACGCTATTTCATCCGCCATCTTGGGCGCATCATCAGATGCGTGCGTTATTTATTTTCTTTGTTTATTTATGATTACACTTGCTCACGGTTTTATTTTACTGTTTTTTCGTGTTTCCGTGCTTTTCATAACTCCTGCCGTATCTGGAATTCTGATTTACGAATTTTATTTATACATCGTAGGCTCTAACGCGCTCCCGACGTCCTCTGGGGTCCTTAATTTATTGTTTATTTCATACTTTTAGCTTTTGGCTTTCTCCTCAGTCCTCAGGAGCATGTTCGTTCCCCTTCGTGCGTATTGTTTATTATGTTTTTTATATGTGTGTAGTGTATTTGAGCTTCCAATTAGCCTATAGTATGCTAACATTGTAGAGAGAGCGAGTCCTCTCTCTCTCATGATTTTATGCATGCATGCCTTATTGTTTTTCGATGTTAACCAGCTATGCACTTGATTTTATGCATGTTTATGATTTTCATATCACTGTGAAGGCAGGAAGGTAAGTGAGCCAGGTAGTCTCCTTTTTAGCCCAACTCCTCCTTCTTCCTCTTCCTTCCTGAGCTTCTCTAAGTTTGCCCGCTCTTGGGATAGATCGGCCTCGGTCATTCCCAAAATCAAGATATGGAAGACGAGATCCCTTCCAAAGGGATCCAAACCTGCTCTGGCGGGTTTGGCTAAGTCGTCCTCGGCCCCCAAGCCGTCGACTTCTACTTCTAAGCCTCCCTCTTCCAAGGCTTCTCCCCCTCCCAAGGGGTCGAGAGCCAAGACCTCCAGAACCAAGCCGACGGAGTCCGGCTTTGACCAGAAGGAATTCGCTAATCTTCTCATGATGAAGATGAGCAAAGTGGTTGATAATAAGCTTGAGTTGGTGTCCACTCGACTCAATTCGGGCCTGGAGACCTCGGGTCAATCTATACTGTCCCTGACAGAGAGGATCAGAGCCCAGGAGGAATTAGTGTCCGGAATCCTCCAGTCCGGGACCACGGCACAGACCGTGACAGTTCCGGACGCATCAAAGCTGCCGCCGTTTGACAACAACAACCCATGGCGGTTAGCTTTGCATGCCCCGTATTCAGATGGGAAACTAAAGATTGAAGGTTGTGGAACCCGACCGGTAGAAGACTTCGAGTTCTTCCCGGAGGGCCTCCCGTTTCCATTTCCTGGATATGCTAGACTAGCAGAAGATGTGCTAGTCAGAGTAGACAAGGTCCAGAAAGAGACCGTGATCTACCCTAGGGACACCAGGCCTAAGCTGCATGGGTCCGCACCCTACAGATTGGGAATGCGTTAATACTTAGTTAACACCCCATAAAGGTAGCTTCACAATGTTTGTGACTCCGCGAGGAGTTCCGTCGCCTTGCACATCAAAGGTCGCGGAATTGACTCTCCAAGCGGCGGTAGAGGATAAGCCCTTACCTGCATTAAAAGAGACTGAGGCTACCTCCTTACTCTTCCCCGCAGATGTGGAGTTTTGGACTGACGCTCCAGCTACGTTCACGGTGGGCAAACTAGACCCGGAGTGTGCCTCCATCCTCTTCGCAGAGAAGCTACCTAGAATTCCGGACCCCTTGGTCAAAGCAGAATTCGAAGCGAGATGTAGATTGGGCAGGTCGATCAACTCAGTCACCTCGGCAGAGTTGATCTCTACGACGTTCGCCAATGAGGCTCTTTTCCGAGTCCACACGAAGTCTCTATTACAGACATTACAGACCTTCCAGTCAGATCTGTACGACTTTATTGTGGCTAGACGAGCCTGCAGGAAGCATGTCTTTGCGAATGCTTCCATAAGGCATGAGCCGAACAAGCTTATAAAGGCTTCAATCTGGGGCGCCAACCTGTTCCCTGAAGATGCGATCAATAACGTCTTCAATGAGGCGACTAGAGCCAACCAGCGTCTTCGTGTCCGTTGGGGACTTCCTTTCAAAAGGAAGTTTGATACCCCCGGACCCCAATCCAAACCTAGGAAGAGGCCAAGGAAATTCCATCCTTACCAGCCCTCTCATCCTCAGACGGTTGTCCAGGCGGTCCTGGTCTCCCCGGTCGGTAAGCCTTCGACATCCAAGGCTCAACCACAGCAGCAGTATGTTTTGGTTCAAACTCCGCCAGCTCAGCAACCCTCAACCTCAACAACCTTGGTGGCTTCCCCAGCCTTCAACGCCTCCTACAAGTCGCGAGGAGCATTTCGCGGCTACAGTAGGCATGCTGGAAGTAGCAGGGCCAGAGGTGGCTTCCAGCAGCGAGGTGGGTTTAGAGGCAGAGGCTTCAGAGGAGGCATAGGAAGCAGACCTGCAGCCAACCAGTGAGAGTCCACAGGTGGGTGGGAGATTATATCTCTTCCGGGACCATTGAACCTTTAGTTCGTGGGCCCACAGCATTGTGTTGAAAGGTCTAGGGTGGAAATGGGAGAAAGGGCCTCCTCCACCAGTCAGTTTTCACCAGACTCCAACGACAGACCTACTAGACTATGCCAAAGATCTCCTCCAAAAGAAGGCTATAAAGAAAGTCAAACACCTAGAGTTTCAAGGACATCTGATCAGTGTACCAAAAAAGGACTCGGACAAACGAAGAGTGATTCTGGACTTGTCCCGTCTCAACTCATACTTCATGCTGACCGCCTCGCAGGTGCGGACCATACTTCCCTGTGGGGCCGTCACCACCTCTATAGATCTTACAGACGCTTACTATCATGTTCCGATAGCAAGAAATTTCTCTCCATACCTAGGCTTCAAGCTAGGATAACAGGCTTACTCATTCAGAGTTATGCCATTCGGGCTCAAAATAGCACCCAGAATATTCACTAAATTAGGAGAGACGATAGTTCAAGAGCTAAGAACTCGAGGGGTAATGTTAGTAGCTTACCTAGACAACTGGCTCATTTGGGCAACCAACGACGATGAGTGTTGTAAAGCAACAGCCAAAGTGATAGAATTCCTAGAATATCTGGGTTTCCAGATAAACAAGGAAAAATCTCGGCTTGTTCCGGCTTCCCGCTTTCAATGGCTGGGAATCCAATGGGACCTAAACTCACACAAACTCTCTCTCCCATCCAAGAAGGTCGGAGATAGCGAAGGCTACGAGACAGTTCCTCAAGAACAAAAAGGCTTCTCATCGTACCCAAGAGAGAATTCTAGGTTCGCTGCAGTTTGCCTCGATAATGGACGTCCTGTTGAAAGCCAGACTGAAGGATATCAATCGAGTCTGGCAAAAGAGAGCCAACATCAAATTCAGGGACAAGATCTCACTAATTCCGCCGATATTAACGAAAAGGCTCCGTCCATGGACGGAACGCCGGAGCCTATCCAAGTCGGTGCCACTGCAATTCCCTCCGCTGTCTCTAACGATCCATACGGACGCCTCTCTGAGCGGTTGGATAGGTTACTCACAATACAAGAAAGTTCAAGGAACATGGTCGGGAATGTTCCGCCAGTTCCACATCAATGTCCTAGAAGCAATGGCCATTTTTCTGACTATTAAATGCCTGGCTCTAGCCAAAAACGTTCATATAAGGTTAGTCTTGGATAGCACAGTAGTAGTCCATTGCATAAACAGAGGAGGCTCCCCGTCGAGCAAAGTAAATCACGTATTGATTGCGATTTTCTCGTTAGCAACGAAAAATCGTTGGCACCTGTCAGGAGTAAGGAATGTCATCGCAGACTCACTATCCAGGATGACTCCGCTGGAGTCGGAGTGGTCCCTGAACATGATGTCATTCCGCTGGATTTGCAATCAAATCCCGGGCCTTCAAGTAGACCTGTTCGCAACAGAGTTCAATCACAAACTCCCGTGTTACATGGCTCCCAACCTGGACCCTCTAGCTCACGCCACAGATACGATGTCCATAGACTGGAACGGTTGGCAGAAAATTTACCTGTTTCCACCAGTAAATCTCCTGATGAAAGTCCTACACAAGCTAAGATCTTTCACAGGACAGGTAGCATTGGTTGCACCCAACTGGCCGAAGAGCAACTGGTTTCCTCTTCTGCTAGAATTGAATCTCCGTCCCAGACGGATCCCCTGTCCAGAACTGACTCAAGTAGTACAAACTCGGACTGTGTCAGCTTCCTCAAGAATTCTGAGTACCTTAACTTTATGGACTTCATGAAGTTTGCAGCCCAAAAGGACGCTAGTATCGATCCACTAAACATCCTGTTCGTAGAATCAGATAAAATAGAATCAACGCTCAGACAGTATGATTCAGCAGTGAAGAAATTGGCCATCTTCCTAAAGAATCTGATCCCCAAAAGATGACCACGAATCTGGCGATTTTATTCTTTAGAACTCAATTCGAGAAAGGCCTAGCTGCTAGTACCATTACTACAATCAAATCTGCCTTTAGGAAGATTTTTCAGCTTGGCTTTAGTATTGATTTGTCGGATTCGTACTTCTCTTCAATCCCGCGAGCATGTGCCCGCTTGAGACCAGTAGACCGTCCTCATACTGTCTCCTGATTTTTAAATGATGTACTTAGATTAGCCTCAGACACTGATAATGATTCATGCTCATATATAACCCTTCTCAGGAAAACTTTATTTTTAATGAGCCTGTCATCAGGCGCCAGAATATCTGAACTCTCGGCTCTCTCTAGAGACCCAAACCACGTCGAATTCCTCCCGTCGGGTGAAGTGCTACTATCCCCGGATCGGAAATTCTTACACAAGACACATCATTGTGTCCTGTCGTCACCCTTAAATCCTATCTGGCCAGGACTTCCACAAAGTCTTCAGGTCCCCTTTTTATTAGAGAGAAAGGTGGTACAATTTCCCTGAAAGGTATTAGACAACAAATCCTCTATTTTATTAAACAAGCCAATCTGGATTCAGTTCCACACGTCCATGATGTCCGAGCAGTGGCTACCTCGATTAACTATTTTCACAATGTGAACTTCGAGGACCTGAAGAAATATACGGGTTGGAAATCTCCGGCAGTATTTAAACGCCACTATCTCAAGAACCTAGAGGCCCTTAAATTCTCAGCAGTGGCTGCAGAAAGCATAGTCTCCCCTGAATGACCAAGTCCTAAAAATCTATTCTATTACTTGTTCTGCTTAACCCTTTCTGTCTTGCTACTCACTCCTTTCTACCTGCCTCGCTCGTATCCCCTACCAATCCTCCTCTCTCCCCCCCCCCCCCCCCCCGGTGCCGGACTGGTTTGCTTGCCATCCCGTCACCGGACTTGTGTATAGCATTGGGACCCACCTTTTGTATCCCTTACCTGTTTTGTACATGCTTCTTTGTATATATCCTATTGCTCAGATGCCATTCCATTGTATTATTACTTTATTACTAGTTATTAAGTCCTAATTTAAGTCTTAATTTTAAGAATTCAACTAAGTTTGTCGGTTTCTTTTACGGTTCATTAAATTTATTTTTTTGTGAACTTTAAGTTTCATTATCCCTTTCATGCATTTTGTCTGGTATCTTTCAAGCTTGTATGGCAATTCTCTGACACTATTTCTTCGGCAGACACAGGTCAAACCCAGAAAAGGGATTTTGATGAAGGAAAAATCTATTTCTCAGGGAAGACCTATGTTGCCCGATGAACCCGACCCTCTTTCTTTTCCTGATTCCCACCCTGTAGCCAGTCCAAGCTAGGGTGTGTATTCCAGGAATGAAGATGCCAGGCGTGGGTGGTAGTAGTAGCGAGCGGAAGGTGGAAGGGGTAGTCTTTGTAACGGTTCTCGCCGTGGGAGGGACTTTGAAAGGAATCTTCTAATTGGCAGAAGTCCTGTGGTAGTGGCCTCCACTCGCCCCTGTGCTTATATCGATGCCCTTGGGTGATCGAGCTGAAGGTAGTAACTTCAGCATTCCATTTTAGCTTTTTCTCTGGTATATTTAGAATCTATTCACACTTAGAAATGCGAGCTACAGGTGTATTTCACTGGGCGACACAGGTCTTCCCCCAGAAATAGATTTTTCCTTTGTCAAAATCCCTTATATTGGACTACACGGATACTTTGTAGTTTCTGTTAGGGTTAAATCTATGTTTAGGTTTGTTACCATGTGATATCAGGGAATCCTCTATTATCTCTTTGATTTTTACCTTTTTGATAATAACCATCTGGTACTCTCGATCTTGTTTATCTGATAACTTTCTCTCCAACTGTATTTCATTCGCTCCTTGACAATGTCTTAGTAAAGATGAAAGCGCTTGGATTTCTGCCTATCATTTTCCTGTGGTTGTAAAAGATTTACCAGTTTGTCCGCAAAAGACTTTATCACACTTTTTGCAAGGAATTCCATATATGCAGCCTGGAAGATCTTTAGAATAATTCTTTATTACTAAAGTCTTGACATTAATATTACTGAAAACAACATTATGTTAAAAAGCTTTAAAATTCTAGGAATTTCTAGAAACCTTCCATCGTAGGGTAATTTTAGAATGTTATGCTTACTGAATTCAAGTTTGTCATTTGTTGAATAAAATGTTTTTCTAAATCTTTTCCATGTCAAATCTACAAAAGTACTTGGGTATTTAAGTTTCAATGCGATATCATGTAAAGCCCTAAGGAACATCCCAGAAAAAACAGAGAATTTAACATTTTGACGGTGACTTGAGTAATCACATGCATCTACTATGATTTTTTTAAGCATATATATATATATATATATATATATATATATATATATATATATATATATATATATATATATATATATATATATGCGGGGGATGCATACCAGACCCACTTGTGAATAGTTAGAACTCGCAAATAGTTGGAATCCCTAAAAAATTCCTGAAAACAGCCTATTTTGTTTGTTAAAACTCAAGAAAAACCCACTAAAAATGCTTATGCTTTTTTTTAATAGTTTTATCACAAAAAGTGCATTTTATGATGAAATTGATAAAGAAAAACCAGGAATTTGTGGATATTTCTGAACAGAAAAATACCGCGAATATGCAAATTTTCCGTGAATAATGCAGGGAAACACACACACACACACACACACACACACATATATATATATATATATATATATATATATACAGTGGTACCTCGAGATACGAAAAGCTCAACTTACGAAAAACTCTAGATACGAAAACTGACACGAAAAATTTTACTGCTCTACATACGAAAAGTTTCCAAGATACGAAAGGTTTCTGAAAGTCCGAGATTCGCCCGATAACAATTTTGAAACTCGCGCCGCGCGCCGCCATCTTAGTTCTAGTACACTCGCCACCATCCTCCTGCTCTCCCATCATGCATCTTATACGTACGTACGTGGTGGCGTCCCTACCCTGGCCACCTCCTACCAGAATCTTTATCGTACGCATGCGACATTCGTTCGGTTTAACGATTTCTTTTAGTAATGTAAATTCACTAGTGATTTCGTTGTGCTACTTTATCGTGTTGTGAGAACCTAATTGGTATACGTACTACATACGTAACTCTTAAGTACAGTACATATAGTCATGGGTCCCAAGAAAGTTGCTGAAGTTCACAGAAAGAAGAGAATGCTTTCTATGGAGACAGAGATGGAGATAATAAAAAAGTATGAAGCTGGCTTGTGGTTGAGTGTGATCGCTAAGGAATACGGCCGAAATCCGTTGACGATAGGCACCATCCTTAAGCAGAAGGAAGCCGTCAAAGCAGCTACACCTTCCAAGGGCGTGACTATTTTGTCCAACAAGAGTAGCCATGTGCATAATGAAATGGAAAGGCTGCTTCTTGTATGGATTGAGGACAAAGAAATCGATGGCCATACGATAACCGAGACGACAATCTGCCAGAAGGCCAGCGCTATTTTCGGCGATTTGATTGCCCAAGCCGAAGATGACGGGGGAGAGGGGACATCAACGGCAACCCCAGAGTTCAAGGCTTCTCATGGGTGGTTCGAAAAATTCCTTAAATGGACTGGCATCCATTCGGTGGTGAAGAAATTGAAATTACGTAAAGTATAAAAAAGTAAAAAGAAATATAAAAATAAAAAAAAAGACAAAATAAATTTTATTTTAAGTTTTTTGTAAAGTTAAGTGTTACAGTTTTGTTAATGTGTTTTGTAAAGTTTAGTTTGTTTTTCTGACATTTTTTTATGTGTTTCGTAAACTTAAGTGTACGTATCTGCCGTTTGTCCTCCTCCTCTGCCGCCACTTTCGGAGATAACCTCACTCGAAAGGTAAGCTTCCACATTTTATGTTACAATAATAATATTTCTTGTACACTAATATACAGTTTATTTACAGATTTTGCATTTTTTTTTCTTAGTTTAGGTATTGAATGGTCCAATTTATTGTAGTATTTCATTGTTTTTAGGTCAATTTAGCTTTATTAGAAAATTTACTGGGGTGTTTTTGGAGGGCTTAGAACGGATTAGCCATTTTACAAGTAAAATGTGGTCCAAGATACGAAAAACCCATGATACGAAAGGCACCTCGGAACGGATTAATTTCGTATCTCGAGGTACTACTGTATATATACATGCATACATACATAAATACCATATTATATATATTATTATATGTATATATATATATATAATAATATATAAATATATAATATATGTAATATATCTAATAAATATACACACACACACCACACACATATATATATATAATATATATATATATATATATATATATATATATATATATATATATATAATCTAGCCTCCTGTGGGGGCAAGCCAGCCTCAATGGGTGCCGGTCCCAAGCCCGGATAAATAGGGAGGGTTGGTGTCAGGAAGGGCATCCGACTGTAAAAAACCCGCCCACGCCAAAACCAATGGAATGAGTCGTGATATTGATGAGAATAGGGCTAGGGCGTACTCCGTAAACGACGCACAGACACAGTCGCCCTAACTCTGTGACAAGGCGAGGGCTACTGCATCATGAGCGGGTGCAGCTAAGAAGCGAGCTCTAAATGTGATCAGAATAGGCCAGCTCAATATTGGGTCTATGAAACAGGAAGAGGAAGAGAGTTGGCAGAGTTAATGAGGATAAAGAGAGTGGATATTTTGTGTGTGCAGGAAACTCGATGGAAGGGTAATAAAGCTAAAGAACTGGGGGATGGCTACAAGTTAATCTATAGTGGAGCAAATGAGCAGGGTAGGAATGGCGTTGGAGTAGTGTTGTCGGGGGAAATGAAGAATGCAGTGACGAAGTGAGTAGAAAGAATGACCGCATTATGAGAGTGAAGATATGTTATGGAGGGGAAACAATGAACATCATTAGCGCTTATGCTCCACAAGTGGCTTGCACAGAGAAGAAAAGAGCGTTTTTGGAACGAAATGAGTGAGGTAACGCAAGAACTGGAAGAGCAGGAGAGGACTGTAGTGGGGGCAGACTTTAAATGGAACATGTCGGAAATGAAAAGGATGTAATTGAACGTGTGCATGGAGATCGGGATGGGGATTGGGGAGAAACCCTAGAGGAGAGAGTTATAGTAGACTTTGCCTTGGTCCTTTGATATGGCAATAGTGAAACACATTCTTCAAAAGAAGAGGGAGCATTCTTGATAACATACAGGAGTGGCGGTAGATGCACAAATAGATTACCTCCTTTACAATAGATCAAGGCTGGTGGAAGTTAGGAATTGTAAAGTTATCCCAGGTGACCACGTGGCCCCCCAACATAGGCTCCTTTGTATGGATTTAAAGATGAAAAGAGAAAAGAAAACGAAAAACGAATGGGGTAAAGAAAATCAAGTGGTATAAATTGTTAGGGAGGGATAATGATAAGAAGAGAGAGTTCAGGAGAAGAGTGCTGGGAGAGGTTGATCTGGGAATTGAAGATGTGGGAGAGAATGGTGGAGGCATAATGCATCAGTGATTAGAAGACATGGAAAGGAGATACTAGGGGAAACATCTGGAATAGTATGGGAGGAAAAGGAGAGCTGGTGGTGGGAAGAAGAGGTGGGGGAAGTGGTGAAAGGTAAAAGGGAGGCAAAGAAGAGATTTGAAGAGTCACAGCTGCAGGATGGACAGAGAAAGATTAAGAGAAAGAAACAAAGAAGTAAAAAGGGTGGTAGCTCAAGCTAAGGCAAGGACATATGAAGAGGTTTTATAATGAACTGGAAACCAAGGAAGGTTGAGTAAGATGCTCAAACTGTCAAAAGTAAGAAATAAAAGAACAAAGGACATCACCATATTAAGCAAATGAAAGATAGGAATGGTACTGTCGTAAAAAAGGAAGAAGACATCTGAAAAGATGGAAAGAGTATTCGAACCAACTGCTAAATGAAGAAAATGAAAGACTTGTAAGAGAGGATGGACAAGTAAAACATGGGAATGGTAATGGGGCATATCTAGGGATGAAGTGATACGAGCCTAAATAAGAATGAGAAATGGGAAGGCAACAGGACCTGACTTAATCCCAGTCGAAGTTTGGAAAGCCTTAGGAGAGGAAGGGGTAGACATCTTGTATGATCTGATGGTAAAAAATATTCGAACAGGAAAAGATACCAGAAGAATGGCGGGAAAGCATATTGATACCTATATTTAAAGGTAAAGGTGATGTCCAGGAATGCAGTAATTATAGAGGTATAAAACTAATGTCTCACACGTTGAAAGAATCATAGATAGCAGGCTGAGAGAAGAAGTTAGAATAGGGAAGGAACAGTTAGGATTTATGAAGGGAAGCGGGACAACGGATGGAATATTTTGCATAAGCAGCTAATGGAGAAATTCAGAGAAAAACAACGAGACCTGCATCTGGTATTCATAGACCTTGAAAAGGCCTATGACAGAGTGCCAAGGCAAGAAATATGGAGATGTTTGAGGGAGAAGATGGTGCCGGAAAAGTATGTCAGAATTATTTCAGGAGATGTACAGGAATGTGTATACTAGAGTGAGGAGTAGTGTTGGTGAGACGGATGGATTTGAGATAGGAGTTGGATTACACCAGGGGTCAGCACTTAGCCCATTCATCTTCAACATCGTGATGGATGTAATGACCAGGGATGTTAGAGAAGCAGTGCCATGGTGCATATTATACGCGGATGACATTGTGTTGTGTTCAGAGGGGAAGGAGGAGTTGGAGGGGAGGTTGGAGAGGTGGAGAGCAGCACTTGAGGAGAGAGGAATGAGAATAAGCAGATCAAAAACCGAATATATGTTTGTTCTAGTATTACTGAGGACGGTGGAAGTAGCATAAGATTGGGTGGGGAAGAAATAAAGAAAGTACAGAAGTTCAAGTACTTAGGGGTCCGTATTGGAGGATAGTGGGAAGCATGGACCAAGAGGTGAGACACCGAATTCAGGCAGGATGGAATAATTGGAGGTCTGCATCAGGGGTACTCTGTGACAAGAAGGTCCCTCTGAAATTGAAAGGAAAGTTCCATAGGACGGTGGTCAGACCAGCAATGTTATATGGAACAGAAACGGCAAGTATGAGGAAAACAGAGGAGAAGAAGATGGATGTAGCAGAAATGAGAATGTGAGATGGATGTCGGGAGTAACAAGGGAAGATAGGATTAGAAATGAGTATATAAGAGGATCAACAAAGGTAGCTGAAATATCGAAGAAAATACAGGAAGGAAGGCTTCGATGGTATGGACACCTGTTACGAAGGGAGGAACGTCATGTTGGAAGACATACGATGGAAATGGAAGTGCAGGGTAGAAGGAAGAAGGGAAGACCAAGAAAGAGATGGCGTGATTGTGTAAGGGAAGATATGGAATTGAAAGGTATAAATGAGAACGAGGCACAAGACAGAAACGATGGAGACGACTCATTCGTAATGGCGACCCCATCCATAAAAATGGGTTTAAGCTAGGAAGAAGATATATATATAATATATATATATCTATGATATATATATATATATATATATAGTATATATATATATAGATATATATATATATATATATATATATATGATATATATATATTATATATATATATATATATATATATATATATATATATAATATATATATATATATATATATATATATATTATATATATATATTTATATATATATATATATATATATATATATATAATATATATAGATATATATATATATATATATATATACACACACACACACACACACACACATATATATATATATATATATATATATATATATATATATATATATATATATATATATATATATATATATATACAGGCAGTCCCCCGGGTTGCGATGGGGTTCCGTTCTTTAAGACACGTCATAACCCGAAAATCGTCGTTAAGCCGGAACGACGTTGTTGTGAAAACATGGTCCACAGGGAAAAAACTTTCACTAATTTGCAATTTTTCTTAGGGCCGTATCTCTGAAATTATCACTAATTTACTTTTTTCATGTGCAACACTGTATTCACAAATTACTGTATATTTTCATTAAAATACAAGAGAGAGAGAGAGAGAGAGAGAGAGAGAGAGAGAGAGAGAGAGAGAGAGAGAGAGAGAGCATTACAACTTGTAGCACCAGCACGGTATAAAGGAGGTTTATATTTGATTAAATAACTGAAATTATCAATAAACATTTTACATACTAGTACCATAAAAATTCTTTCATCTCGGCAAAAGAGAGAGAGAGTGAGTGAGAGAGAGAGAGAGTGTGTTTATCTCTCTCTGTTCTCTCAAAAAATACTTATAACGCTTCCAGCGAAAGAGAGGGAGGGAGTTACCACTATGACACATTATTATCTAGTGTGGCAAAAAAGAGAGAGAGAGAGAGAGAGAGAGAGAGAGAGAGAGAGAGAGTTAACCTTAATTAAAAGTGACATGGATAGATTAGTATTGTATTTCTTTAAAATACTATCACATATGAATTTTGTGATTACAGTTATTATTATTATTATTATTTGAAAGTATTAAAAACAAATCGTACAAGTACATAAAAAATCTCGAGTCTCAGTAAATGAGAGAGAGAGAGAGAGAGAGAGAGAGAGACGATGAGCGAGAGAGAGAGAGAGAGAGAGAGAGAGGGAGGGGGGGGGGGGGGGAAATTTCATGAGCACTTCCCCCTCCTGGCTGTCACAGAACTTGATATATCTGACAGTTTTAGTACCTGGAGTTAGAAAAAGGTTACTGAGAGAAGACTGGGATTTCCTTCATTCTTCCATAACTTTATAAATATATAAGCTAAAATCTTACTAATTCACTATGGTATTTTCTTTAATGAGTTGATATTATTGCTGTATAAATTAATATTAATATTTGAAAAATAGTAAATCATTTATTTATCATACAAAAAAACAAAAAAACTACCATCTTTGAAGTAGAGAGAGAGAGAGAGAGGAGAGAGAGAGAGAGAGAGAGAGAGAGAATTATTATTTTATTATGTGATATCATTTCAACTTATTAAATTAAAAAATTACTAATACAGTATTAATCAAAATTAATATTTGAAAATTAGTAAATCATTTTTGTATTATAAAAATGTATTTAAGTCATGAAAATAAACATCAAAATACACTAATTAGTGATTATTTTCGTCAGAAAACTAGAGAGAGAGAGAGAGAGAGAGAGAGAGAGGGAAGAGAGGAGAGAGAGACCTGAGAGCGAGAGAGAGAGAGAGAGAGAGAGAAACTATGGTTTTTATATCCAAATCTAAGTAGAGTATAAATGGATTCTTTAAGTGAAATAATGTTTCAATGATATTTTGCTGTTTTGTATTAAAAGATATGTATACTGTTTGAGAATGCATTCCTTATCCTTGACTATGGTTACCATACAGTTTAATAGCGTAAATTAATTTATGCACCTTCCGCTCAGAAACTACTTCTGCGTATGAGGTATCGTTAAAAAGCATAAAAAACCGTCGTAACCTTTGAATTTGCGTTGTAATCTAACCAGAAACTTAGTTTTGTTAATTATGTATACTGGAAACAAGGAATGATTTTATCATTATTTGCGCTTCTGAACTGTTATAAACTGCGCATCCCAAGCTAGTGTATTCATTCGCTCGGAAACTAGTTCCGCATATGAGGCGTCACTAAAAAAATTTAAAAAATATGACATAAAAAGTGTCGAAAATCATCATAACCTCAAAATTTTTGTTGTAATCTAACCAAAAACTTATTTTTATTAATATACTGTGCTGAACTATAAAGGATTCTTGTCATAGTATGCATTTTTTAAAAGCGTCATTAACTCGGAGCGTCGGAAGCGTCAGTGTCGTAACCTCAGAACAAGCGTCGTAACCCAGGGCGGATTTTTCAATGAATATTCAAGAAAAAGCGCCGTAACCTCGGAACGTCGTAAGCCGGAGCCGTTGTAACCCGGGGACCGCCTGTACATGCAATACATTTAATAAAAAAAATTGTGAATTAGATATCATAAAATATAAAATAAATCAGACTGCCAACAAAATACATATTTTTTAGAATTCTTCTTTCTGTTTTATTATTTACGTTACGGTGAATATGTTTCAGTTTATAGCTTGTCAGTAACTCGGTATCTCCATTAGGTAAAGATAGAATAAGGAATGGAAATGAATGGTTATTATACTTTTTGGTAGTTTCATTAGTTGAAGAGAGATACTAATGAAAATTTATGGCTTACTGTGTGCTAGGAAAAATGATTGCTTGGCGTTCGTTCGGTACTCATAAGACGGGTAACTTGGTAAGAGCTGAATGTAAACAATCGATTGGAAAGTTTTTTTGTTTGTTTGTTTGTGTATTATAGTTAATGATTAATTAATAATTATTTGAAATGAGTACATACTGATTATTTACCATTATATTGGCATATTCTAAGCTTTTAGCTCTTAGGTTTAGATGTCAGAATCATAGACTAGGCTACAGTAGCAACCGCTAACATAGGCTATGCTTATTGCTAAGGGACATATGCTTAAGTCCTAATATATGCCGTAAAAATGGGGCAAATTGGGGTTGAACATACATGCAGTGAATATTACCTCAAGTATGTACAGTATTTTGCCTTTTTTGGAGTCATATTTCTTCCGTCGGATCGGCCGTCGTAACCCTAGAACATGTGTGTTTTAGGCCTGGAAATATTTAATTTACTGGGGTGTTTTTTGGAGGGCTTTGGAACGGATTAGCCATTTTACATGTAAAATGTGGTCCAAGATACGCAAAACTTCATGATACGAAGGGCGCCTCGGAACGGATTAATTTTGTATCTTGAGGTACTACTGTATATATAGATATAAATATAGATATATATATAGATGAATAACTTTATCACGAAGTATATAAAACGTGATGCTATGTAAAATCAGTTTGCTTAGTAAAGGTCCGAACAGGACCGAAAGTACTCGGCTATCTCGCTTTTTAAATTTTTCCTTCGTGGCAAAAAACATTTATTTTTACATTATATATATATTATATATATATATATATATATATATATATATATATATATATGTATCAATTCAAGCTACAAATGTCCTTTAATATCTAAATCACTTTACCTCCCAAATGATATATTTTCATATATGTACCGAAGGGGAATTTTTTAATTGATAATAATTTCGTCCCCCCACCCCCATGGGATCGAACCACCGTCCAAGTGGACGGGGACGAAATCAGGACAGTCAGTGACGCTATCCAATCAGCCAAAAAAAATTCCCCTTCGGTACATATATGAAAATATATCATTTGGGAGGTAAAGTGAATTTAGATATTAAAGGACATTTGTAGCTTGAATTGATAGTATAAATTTGGGATCCGGTGGATGTGATCACGGTTCGATGGGTGATAATTATTCATATATATATGTGTATATACATATATATATATATATATATATATATATATATATATATATATATATATATATATATATATATATATATATATATATATATGTATATATATATATATATATATATATATATATTATATATATACATATATATATATATACAGGCGGTTCCCGGGTTACGACGGGTCCGGCTTACGATGTTCCGAGGTTACGACGCTTTTTCTTTAATATCATTGAAAAATCCGCCCTGGTTACGACGCTTGTTCCGAGGTTACGACGCTGACGCTTCCGACGCTCCGAGTTTACGACGCTTTTAATAAACACATACTATGATAAGATAAGAATCCCTTATAGTTTAGTACAGTTTCTCTCTCTCTCTCTCTCTCTATTTTCCACAAGAAAATAATCACTATAATTCCCTCTCTCTCTCTCTCTCTCTCTCTCTCTCTCTCTCTCTCTTTCTATACTACAAAGATGTGTTTTTTAGTATGATAAATAAATGATTTACTATTTTCAAATATTAATATTAATTTATACAGCAATAATATCAATTCATTAAAGAAAAAAGA
This sequence comes from Macrobrachium nipponense, assembly GCF_015104395.2. Taxonomy (NCBI): domain Eukaryota; kingdom Metazoa; phylum Arthropoda; class Malacostraca; order Decapoda; family Palaemonidae; genus Macrobrachium; species Macrobrachium nipponense. Next base: position 54,821,272 of record NC_061087.1, read on the forward strand.
AAAATACCATAGTGAATTAGTAAGATTTTAGCTTATATTTTAAAAAATTATGGAAGAATGAAGGAAATCCCAGTCTTCTTGAAGTAACTTCCAGTAACCTTTTTCGAGATGCAGGTACTAAAACTGTCAGCTATATATCAAGTTCTGTGACAGCCAGGAGGGGGAATAGTTTGGGGAGAGCTGCAGTGTTGCAATCACGTGGTCCTGACGTTCCCCCCCCCCCCCCCCCCCCACCCCCCCCCGCTCTCTCTCTCTCTCTCTCTCTCTCTCTCTCTCTCTCTCTCTCTACTCTCTCATTTACTGAGACTCGAGATTTTTTATGTACTTGATTATTGTTTTTAATACTTTCAAATAATAATTAATAATAATAAAACTGTAATTACAAAATTCATATGTGATAGTATTGTAAAGAAATACAATACGTATTAATGTATCCATGTCACTTTTAATTAAGGTTAACTCTCTCTCTCTCTCTCTCTCTCTCTCTCTCTCTCTCTCTCTCTCTCTCTCTCTCTTTTGCCACACAAGATAATAATGTGTCATACATAGTGGTAACTCCCTCCCTCTCTTTCGCTGGAAGCGTTATAAACCGAGATGAAAGAATTTTTATGGTACTAGGATGTAAAATGTTTATTGATAATTTCAGTTATTTAATAATAATATGCTGGAAGTAAACCCTCTTTTAAACATGTTTTATTAAAAGTAATTGCTGCCTCAGCTGCATTAATTTTACACAGGTTCTTCTCTATTTTTCTAATTATTGCTTTCTCATTGTTGCTTAAACTGGTGAGCAACGCACCGAAGGTTGACATATCTCAGTTAGGTAGAACGATTGGATTTTATTAGTAAAAATTTCAGTTGGGGTAGTCAAATTTTCGGGCATATCCCGTAGAGTTTATTACAGATAGAATTGATGTTTAATTCTATTTCTTTTCTATTCTTTCTATTCCTTTCCGGACGTTTCGTCTGAATAAACCTCAGATCCTCTTTGGGCGGAGGTAGGTGAAGGACTGAAGTGAGAAGGTGAGTCCAGCTGCTTATATTGCGGTGGCGCAGCGGTGGGCGTCGTGCCGCTGCCTTTTCATTGGCTCGTGGGTGGGGAGCTTCTTTTTCATTGGCTGCCTGGCTGCGGGCTCAAGCCAGCTCCCGATCGCATGCTCAGTAGGCGTGCCGATCTTCTTAGCTGCATATCATCACGCCGGGCTTCGTTTTGATTGGATAAAGGCCGCGTGACGTCACTGCTGGTATTATAATCGTATTAATGTCAGCTGGTATATCCATGTTTAATCGTCTTGGATTGGGCCGTTTTCGGGCGGCGATATGGTGATGTTTGCCGTTATTGGAGTGTTTCTTCGGGTGCAGGTCGGGAGCAAAAAGGCCTCCTGTGTCGTGTTCATGGAGGGCTTTTGTTCCTGGATGAGTAACGCCTCCAGGAGGCGGCAGACGGCGAGGGTCGGGTGCTCTCCCTATTATCCTGGTGTTACGGATGATACAGTCGCGGGAGATTGTGTCTCGGTGGGCGGTGAGGGGTTATTTTCATGATAAGGTCTTTTGTTTACGTTTTTTTGTAGTATATTATAAGGTCCACTATCTTGCCTTCTTCAATGGGGAGGATGTTTTCCTTAATGATCTTCTTCATCGCCTTCTCCTACTCGCGGTATTGAGAGTGCATGAAGGCCTTATAATATATTGTGATGTTCTCGGTGGGGCGGGTCGTGGGTCTTGTCCCTCGTTCGAGTACCATCTTTCGAGGGCGGTACGCACTTCTCGATTGATGAGCTTATTGGAATACCCGTTATTCACGAGCATCTGTGAAGCTCTATCAAGCTCGAGGTGTGTGAATAACGGGTATTCCAATAAGCTCATCAATCGAGAGGTGCGTACCGCCCTCGAAAGATGGTACTCGAACGAGGAACAAGACCCACGACCCCGCCCCACCCGAGAACATCACGATATATTATAAGGCCTTCATGCACTCTCAATACCGCGAGGAGGAGAAGGCGATGAAGAAGTCATTAAGGAAAACATCCATCCCATTGAAGAAGGCAAGATAGTGGACCTTATAATATACTACAAAAACCGTAAAAAAAACAAAAGACCTTATCATGAAAAATAACCCTCACCGCCATCAGGAGACCCCATCTTTCGAGGGCGGTACGCACTTCTCGATTGATGAGCTTATTGGAATACCGTTATTCACGAGCATCTGTGAAGCTCTATCAAGCCGAGGGTGTGTGAATAACGGGTATTCCAATAAGCTCATCAATCGAGAGGTGCGTACCGCCCTCGAAAGATGGTACCTCGAACGGCAGGAACAAGACCCACGACCCCGCCCCACCAACGAGAAACATCACGATATATTATAAGGCCTTCATGCACTCAATACCGCGAGGAGGAGGAAGGCGATGAAGAAGATCATTAAGGAAAACATCCTCCCCATTGAAGAAGGCAAGATAGTGGACCTTATAATATACTACAAAAACCGTAAAACAAAAGACCTTATCATGAAAAATAACCCCTCACCGCCATCAGGAGACCCCCTCAAGCAGACGAACGATAGTATACCAATACATATGCCCCGCGCCCGAGGATGTCCGGGAAGTACATTGGAATGACTACCATGCGTCTTGCGAAGAGAATCTCCTGTCATGCCCAAGAAGGGGCTATCAAGAACCACGCCCTCACCGCATACCGAGACACAATCTCCCGCGACTGTATCATCCGTAACACAGGATAATAGGGAGAGCACCAGACCCTCGCCGTCTGCGCTCCTGGGAGGCGTTACTCATCCAGGAACAAAAGCCCTCCATGAAACACGACACAGGAGGCCTTTTTGCTCCGACCTGCACCCGAAGAAAACACTCCAATAACGGCAAACATCACCATATCGCCGCCCGAAAACGGCCCAATCCAAGATGACATTAATACGATGGATAATACCAGCAGTGACATTAATACGATTAATAATACCAGCAGTGACATCACGCGGCCTTTATCCAATCAAAACGAAGCCCGGCGTGATGATATGCAGCTAAGAAGATCGGCGCGCCTGCTGAGCATGCGACGGGAGCTGGCTTGAGCCAGCAGCCAGGCAGCCAATGAAAAAGAAGC
>NC_061087.1:54824882-54922382 GCF_015104395.2 Macrobrachium nipponense
GTGTTTGAAGCAAGGGCTTCACTAAAGGGGACAGTAAAAACTTCACAGCTTCCTGACTTCGTACTGCAGGAAGAATGCCTTAGTCTCGAAACTTGAAGGGCGGGTTACTCCTCAAAACCACTTGTAGGACGGTTCTTCTCTGAAAGGGTTACGTCGTCGACATCAGGACCTCTCTCTCTCTCTCTCTCTCTCTCTCTCTCTCTCTCTCTCTCTCTCTCTCTCGTCTCTCTCTCTCTCTCTCTCTCTCAGACTACGAACTGCGGACTTAACTTGTTTCCGTTCACATTCTCTCTTGTGCGTCCTCTTCCTCTCTTATCCTTCGTCTCTTCCTTCTCTTATCTCTGATGATCTGATTTCTTCTACTTCCTCAGGGCATATATATATATACATATACATTGATCTCAGGGTGGGGCTAAAAAGGGCAGAGCTTAACCAGCGAACATCATCGTCTCCCGAGAGGAACTTTTTAGAAGGATCCAGACGAAAAGTTACATCATAATAGCGGCGGTTTCTAGTGATGGGCGCATACTGGAGTTCCACAACACACCTGGGGATTCTTGAACAATCATGAGAACAGACGCTTCCAACACGTGCGCGAATGCCTCCTTGCTGCAGACCTACTTGAAGAAGATGCATTTTCCTTTGCTTTAATATATGATTCTTCGCTAAAAAGCGATTACCATGACAAAAGCACAAAGAATTTTGTTTGAATTTGTTTTTGTTTGAAGATTTCTTCCGCTTTTAACTCATTTATTTCTTACTGGCTCGAGAAAGATTATGGGGTGACCGAACAAAGAATTTCTACAATGATAAAATGTAGAAATTATCAAAGCTGAGCTGATGTTGCTAAGAGTGAAATCTGTAATGAAACAAAAGACTCAGACAACTGAAGATGTTGAAATTGTTGTTAATTTGGATCAATAAAGAAACGTTAGCCGGTGATAGTCTATCTGAGGTTATCTTATGTGAAAAGGCAAGATAATTATCCGCTGATCTCTAGTAAACCACCCCACAAATGAGCATTTCTTCCACTTCACCTTCCAATTACTGGTAAAGTGTGTACAAATTTGCATCTCTTCTTCTATATACTTTACATTAATTTTTGTAATTTTTGCATGCTAGGCTTGTTAAAATAAAGTTAAAATACCTCTAGTATTTGTGCAGTTTTGGATGCCTGGAAAGGATGAATCCAATTCCCATTATTTCTGATGGGAAAAATTTGCTTTGTTAAAGGACAGCTGTCAGGAAATAATTAAGTCCATTAAATAAGAAATGAATATATCATAATCTGGTCCCTGCCAGTTGTTTCAGTCCTAAAAAAAGACGATATCAACACATTGACTGTATAAAAAGTTTCAGATGCCTGATGTGGCTGTGTCTGAGTCTGGAAAGTAAGACACAAAGTAATGCACCTGCTTTTATTTCCCCAAACCTCTGGAAACTTTCAGTGCAAGCATCTTTTATTTAGGCTGAAGACAGCTTCCAGTGCTTCAGTATGCAATGCAGCTTATTCTGCAGGAGTTCCCCTAGAACTGGCTGACTGTTTGTATAGATAATATCCTGATCCTAGGTGGATTTTTTAAAGACCACCCATAGCTGGTATACAGGGTTTGGGCTACTTTTCAAAGACATGTGCGCAAGATTAATCTTCAGAAGTGTTCCTGGATCCGGCCCGAAGCTGTACCTTGGATATTTGGTTGTAAGATTAGGGATGAGGAAGCTTCTTGAGTACATCCAGAAAATTGATAATTTTCATATTCTATTGCCATATCTGAAGACCTTTTAGAGTATGCATACACACTAATGGCACTTTGCAGCTGAAGAAAGGAGCACTGAATCCATTGCAAGTACTTCCACGTTCCAAGGTTCCTCTTAACACACTGGGACTACTGCTGCAAAGAGAACACTTTTGTGATGTGTTGGGAAGACACAAGACACCTGCCTCATCATTATGCTCATGAATGGTGGTGTGAAGTTAAAGGGTAAATGTACCACAAGAGTACAGAAGCACAGCACCTCAATACTGCAATCAACTGCCATGCAATGTCCAGATGTGATAAGGTCTATCAAGTAAATGAGAGGTGTTGACAGATTTGATCAGAATATCAAATGCTAAAACTTCACCTCTAAAGAGTGTAAAACAGACAAATAAGTGGTTGCTTTATTTGGTTCAGATACTGCTGCAGAATACTCATGTGTATCTGAAGTATAGCATGGAAGCATAGAAACTAAACTGGCTCTGCTGGAAGTCCACAAGGTGGCATGAGATGCACTGCTCTATTTTGCGTTGAAGTAGCACTGAACTCCCCCATCCTTATTTGCTGTCTGTTAAATGAGCAGGGGTACTATCATACTTGTGCCTGCTAAGTCCACACAGTAGCACCTTCTGTTTGAAGCTGTTGATCTTAATTACCCAGTTGTGTTGGCATAAGATGCTGATGATGTTGATGCCAGTCTCCTTTGGGAAACACCACACCCAAGAAGAAGCAAAGGATCTTACATCCTTCTGGACATCTGAAGACAGCATTGCTTCACTATGTCTTTGTACAGCTAATCCCAGCAGTATGGCAAGTGCCAGGTGGCACTCTGCATAATTAGGAACTGCTTCAAGATGTGCCATGCTCTCCAGAAGTACTGGTCAATGCCATCTTCATGAGGCATAATCCTGATTGCAGTTGTGGCTGAGAACACAATTGTCAAGGTAGGCCAACATGAGATCATTTGTCTACACAACAGTCTCTTATTTTCTTTTTAGTCAGCCAAAGTGCATGATGCTTTCGAATACTCCATTTATGAAAGAGAAGGTTTGTATCCTTGTAGAAAACTTTTTAGGCAAATTGTTTTTTTGGGGAAAAATAAAAAAATTCCATTATTTCCTACCTTCTACTCATACATAAAGATTTTGGGAGGCTTTTTATGCCACTGTACAGAGCAATCATTTAGCTGCAAAATGAATCAAAATTGAGCATTCTACTACAAAAAGTGTCTAGAGTTCTGTGTCTGAACCAAATAAGGTATACAGGCAGTTCCTGGCTTGCAACGGGTTCGGCTTACGATGTTCAGAGGTTACAACACTTCTCAATTATATTCCTCACAAATTGTTTCCAGGTTTACGACATATGTTCCAGGGTTATGACACTTACAACGCTGGTCTGACAGAAAAAATACGACTCCAAAAAGGCAAAATAATCAATATTTGAAAGTTTTTTTTATGAAAAATGTATATGCAGTTTATACATAGTTTTTAATACAACCAAAACATTAAAAGTAAGGTTTTCTTATGATTTTTGACAATTTTCCAGCTTACGATGCGTCTCAAGAACAGAACCTCCGTTATAAGCCGGGGACTGCCTGTATACATAGTTTTTGGACAAAACATCTGGATGTGTCACTTTTTCGGGGAAACATGATGCTACGCTTGTCACATATTTTCACATTGCAATAATCAGACAAATCTCAGGTGCAAATAGGTACTCGGGCACCACTAGGCGCTACTAGGCGCTCGATCGGCTCCCACTGGGTGCTCAGCGCCAATGGAAATCAGGTGCTGAAGTGTCTCAGCCCAACTACATGCTCAAATACCTATATGATAAATGCAAGAAGTAATCTAAAGTCAAACATAAGACTAAAGACAGGATCACCCTGTACAGTATAATTCAGCACCAGGCAAGCTAATAGCTTTGACAGCAAATGTACTATGTCATCAGTCTAGCTTCATAACAGCTGTGTTTTGATCCAAGCTCTGAAGGCACTGCTAAAACCACCTTACTTTGTTCACTTAATCAGTTTCAAGTACAGCCCTCTATAGAGATGTTCTCTCTGTAGTGGGCTCTTGTATGTTTTCAATGAAAGTTGCTTCCTATTATTAATAATAATTTTATTCTTGCCTTTACTAGGATCTCAGTAGACCATCCTCCGAAAGCCCATCATAACTAATTCTCTCCCGCTACATTATGTCATCAATTAAACAATTCTGGAAAATACAGATTGATAAGCGTTTAAATTTACTGTGATTTCGTTGCAGTAGCGAATATGCTATTAAGCGAAAGTAGTGTAAAATCTTATATCAGAACTTTATAACAACATGAATTATTAATCCTGCAAAATCGCCTTGCAGAATTAAAACTCAACACCAACATTTTTCTGGTAACGAATGCAACGTTTACATTGTTACGCTACTCTATCAGGAAGGCAGCTAATGCAATGTTTACATCATCATGCTACTTGCTTATCAACTCAGTAATATTTTACTTGTTGCAATAGTACTCATTGCAAAGATGATCTAATCAAAAGATCAATCCTGAAACATATTATCAAACAATATCTGGTCTGTAACAAGCGTAAACATTGGTCTGTCGAACCAATATTTACATATTATAGTCCGACACTTGTACAAGAGTAGTTGACCAATTAACTACAATTTCGCTGTGAAAGTGAAATAATGATGTACTACTTCAGTAAAAAAAAGAACAAAACAAGGAAAAAATAATTCTGAAGCTTTTGGCTGAAGCTATTCCACTTTCAGTTTGTATACTAAAGTCAGGTAAATAACTGGCAAAAAATGAAAAAATGCTGCTAACACCAGATGTTTTCACCAGACATCGCAGAAATGGAATGAGCTAATCTGCTGGGAGCAAGACTGGTGTCGCCTTCACACTTTCGGTGTCGCTACCACAAAATTTGAATTATGTAATTACTGGGTAAGTTGCAAAATTAAAAATTTAGAATCAAAGCGATCATTACCGAAGAGCATTGGCTTGAAATATACACTCTATGCTGACTAGAAGAGGATTGGTTCATGGTCTTTTAACCGGCCCAGTTGTAAACAAGATGGCCGACTTGCATGCGCAATGGTCACTTCTTCCAGATTTTGACGTAGGAAAACTTGGGTTCAGCCTCGCTTAAGATGAGAGAAAATGCCCTTTTGTCTATGAGTCAATTATACTCTATCATGTGTCATGATAGACCAGGCTAGTCACCATGGAGAGCACTGTCACACCATGGAACGGGTAACTACTTGAGGACAAAACAAGTGACTACAATATAAAAAATAACAATAATCTTAACAATAATAATAATGGATTTGGTATTTCCTAACAGAACAGGCAATTGCTGTCCATTTCATAATTTCTACCTAAATAGTATGCGTGTGTGCATGTGTAATATGAAAATTGGTGGCCCCAATAAATTTTTCTGGATCAGCTAGTGATAAAGACCACTTGAACAATGTGATCATTACCACACTACTGTAATTGATAGGTGAATCAGATAGAAGTATGGTAATCTTATCCTTAGAAACAATCTGCCCCTATAATCAATAGTCAAATTCTAAGGAATAATTCTATCCCTGAATTACCAATATCATATATAAACCAAAAGCTCTCACACAAACATTTTCAGGTAGTTGGCAATTCCATCACAGTTCTATTTTATCTATAAATACCACGCTCAATCCTTGGTAAGGTTACTTTTCATATACAGTCGTACCTCGAGATACGAAAGGCTCAATTTACGAAAAACTCGAGATCTGAAATCCAATAGGAAAAATTTAACGACTCTACATATGAAGAGTTTTCAAGATACGAAAGGTTTCTGTAAAGTCCAAGATTCGCCCGAACCACTGATAACAATTTTGAAACTTGCGCTCCGCCAACTTAGTAGACTCGCCACCATCCTCCTGCTCTCCCATTGGTTCCTGATGCTAGTCGCGGCCATGAGATCCTTCTCTCCTATTGGCCAGCATCCTGTCCCTCCCATCATGCATCTATGTACGTGGTGGCGTGCCTCGGCCACTCGGTACCAGCATTGTTATAGTACGCACGCGGTACTCGTTTCGGGATCGTCAACTGTTTCTGAATCTACTAGTCAGAGTTGACATTGTGATGGTGTTTGTGTCATGTGTATTTAAAAAAAAAAAATTTCTCATATCTTTTCACAGAAAATGGAAAAAGAAGAGCACCTCTTGAGTGACGACATACATGATATGATTGACCAAGATCTCTCTCGTGGGATAAGTGACCAAGATCTCTCACATGGGATAAGTGATCAAGGTCTCTCTCATGGGATAACTGGAAACTTTGCAAGGTTGGTAGAATCTCCACTCCCTGCTGAACAGAGGGTGTTGACCAATCATTTACAACATGCATACCAGTATAATCAAGGCACTTCAGTTTATGTTGAGGGTCAGCAGCCGAACATTCAGTAACCAAATCAGTTGCAGAGAGAGCATGTGATTGAACAGGGTTTTGATAGACACCAGGGCCAACAGTCATGAGGGGCAACAATTAGTAGATAATTATCAAGATGGGCAGCCGTTAATGAACACTACGCATTTATAGAAAAAAAAGACACCCCGAAAAGGCTCACACAGGTCGTATGCTTGCGCAGTTCGATGACGTTTGCCTGAGTTGTTTCAGGAACATTGTGAAAAGTAGGCAGAAGCAGTCTTCATTGGATCGTTATTTTTTAAAGAGGCCTTTAGTATTAGCAGGAGTAAGCAAAAAGGAAGAACCAAGTGATAAAAAACAAAAGGTTGTAAGCAAAAAGAAAGAACCAAGTGATAAAAAACAGAAAGTTGAAAGTGGTGATGAAGTTGAAATTCTGTAAAAAAAAAAAAAAAAAAAAAAAAAAAAAAAAAAAAACCACAAAGTAAAAAAAAAAAAAAAAGTTAAACATAAAAAAAAGAGAGAGAGAAAAAAAGGCAGAAATTAAGGATGTTCTAGCTGCTTTTCATAAAGTACCATCGTTTGTCCTCCTCCTCTGCCGCCACTTTCGGAGATAGCCTCACTCGAAAGGTAAGCTTCCACATTTTACATACAGTATTTCTTGTATACCATGTACACTAATACACTTTATTTACAGGTTATTTTGCATTTTGTTATTAATTTAGGTATTGAATGGTCCAAATTGTTGTAGTATTCATTGTTTATAGGTCAATTTAGCTTTATTATGAAATTTACTGGGGGATTTTTGGAGGGCTTGGAACGGATTAGCCATTTTACATGTAAAATGTGGTCCAAGATACGAAAACCTCATGATACGAAGGGCGCCTCGGAACGGATTAATTTCGTATCTCGAGGTACTACTGTATATCAAGACAAGAATTTGCTGAAATATCAAATAGTAATCACATTTGTTGAAACATACAACTACAAAAAGTATGTCTCTTAAGTCTGTGAATGAATTTGAATTTACCATCCTTTATCTCAATCCAATCAAAGATCCTTCTTGATGGGATGAAAACATAGCAGGGGAAAAGAGGTTCGGTCAATAAATCCGAAAGTTGTATTACACCAAATACAAATGGAAAGATAAAAAGGAATGCAACTGGGGACTCTGAGGCTATAAAGAGTATATTATACTGTAATCCTACTGTGTGTGCTGCATTACACACGCATCTGACACACTCTACCTATAGGAAAAAACTTTCTTGAAAATATAACAAAGGTTCCTGGAATTACCTCATGTTTATTTAACTGCGTTTTAGCTAAATGTATACTACAAATATTACCATGAGAGGGATAGATGCACTTTAACCTCTTTACCTGTTGGCCCCATGGAACTAAGAGACACCCCCACCAGCTTAAACTGTTGTCATTAAACTGTTGTAATCCACATCCCACTATGGCTTGTTACAAGGTCCCTGGGGACATGGGTCTTCAGTGCAAGTATAGTGAGGGACCACAAATATAATACAACTTGAAAAATGTTCAAACAATACCAAAACTTTCATGAAATGCAATTATTCACTTATAACCACATTAGGAATTGACTATAAATGTCCATTTGATATGCCTCAGAAGAGTCAGCATCAACATTAACCCTCTTACGCCGACTGGACATATTTTACGTCGACATTTTTTGTCTCCCGTGTGCCGACTGGACATATTTTACGTCGACTTACAAAAGTTTTTTTTTAAATTCGCGGAAAAATACTTATAGGCCTACCAGCCGAAAACTTTTGAATCACGCGCCTTGGGGGATGCTGGGAGTTCACGGATCAAGGTTTTGTTTTGTTTACAATCGTTACACAGGCACGCAAGCGCGAATTTCTTTCTTGCCGCACTAAAAAGTATCTGTGACACATCTCGGAAATTATTTTGTCACTTTGACATAATTTTTGTACCATTGTAATAAATTAGCCGTTACATGAAGTATTATATATGAAAATGTGCGCATTTTTATGTAGAATACAACAATAAAATACTCATGATTGTAGCTTTTATCAGTTTTGAGATATTTTCATATAAATAACGATAATTGCCAAAATTTCAACCTTCGGTCAACTTTGACTCTACCGAAATGGTCGAAAAACGCAATTGTAAGCTAAAACTCTTATATTTTAGTAATATTCAATCATTTACCTTCATTTTGCAACAAATTGGAAGTCTCTAGCACAATATTTCGATTTATGGTGAATTTATGAAAAAACTTTTTCCTTACGTCCGCGCGGTAACTCTTCCAAAAAAAATCATACATGCGATTGTCGTAATGTTTGCACCATTTTAAAATTAGCCGTTATATAAAGTTTTATATATGGAAATGTGCGCAATTTCATGCACAATACAACTAAAAACAACCCATGGTTGTTAGCTTTTATCAGTTTTGAGATATTTTCATATAAATAACGATAATTGCCAAAATTTCAACCTTCGGTCAACTTTGACTCTACCGAAATGGTCAAAAAACACAATTGTAAGCTAAAACGCTTATATTCTAGTAATATTCAAGCATTTACCTTCATTTTGCAACAAATTGGAAGTCTCTAGCACAATATTTCGATTTATGGTGAATTTGTAAAAAAAAAAATAACATTTTCTTTACGTCCGCACGGTACCTCTTCCGAAAAAATCATACGTGCGATTGTGGTAATGTTTGCACCATTTTAAATTAGCCGTTACATAAAGTTTTATATAGGAAAATGTGCAAAATTTCATGTAGAATACAACAAAAAATAATTGAAGGTTGTAGCTTTTCTCATTTTTGAAATATTTGCATATAAATCACGATAAATACAAAAAAACCACGTTCGGTCAACTTTGACTCTACCGAAATGGTCGAAAAACGCAATTGTAAGCTAAAACTCTTACAGTCTAGTAATATTCAGTCATTTATCTTCATCTTGAAACAAATTTGAAGTCTCTAGCAAAATATTTAGATTTATGGTGAATTTTAAGAAAATCTTTCCTTCCCTCCGCGCGCGGATTCTCCGCCACAAATCTCCGAAATGCGTACGTACCATTCTCGGAATATTTGCTCCGTTTCATATTAGGCATTTCATAGAGTTTTATATACAAAAATGTGCGCAATTTCATGTAGAATAAAACGCAAAATATTTGAAGGTTGTAGCTTTTCTTATTTCCAAAATAATTGCATATAAAAAATATATATATAAAAAAATTCGACATTTGGTCAACTTTAACTCGTCAGATATGGTCGAAAACTGCAATTGTAAGCTAATACTCTTACAGTATAGTAATATTCAATTATTTGTCTTCATTTTGAAAGAAATTGGAAGTCTCTAGGACAATATTTAGATTTATGGTGAATTTTTGAAAAAAATATTTGTTTACGTCCGCGCGTTACGAATTCATGCATTATTTTGTGATAATATTTTCTCTGTGTTGCTTTTATCCTTTTACAATGTGTTACATACCAAAATGATCGCAATTTAGTGTACATTACAACGAAAAAAAGTAACTTGTTACCTTTAACCGTTTTGCGCACAGCACGATTTGAATACAATTATATATGAAATTTCGTTTTTGCGCTATCATATATCGCATTATTTATATATAATAATGATAATTTTTTTCATTTCTGATGGTTGCATACTAAACTTCAGCCAATGAAAAAAAAAAAGGAGCCAAAAATGAATTCTTAATCTTGAAAACTATGCGCGCTGGGATTTTTTGAAAAAAATATTTTTTTTCGCTTCCGCGCTCACTCTGAAACACCTCCGGCACACGGGAGACAATTTTTTTTTTACCGCTTCGGCGTAAGAGGGTTAATTAAAGGCATAAGTAAAAGTCTAACCTAACTACAAGGGACTAAACTATCACAATATGATCACCTTCGGTTTAATAATGAGTCTAGATTATTCTAAAAACAATGGCATCAAATAACCTGCTGATAGTTCTACCATAGAAAAGTACATTTCTTGAATCTGCACTAAATCTTGAGTGTTCTATTGCTCAGGTATTATCATGACAGCTTTCATTACCTTTAAATATGAACCCAATTAAATTATATCTCATATTTATCGAGATAAAAAATTTATCTAAGCAAAAACATGCAACAAACTCTTAACAAGTAAATTTTAAATCTATATAAATGTACTTGAAACTAGGAATGAATTCTAAGTCTTCAAATTCTATCTGAATACTACACCTAGATATCCTTTTCGAAAGGGGTTTAAGAATAAATTGTCTGAAGTAACTGTAGATTTAATGTCTGCATTACTAAGTTAAAATTCCAATTTACTTCAATTAAAGAAGTATTTAGATAACACTATACAAAAATCATTAAATCATAATCAAGATAAAGCCAAATATACAATACAATGAAAAATACTTACCTTTGGTTTTAGAATATGAAAGACTTTGAGTAGTGAGTCGAAAGAAACGGGTCTTGAAATTTTTTATACCAAATTTCTTCCTTCCCTGTGCTCTTTTGATCATAATACTGAAAATATATAAAATATATCAACTGTTTGTTACAGGAAATCATATAAATTCTATAATGTTTATATACAATGTTTATGTAATCAAAAGAAATAAAAATAATTCTGTAAATCTATCACTTAAAAACATGAGAGGCTTTCAAATTGTAAAAATTCTATCAATGGTACACTAATTATCTGAGTATATATTCTTACAACTACACCTAAAAACTTACAACTTCACAGCATGAAAATTGTTTTGATAAAACAAATTATTTAGATGCTTACCTACTGTTAAAGCTAGCTTACATATTCAAGCCACTGGGTTCAATCAGCATTCAAAATAAACACGACCACCCACTAAGATATGGGGAGGTTAGGTGGGTTTCCACTAACATCAAGTATCCAAAATCAATTAATTAATTTAGTACAAAAATTCCATTTACCGTATATTTCGGCGTATAAGTCGACCGGGAGATAAGTCGACCCCCCCTATTCTGAGTAAATTTTTATGATTTTAACTAATATCGGGTATATTAGTAGACCTATGAAATGTGAGGCCAACCGTACGCTCAAAATAAGCTCTACTTACCATATGAAATACAGGTAATATACTCGGTATGTTAACAAATCTGTGTAACATATAAAAGATGAATACCTGCAAATATGATTAGAAATGATGAAACGAAAGATACGTTACTCGAGTGTAATGTAAACAAACAAAGCGCTAACTAACGCTGCATAACAGCCTACATATATATGTATGTACAAACTGCCACTCAAGTTAATGTTTGATGAATTGTTTAATTCAAGTGACGATGACTCAAGTAATTTTGAAGGATTTTAAATACATATTTACCATTAAATACACATTTTTTATTTTATTTTATGTGATAAATAAAGATGTCATACCATAAATGTTTTTGAACAATACCCGGGTAAATACAAAACTGTCAGAGTGAACGCATCCCTCTCAACTACGGTATTACAAATGACTACGCAGTGTTTACACTTGCTGTGCGATTGGTGTTTCTTCAAGTTACTTTGATTTTTTTCATTTTATTTAAGGTAATGGATGTTCTAACGTATTATTATTGTCGTATTACAGTGTGCAATGTTTTTAATACTGGTATTTACATACATAGTTACCTCAACAAGGCTGTCATTGTAATTTGCCAACTGTAAAGCCTGGATTCCTGTACCGAAATGCCAAAATAATAAAGATTCGCTTTTTGTTACCGTTAGATAAGTCGACCCCCTAATTTTGGCATGATTTTTTGGGGCTAAAGGGTCGACTTATACGCCGAAATATACGGTATTTGGGATGAATCTGACCTATTGCTAAAGTTGGCAGATTAACACATTGAATAAGGATAGTTGGTTAGTGCAGCCAGAGAAACATCTGCTCAGCCATGCTAACTAGAAACTTTTTTCAAGTTGTGTGACCCTTCCTGGTACGCACTTTACCAGACAGTGGATCCACAGCAGGATACAAAGTCTTTGTAGCAAGACTTATTGGGGGGGCTCCTTACGAAGAAAAATTACTATCTCCTACAGCATACTAATGACTTCTGTGCCAGAGTTGAAAGCCAATAACCAATGGTCCAAAACTGAAGACCTTCATGCTCCCCTAACTCAACACTGGGATTTTCTAACAACCTAAAGATAGGTGAGAAAAGGTTCTCTCATATTTTGTTCAAGAGAAAATCATCCCTACTGTGACAATATGATTAAGTGCTTTATAATTCTAATGCGAAATTTAATGTCTTGCAAACAAAGAGTAGTAAAACTTAAGTTCCACGTCCACTAAGCTACATCGACAACTGTCTCCAGTCAAAAGTTTTAAGGAAAATTAAAACATGTTTACAATACAGACTGTGACATTTTACTTTCATACAATAGCAAGTGATCATGACTTGCCTCTATGTGGGAGCTTGATTTAAGCAACAGAAAAAACAACATAGCATTCTTGAATAAGAAAGTTTGCCTCCCAGCACCAAAGAATGAATTTCTAACTCAACTTTTTCAAGATAAATCCTTCATGCTATAACTGAACATAGCAGTGCTTCATCTTCATTGTCTACTAAAGCAGTTAAGCCTTAAACGCCTAAGGGGTATAATAAAAATCGTCTCCCTTATGCAGAGGGGGTCTCGGAGTGAGCGCAGAAGCGGAAAAAATATTTTTTTCAAAAAATCACAGCGCGCTTAATTTTCAAGATTAAGAGTTAATTTTTAGCTCCTTTTTTGTCATTGCCTGAAGTTTAGTATGCAACCATCAGAAATGAAAAAAGTATCATTATCATATATAAATACAGTAGTACCTCGAGATACGAAATTAATCCGTACAGAGGTGCCCTTCGTATCATGAGGTTTTCGTATCTTGGACCACATGTTACATGTAAAATGGCTAATCCGTTCCAAGCCCTCCAAAAATCCCCCAGTAAATTTCATAATAAAGCTAAATTGACCTATAAACAATGAAATACTACAACAATTTGGACCATTCAATACCTAAATTAATAACAAAATGCAAAATAACCTGTAAATAAAGTGTATTAGTGTACATGGTATACAAGAAATACTGTAGTAAAATGTGGAAGCTTACCTTTCGAGTGAGGCTATCTCTGAAAGTGGCGGCAGAGGAGGAGGAGGAGGACAAACACCAGATACGTATGTACGTACATACACTTTAAAAAATACGTAACTATCCAAGGAAGATTGCTTCTGCCTACTTTTCACAATGTTCCTGAAACGACTCAGGCAAACGTCATCGAACTGCGCAAGCATACGACCTGTGTGAGCCTTTTCGGGGTGTCTTTTTTCTACAAATGATTGCACTTTATGAAAAGTGGCTAGAACATCCTTAATTTCTGCATTTTTTTTTTTTTTTTTTTTACTTTACATTTTTTTTTTTTTTTTTTTTTTTTTAACAAAATTTCAACTTCATTACCACTTTCAACTTTCTGTTTTTTATCACTTGGTTCTTTTTTCTATAAACGTGTAGTGTTCATTAACGGCTGCCCGTCTTGATAATTATCTACTAATTGTTGCAACTCATGACTCTGTTGGCCCTGGTGTCCATCAAAACCCTGTTGAACCAAATGCTCTCTCTGCAACTGATTTGGGTACTGAATGTTCGGCTGCTGACCTTCAACATAAACTGAAGTGCCTTGATTATACTGGTATGCATGTTGTAAATGATTGGTCAACACCCTCTGTTCAGCAGGGAGTGGAGATTCTACCAACCTTGCAAAGTTTCCAGTTATCCCATGAGAGAGACCTTGATCACTTATCCCATGTGAGAGATCTTGGTCACTTATCTCACAAGAGAGATCTTGGTCAATCATAGAATATATGTCGTCCCTCAAGAGGTGCTCTTCTTTTTCCATTTTCTGTGAAAAGATATGAGAATTTTTTTTTTTAAATACACATTGACGATCCCGAAACAAATACCGCGTGCGTACTATAACAATGCTGGTACCGAGTGGCCAAGGCACACCACCACGTACAAAGATGCATGATGGGAGGGACGCTGGCCAATAGGAGAGAAAGATCTCATGGCTGCGACTAGCATCAGGAACCAATGGGAGAGCAGGAGGATGGTGGCGAGTCTACTAGTACTAAGATGGCGGCGCGCGGCGCGAGTTTCAAAATTGTTATTCCGGGCGAATCTCGGACTTTCAGAAACCTTTCGTATCTTAAAATCTTTTCGTATGTAGAGCCATTAAATTTTTCGTATTGGCTTTCGTATCTCGAGTTTTTCGTAAGTTGAGCCTTTCGTATCTCGAGGTACCTCTGTAATGCAATATATGATAGCGCGAAAACAAAATTTCATATATAATTGTATTCAAATCGTGCTGTGAGCAAAACGGTTAAAGCCAACGAGTTACTTTTGTTTTCATTGTATTGTACACTAAATTGCAATCATTTTGGTATATAACACATTGTAAAACGATCAAAGCAACACAGAAAATATTATCACAAAATGATGCATGAATTCGTAACGCGCGGATGTAAAAAAATGTTTTTTTTCAAAAATTCACCATAAATCTAAATATTTTTCTAGAGACTTCCAATTTGTTTAAAAATGAATATAAATGATTGAATATTACTATACTGTAAGAGTATTAGCTTACAATTGCAGTTTTCGACCATTTCGGAAGAGTTAAAGTTGACCGAATGTCGAATTTTTTTATATATTTCTTTATATGCAAATATTTCAAATATGAAAAAAGCTACAACCTTCAATTATTTTTTGGTGTATTCTACATGATATTGCGCACATTTTCGTATATAAAACTCTATGAAACGCCTGATATGAAATGGAGCAAATATTCCGAGAATGCGATGTATGCACTTCGGAGATTTGCGGTGGAGAATCCGCACACGGAGGGAAGGAAAGTTTTTTTTTTAAATTCACTATAAATCTAAATATTATGCTAGAGACTTCCAATTTGTTTCAAAATGAAGATAAATGACTGAATATTACTAGACTATAAGAGTTTTAGCTTACAATTGCGTTTTTCGACCATTTTGGTAGAGTCAAAGTTAACTGAACGTGGTTTTTTTCTATCTATCATGATTTCTATGCAAATATTTCAAAAATGAGTAAAGCTACAACCTTCAATTATTTTTTGTTGTATTCTACATAAAATTGCTCACATTTTCCTATATAAAACTTTATGTAATGGGTAATTTAAAATGGTGCAAACATTACGACAATCGCATGTATGATTTTTTCGGAAGAGTTACCGCGCGGACGTAAGGAAAAAAATTTTTTTTTTTTCATAAATTCACCATAAATCGAAATATTGTGCTAGAGACTTCCAATTTGTTGCAAAATGAAGGTAAATGATTGAATATTACTAGAATATAAGTTTTAGCTTACAATTGCGTTTTTCGACCATTTCAGTAGAGTCAAAGTTGACCGAAGGTTGAAATTTTGGCACATCGTTATTTATATGAAAATATTTCAAAACTGATAAAAGCTACAACCATGGGTTGTTTTTAGTTGTATTGTGCATGAAATTGTGTACATTTCCATCTATAAAACTTTATGTAACGGCTAATTTAAAATGGTTCAAACATTACCACAATCGCACGTATGATTTTTTCGGAAGAGTTACCGCGCGGACGTAAGGAAAAAGTTTTTTTCATAAATTCACCATAAATCGAAATATTGTGCTAGAGACTTCCAATTTGTTGCAAAATGAAGGTAAATGATTGAATATTACTAAAATATAAGAGTTTTAGCTTATAATTGCGTTTTTCGACCATTTTGGTAGAGTCAAAGTTGACCGAAGATAGAAATTTTGGCACTTATCGTTATTTATATGAAAATATTTCAAAACTGATAAAAGTTACAATCATGAATATTTTTTTTTTATTCTACATGAAAATGCGCACATTTTCATATATAATACTCCATGTAACAGCTAATTTAAAATGGTGCAAAAATTATGTCAAAGTGACAAAATAATTTCAGAGATATGTCACTGATACTTTTTAGTGCGATAAGAAAGAAATTCGCGCTTGCGCGCCTGCGTAACGATTGTAAACAAAACAACACCTTGATCTGTGAACTCCCAGCATCCCCCTAGGCGCGAGATTCAAAAGTTTTCGGCTGGTAGGCCTATAAGTATTTTTCCACGAATTTTTAAAAAAACTTTTTTATGTCAACGTAAATTGCATCCGGTCGGCATCCAAAAGACCATTTATCTCGACGTAAAATACGTCCAATAGGCGTTTATGAGTTAAGCACTGTCATTCACTGTCATAAAACTGGGAAAGCTTTTGTTTTGGGTTTCTCTCTGGCTCTAAACAATGGGAGAAAAGAAAAAATTATGTGTCTTCCTGAACAAACTCTCATAAGAAAAAGCTTGAAGTTCACTGGCAGACTTTACTGTAGCAAAAGCTAAAGAAAATAAGAGTTAAGAAAATTAAGCACTGAAATAGAAAGTCACTTTATGCATTGGATACCAGAGGAATTTCATCAGGTTACCCGCAGAGGTACAGGAACTGGAAATCCCTCAGGAAAAGCACCAAGATCAATAATTGACCATTGTTGTTGATAAGTCCAGCAGTGAAGGGCCTGCTAGAATTAAGGGGCTGACTCCACAAGGCCCCATTATAAAGTAAGTGCTTCATTCTACCTTATGATTGGAGGATTTGCTTCACATTTTTACGACTTATCCTTCAACTCATACAGAAAAAATACAAAGTTAGGAAATTATGAAATTCAACCTCTAAGTGTATTTTTTTCCAGTTGAAGAAACGTTTTTCAAAGTTTTCAAAAATATGGCAAAAAAAAAAAAAAGTGGCACTCAAAACTAAATTTCCCCACTTGGACTCATAGATACTCGTATTATAGTTAAACTACATGCTGTAAACATTTCACTGAATTTGGTTCAGTCATCTTGGAGATTGAAGCATTTATTTTTTATAAAAGTAAGTTTTGAGAAAATGGCAAAAGAAAAAATTATTGCTTAATTTGTAATAAATATGAAACTACGCCAGTTAGACAGCTGAATTTTGCACTAGAACTACTTAGTCATATAAGGAATATGCCCACAAATTTACAATACTCGTATAATCAAATGAATAGAAATGTGCTTTCTCTTGATTTATATGTTGAATAATTTTGCAGGAAAAAATTATTACTTATTTTGCAGTAACTTAGGAACTATAGTAAGAAAGATAATTTTTGCATTAAAGCTATTCCTTCATATAAAAAAAATTTCCCTGAAATTTACAATATAATCAAATTAAGAGAAATGTGCTCTTCCACTTCATATAATAAACAAAAATAAATATATATACATATATTTATATGCACAAAATACACACAAACACAGTGTACCCCCCATACTCACAGAAGATGTGTACCAGACCCCCAAGGATAGTTAGAATCCACAAATACTTAAAACCCCCCTCTCTAAAAATGCTTATAACTGCCTATCTTCAAAGTTCAAATACCAAACCAAAATTTATACTTAAAGTTTCATAATACATGAAATAAACCTTTGAAATTATATTATTAATATAATTTCAAAGTCAACTTATACATTTTACCATTAGAAATATATACATACAGCCAACAATAGAGAGAGAGGAGAGAGCGACCACTGAATGGCAAGAGCATTAGTATTTGACCATCAAGACTGAAATTATTTACAAATTATTTAGAGAATATGTAATGAGAGAGAGAGAGAGAGAGAGGAGAGAGAGAGAGGAGCAGAGAGAGTAGAGAGAGAGAGGAGAGAGAGAGAGAGAGAGAGAGAGAGGAGAGAGAGAGAGAGAATAACTCCTTATGATATCAACAGAGTGAAATGAACTTCTATAAGCAATACTTCTCCACCTTCCATATATACGTATATCTTTTCCATAGAGAAAGAGAGAGGGCTGAACGAACATCAATTTGTCTATCAATACTTTGGCAGAGAGAGAGAGAGAGAGAGAGAGAGAGAGAGAGAGAGAGAGAGAGAGAGAGAGAGAGAGAGAGAGAAACTATGATCAGGCGTTGGCAATAATTTGGACCCGCAGTCACTTTGTCAAATAATGTGACATTTCTGACAGACTGAGCAAACTCCACCCTGCTTCACAAATTGGCAAATGACTGGGAAAATTCTGTTCTTTTTTTTTTAATAACTTAATATAGAAATGCATAAATATTGTAATAACAGTGCATTATTATTATTATTATTATAATTATTATTAATTATTATTATAATTATTATTATTTTGGAAGGAGATCCTCTTTCAAACAAGTATTATCAAAGGATATTGCTACATCAGCTGCATTTAATTCGTAAATAGCCATCCCTATTTTTCTAATAGTAATTGCTTTCCCTCTAATATTACAACTGGTGAGTGCTGCGCCGATATGATTCATCAGGAGGAGTCAATTTCAGGGATATTCTTGCTTTAAAAATTTATTTATTACAGAAAGTTAATAAATAAATCCAGGTATAAGTCAAAGTTAGGTTTAGTTGCATTCTTGTAGTGGCCAACATTTCTCTCAATATAATCTGAGTATGATCACAGCAATGGGTCGGAGTAGACTGTAGATGCTGTCAGGACCTACTTAATATATATATAGTGGTAGGTCAGCAGGGGGTCAACTGCTCACTGATTTTTTATTGGTTGGTGGCGCAGTGCGTTTCTGCTATTGGTTGGAGAAAGTTTCTTTCACAACACTTCTTGTCGTTGAAGGTCACGCTGTTGCAACCTGGCAGACTGTCGAGGCTGGGGCACGATGTCCCTGGGCCTTGCATGACACTGTGTGATGTCACAATGGCTCGAATTGTCATTGGCTGCTTGGCTGCTTGTCTCATCTGGTATTCTTTGATTGGAGGTGTTGCTCGGTCTGGTATTATTTATATAATTATTTATATTCATATGTCTTCTTAATCCTGGATAGGTGCGACAGGTCGCGCAAGACCCAACGAGTGTTTGAAAAAACTTTTTTTCCCGTAAATCATTGTCTATCTTGAATCTGGGTGTGATCAACCTGCAAGAGGCAAGCAGTCCACACACTACAATCATGTAAAAACCTGCATTCACCTTGCCTTTATCCTTCCCCCTTTTCTAAAGAATTGCTTGGGTTGAACGTGTGGGGGATAGAAAGGCAAAGTTATTAACCCTTAAAAGCCTAAGCGGTATTTCAGAAATCGTCTCCTGTATGCCGGCGGGGTTTGGGAGTGAGCGCCGAAGCGGAAAAAAAAGTTTTTTCATAAAATCACAGCACGCTTAGTTTTTAAGATTAAAAGAGTTCATTTTTGGCTCCTTTTTTTGTCATCGCCTGAAGTTTAGTATGCAACCATCAGAAATGGGAAAAAAATATTATCATATATAAATATTGGAATATATGACGCAGCAAAAAAAAATGTCATATAATTGTATACAAATCGTGGTGAGCAAAACGGTTAAAGCTAATCCGTTAATTTTTTTTATTGTATTGTACAATAAATTGCGATCATTTTGGTATATAAGAAATTGTAAAATGATCAAAGCAACACAGAAAATATTATCACAATATCATGCATGAATTCGTAACACACAGATGTAAAAAAAAAAGTAGTTTTAAAAAATTCACCATAAATCTAAATATTGTGCTAGAGACTTCCAATTTGTTGCAAAATGAAGGTAATTGATTGAATATTACTAAACTGTAAGTGTTGTAGCTTACAATTGCAGTTTTCGACCATTTCAGTTGAGTTAAAGTTGACCAAAGGTTGAAATTTTGGCACTTATCGTTATTTATATGAAAATATTTCAAAACTGATAAAAGCTACAATCATGGGGTTTTTTTTAGTTGTATTCTACATGAAATTGTCCACATTTACATATATAAAACTTTATGTAACGGTTAATATAAGACAGTGCAAACATTACGACAATCGGACGAAAGAATTTCTGATTTTTTCAGCAGAGTAACCGTACGGACGTAGGGAGTTTTTTTTTTTTTTTTTTTTTTTTTTTTTTTTTTTTTTTTTCAAAAATTCACCATAAATCAAAATATTGTGCTAGAGACTTCCAATTTGTAGCAAATGAAGGTAAATGATTGAGTATTGCTAGAATGTAAGAGTTTTAGCTTACAATTACGTTTTTCTATCATTTCGGTCGAGTCAAAGTTGACTAAAAGTTGAAATTTTGGCACTTATCGTGATTTATATGAAAATATTTCAAAATTGATAAAAGCTACAACCATGGGTTGTTTTTAGATGTATTCTACATGAAATTACGCACATTTTCATATATAAAACTTTATGTAACGGCTTATATAAAATGGTGCAAACATTACGACAATCGGACGAAAGAATTTCCGACTGATTTTTTCGGCAGTTACCATGCGGACGTAAGGAAAAAGTTTATTTTCAAAAATTCACCATAACTCTAATTATTGTGCTAGAGACTTCAAATTTGTTGCAAAATGAAGGCAAATGATTGAATATTACTAGAATGTGAGAGTTTTAGCTTACAATTGTGTTTTTCATCCATTTCGGTCGAGTCAAAGTTGACTGAAGGTTGAAATTTTGGCACTTATCTTTATTTATATGAAAATATTTCAAAACTGATAAAAGCTACAACCATGGGTTGTTTTTTGTTGTATTCTACATGAAATTGCGCACATTTTCATACATAAAACTCTATGTAACATGTAACGGCTAATATAAAATGGTGCAAACATTACGAAAATCGGATGAAAGAATTTCTGATTTTTCCAGCAGTTACCGTGCGGACGTAAGGAAAACGTTTTTAAGGGTTAAGTAGTGATATCCTGTCTAACACTGTTGACACTGGTATAGTTTTGTATTGTTGGAAACTGTGGGTGGATGGTGTGTGTACAATATGCATGCCATTGGTTTTGGCTCAGATGCTTTATATTGCCATTTGGTCCAATTTCCTTCAAATGCCAATTTCTCAGTTTTTGCTGTTTCAACAATGACCAGCAGGCAGTATTCTCTGGGCAAGGATGTCATCAACTTACTTCTTATGGAATTAGAAAGTGATGATGATAATTTAGAGGTTGCTGACACCTGTATGGCAAAAAATTCAAGGGTAATGAAGGGTTGGAGGCGAAGCAGATGACCTTGAAATGATTACGTGATGAGAAGGTGAGACATGGGGAGGAGTAGCAGGTCTGTGCCTTTTCTGGTGACAGATTACATCAGCTTATGTCAATAAACCATTGACACACTTCACAGAGAGAGAGAGAGAGAGAGAGAGAGAAAGAGAGAGAGAGAGGAGAAATAACATTTCTGAGCTTTATCTTATGACAAAGCTTCTTAATTGCAATAATGGCTATACACCTCCAAATATTATTAAATAAAAAAAAGAGCAACAGTTTCACCAGAGCAAATTCAATTTATAGTTTTGTTAGTGCAAGTCAGATAGTTCAGGTGGCAGATCTGGCAGTCGAAGTTGGTGTGGATTGTGGCCATTTTGTTTACATACGTGAAAGGTGAGTTGGCATATCTCTATTGTAAAATTGATTGAGTGGTTCATTTTATAGGCCCTGTTCAATTTTGCCTTCCTAAAATTAACATAATTTGTTTATCTTTGCTTTTGGTTTTGTTGTCAGTTATTTAAAGTAACTTTGTAATGTCTTTTGACTTTTGTTTATTTTGGTTTCCACTTTATTATCTAATCACCTCATTTAGGAGGTAGTTTGCTGTTAACCATTACTGTTGGACCCTCCCATTGGTTTCTATGCTTTTCTTCTGTTTTTTATATTTGAGAGTGTGTGGGTGTGTTCCATACAGAAATCCACGAATCCAGAGAACGCGAATACGGGGGGTCCACTGTATAAAGTTTAGGCTAGTAAGAAATCATTGGGTAGCATTCTTGAATTTTAGATTGTCTAAATGATAATAGTAAAAATAAAATAATAATCCATGAGGCAAAATACAGATGAAAGAAAAAAAAATGTTTTTTCTAGTTTTAAAAGGTCTAAATATCTTTTAAACTATAACCCTGATGGATTATATATAAAAATGTTCACTTTCCAAAGATCTTATCATTAGCATTCTCTTTTTACGTCACTTCCATATTGATACGTAAGATTGGTATTTATGTACATTGAAATTATGCAGAAATGGAAAAATATTACAGGACATAACTACACTTTAATCAATCATTACTGCTTTTATCTACTGTGGTAACCCATGATCACATTAACAATGTAAAAAGAATCATTTGATGCTACAGCAATCCTAAATCAGTCAGGGTCACCTGTCTTAATCCATAGCAGTTCGAGCACACTTTTCTGGTTTACCACCGCATTCACATCCAACACCACACTTGACACCTGCATTAACACATATGCACTTCCTAAGACATCTTGATTTTGATGCATTTGCAGTTGTGGCTCCCAGCCACCTCTGGAGGTCTAGGTGATTGTTCCATCATTCATGGCAAAAGATTCCCATCTATCATTGTTTGACCAAACAATGTTGGGTTAGGCTATCCCATAATAGAGCTACATGCTGATCTGTGTATAAAAAGTTTATATAAAGCTCAAAGAGCATGCTGATAGAATGTACCTCCTGTAGGGGGAAGAGGCCATGAGTTGTTCTATGTATGTGAGCTCTTGCTACATTCAACATTCCATCATGTTTTCCATAAAACCTCTAGAATGTCCGGCATGAATGTTTTACTTTGTCAGTCACTTCAAACCATTGTTGTTAAGAGGATTCATCTTCTCGTCTGTTGATGACATACTACCTTAAAAGCCTTTCTCTTGCCTTTAGCATATGGAAAACTTACAATATTGCAACCACTTAGTACATGTCCACAGATAAATGCTGATGTAGCCTGTTCAGGTGTTATGTTATTCTTCTTAACTAACATCAGACTTTAAATGCTTGGCAGATTGCCAAAACAATGACATCATGTCTGTAGCCTGAACTAAGGCACGAGTATAGCAATGGTCATGAACACAGTAAGCCAGATGAGCAAATAAGCATGTCAATGTCGGCTTCATGATCATCACAAAGTTAGGAAGCATTTGGATTTCACCTTGATGCATTAAGACTGGTGTGTCATTCAACTCTCCTACTTATGTAGAATCAGTGAGACATTATCAGGAATAAATTCAGCAGACTCTCCCCCCATTAAGTTTCCAGGAATTTTTCAAGCACTGCTTTATTTTTAACATTGGAGATGAATGATTTCCATGATTGTACCTATTATCAAAGTTTCATTGACCTCATATGCATACGTCACTGACTGTGGTACATCCTTGATACTAGTGAATGAATGACATGGCATCCACAAGCCTAACTACATTAGTTTCCGCATGTGGGAAGTAGCCTTCAATTCATGAATCGCCCAGTTGGTTACTAGCTACTGCAATGTGTTCTGATTTGTTTCTGTCCTCATACTGTAATTGTGACCTTCAAAGAGCGAGGTTGGATATTCTGTCTATTCATAGCAAAATGCATCGGTGTTGACACTACGCAAGAAGTGCAAGTTCCAAACAATGTTGTTCTGTTCTTTATACACCTTTGCTGATGCATCAGATTTTCCAATTTATTACTTCTTACATCAAAGGTTTTACGCTTTACTGATGTTACATTTGTGCTCTGAAATTTCTTGGCTATTGCTGATGCCTGTTCCTTTTTGTTTTGCATAAATTAGATCCGTTGAGTTGCATTATTCAGCAAATCAGATGTGGAGGTGAATGGATTTTTGAGATTGAGTAATCAGCTGTTTGATATGATTAACAGCATTGCAATCTTTTTGTGCCTGAATAAATTCTGGATAGTTTTCAGTGACTGTATCTTTTGTCATATGTACCATAAATTTCGACTCCTCAGATATAGCGGTGTCTTTGCCTCTTTGTTATATGTCTTTTCAAGGGCCATATCTGTCCAAATACTATCAAAATATCTTCAGGCTTCACGAATAGTAAAGTTTCTGTTGCAAAATTCTGCAGTAAGCTCTTCTGGTAAGGTTCTCATTGCATGCAAATAGTGAGGAATACATACTACATATTTTATATGGCCAGTACAAACCATGTATGGCAACATTTTTCCTGCTTCATCAAGATGTTTGTCCCATTTACAAGCTCTTTCAGCTTCAGTATATCTCTTGATGACCAGAATCATTTCAATATACATTAACCAAAGATGTGCTGTTGGATGAGAGAGAGAGAGAGAGAGAGAGAGAGAGAGAGAGAGAGAGAGAGAGAGAGAGAGAGAGAGAGAGAGAGAGAGAGAGAGAGAGAATGCTCAGCTCGGCTTGATGTCTACCAACTTTACCAAGCTACTCTTTGAGGCAAGTTGTAATTAGGGCGTCCTCTGAGAGATTCGTTTGTTTATACAGTCCAACCTATTAAATGTGGAAACATTGGGACCAGGCTGGACCACAGAAAATCTGGGAATATAGAATACATCCCTAAAAAATGAAGTCCCAAGGTAAACAGTCTTGCAAGGTAATTCCACATACAATAGCCTAGTTTCCTACTTAGCCAACTACTAGGGCTAAGTTTTGACATGGCTTTTTATCATTTTACTACTAATATATTTTGACTTCATCATTTTATACCTTTATACTGTATAATTTTCTTTAAAATAGTGTACTTTAACACATTTTGCCAACATTCCCAAGTGAGCCTAATCATAACTCAACTACAGTACTAAACTTCTCAGAATTTGCACATTATTATTGGTGACTTTGTAAAGACCTTCTTTGCCCAATGATCACGATCTTGTATCTTATCTTGATTGTAAAGACCTGTGTCAAGACCTTCATTAGCCACTAATTATAAACTTGTATCTCATCTAGCTAAGCAGTAAAAAAATCACATGTATGTGTTTGTATGTAGAATTTCCTGGCCTTTCCGCCAATTTAAAATTCATCGATGTATATGGCCATTATGTCCTTTGTTACTACCATATTATTGACGACTAAGAAACACAAATTCTCTGTGTGTGTGTGAGTCGCGGGCCCCGGGGGGTCGGACACTGTTTGCGTCTGCACACTGCTATGTGTATATTGCGTGCCCAGGTAATAATCATCAGTACCCAGTTCTGCTTCATTGAGACCACAACTGGTGACCCAAGGAGTAATGGTAAACAGCGGTTTTGTCAGTTCTGCTTCATTGAGACCACAACTGGTGACCCAAGGAGTAATGGTAAACAGCGGTTTTGGCTTCACCATTAATGGACTCACGGCCTCGCTTACCTTCAGAAGCTTTTCACAGAGCCATACAGCGGCAAAGTTTAGGCTTCTGAAAGCTCCTTCCTTTGAATACCACCCATGCTACTAATTATGGTGTACCTCCCGAGGTACACTCTGGTGTGTTCAAACAGTTTGGCCCTGCCAATTACAAGCCACATTGACCCAGAAAGTCATTAATGGAACCACATGGCATATAGTTTTGACTTTTGATGAACCCCGAACACCATTAACAGACTAAATACGGTGCTTAATTCGTGTTTTGGTGTGAGTCACAATGCCAGACAGAACCCGAAAATCAAACCAAGGACCCACAGAACCTCTGCATCCCCCTCTCAACTTCAAAAACCGCGATAACTCAGGCGATAAAGCTGCCGCCATTCTCACAGCAAACCACTGTGTCATGGTTCCTGCAGGCGAATGTACATTTCTGGGTAGCCAAGGTCATGGACGAAGAAATCCAAGCAGACATCTCTATGACGATGCTGCCAGAGGAAGTTTAATAAAATTACACCTTGGCTAGACACGCAGCTGGAAAAGATCAAATATGAAGACCTCTGCTGGAAGTTCACCGAGATCTACTCCATGCCTGTCCCAGAAAGAGCCCAACGTACCCTGGACCTGGTGAACGAGCTCCTGGGGGATGCATCACCCAGGGAGGCCTGGGACGAACTATGAGGTCTTCTGATGCTGCCAGACCGCGATGAATCCGGCAAAAGATGGGAGATCAGCCTATCGCAAGAAATATTACGGCAACACCTTCCTCCAAAGGTGAGGTCGTAAATCATGGAGGCAGACACACTTCCAATGGAGAAATTGGTGAACTTTGTGCATGAACTCCACAAGGCTACCAAGGCCTCCAAGCACGCTGCAGCACCCGCAGCCTGCAGCCTGATAGAAGAGAAGGTCACGGAGAGGGGTGCACACAATATACAGAAAAAAGGAGCCGCCACAGCAGCAGAGGACTTGGACGAATCCAGCCTGATGATTTGGGAAAAATGCCAGGTACTGTGGAGCTCCCTGTGCATTCCCAAAAAACGCAAACAAGAGGGAATCCCATCCAGTGGGATTCTCCATCCACGACACAATCTCAGGGTGCCGTAAGCTGGTAGACACAGGTGCCATGCAGTCGGTCTTTCCGCCATTGAGAGAGGACCGAAACTGCCTGCACCAACACCATGGCCACACTAGTAGCTGCAAACGGAAGCCCCATCCACTGCTATGGAACCCAAATGCACATAATATCCATTCTGGGTCATAAGTACGAATGGCCCTTTGTCAATCAGACGTCAAGTTCCTTCTACTGGACGCCAATTTTCTGGCACAACATGGCTTGTTGGTGGACGGTGGCCATCAACGCCTTCTAGACACCAGAACTTGCCACTCCCATCGGCCAGGGAATACCCATTGTATGTGCTGCCACGTCGTCCAATTACAGCGCCCTCCTGCACGAATTCCCAGATGTCTTCAAGTCGGAGCTATGCCAGGTGCCAGGAACATGCCAAACACGGCATCTACCACTGGCCCACTGACACATGCCAAGTTTTGCCGCCTGCTGCCCAAGAAGCTCCAGGATGCTAAATTAGCATTCGTGGAAATGGAGAGAATGGATATTTGAAAGACGGCATCAAACCCATTGGCGTCCCCCCTCCACATGGTGAAGAAGCCAGAAGGTTCCTGGAGGCCCTGTAGAGACTATCATCAACTGAACCTGGTGACAACACCTGACCATTACCCCCTACCAAACATACAGTACTTAACAGGAGCCCTAAACAGTGCCAAAATATCTACTAAAATGGATCTACTTAAATCTCGTTTTCAGGTGCCATTACATCCCAACGACATTCCGAAGATGGCAATCGTCATGCAGTTCGGAACATACACCTTCCCCTACTACACATTCAGGTGTTAGGAATGCTGGGGCCACATTCCAATGACTGGTGGCAGCATCCTGGGGGACCTACCTTTCTGCGTCTGCTATGTGGACAATATCCTGATCTTCTCCAGGTCCCCGGAAGAGCACCTGGGACACGTCCGGGGCCGTGCTGAAACGCCTTCAGGAGAACTGGTTGATCGTCAGATTCGACAAGTGTTCCTTCAACATAGAGAATGTGGACCTCATAGGACACGAGGTCCCCCCAACGGGCATCTGCCCTATAGCCTCTATGGTAGAGGAGGTAAACAACTTCAGTACACAAGTCCCTGCAGGAGTTCCTCAGCATGGTCAACTACTCACAATGATTCATGCCAGACATCTCCCATATCATGTATCCCCTGACCAAGGTGCTGAAGGGGAAACCAACGATGCTGACGTGGGAAACGCCGCAGCAGAGTGCAATCGAGCAGATGATGGCAGCCCTCGCCAGAGCCACCACCCTAGCCTACCAAGACCCCACTGCCCCCCTGAGACCTACCACCGATGTCAGCATCGTCACTTGCCGAGCTATACTTGAGCAGATAGTGGATGGGTCCCGCTGCCCGCTTGTCTTTTTCAGCCAAAAATTGAAGCCCACCGAGACAGGAAACTACTGGCAATCTACAAGGCTGTGCAACACTTCAAACACCTCCTAGATGGCAGCCCCTTCATCATCCTGACAGACCACAAGCCTTTGGTATATGCTTTCATGAAGGCTGGGGATGCGTGGTCGGCAAGAAAGCAGCAGCACTTGGCTGCTATATACGAATTCGGGTGCACCATCAGCTACGTCCTCGCAAAGAAGAACCAAGTAGCTGACGCCCTGTCAAGGATTGAAATAAATTCAGGTCAGCTGGGCATCGACAATGAAGACCTAGTGAAAGAACAAGCTGCAGACCCCTAAACGCCAGCTTACCGCACAGCAATCACTGCGCTGAAGTGGAAGGACATGCCAATAGGAGAGCAAGGATTGACACTTCTCTGTAACACCAGCACAGCCCACCCCATCCCCAGATACCCGCATCACAAAAGGAAACAGGTATTCGACATCATCCACAGCCTCTCCCATCCATTGGGACGTACAACGCGCCTGATGACCGAGAAGTTAGTGTGGCACGGGATAAAAAAAAAAGGATGTGCGGCGATGGGCAAAGAACTGCATACTGTGTCAAACAAGTAAGACCACCTGGCACACGGAATCAGGCATCAGAGACTTCCCTCAACCATGAAGACGGTTCAGGCAAATTCACGTAGACATCGTAGGACCTCTGCCCCAAACCCGGAAGTGCCAGATACCTCCTAACAGTCATAGACCGGTCTATGAGATGAGCGGAAGCAACACCGATGGCAGAAGAATCAGATACCTCCTAACAGTCATAGACCGGTCTATGATGATGGCCAGAAGCAACACCGATGGCAGAAGCATCTACAAGTGCCTGCATGGAACCCCTACTATCAAGTTGGATAAGCCATTATGGTGTGCCTGATGACATCAATACAGATAGGGGTTCGGCAATCCTGTCAGAACTCTGGGTCTCCCTGGCATGCCTGATGAGGACAACACTCCACAGCACGAAGGCACATAACCCCGCAGCCAACGGAATGGCAGAAAGGGCCCACCGTTCATTAAAAGCGGCACTGATGGCACGGTGTACCGATGAAAATTGGAAAGCGCAGCTACCCTGGGTCCTGCTAGGACTTTAAACAGCACCAAAATCAAATGGCGAAAAATCTCCGGCAGAGAAAGTTTATGGAGAAGCACTGGTAGTACCGGGTGAATTCTTCCCCACGGAACCAGACAACCGAGATACTCCCCTCTAAAGACTACGAGAAATTGCAAAGGAATTCGTGCCCTGCCAGAAGACTTTCTCCCTGAGGGACACACCCGCCACCCACCCGTCCAAACCATACAGAGGCCTGTACCATGTCATCACAAGAAACTCCAAGGCCTACATCGTCGACATCCAAGGGCAGGAAAACTGGGTATCTGTTGACAAATTAAAGCCAGCTTTCCTGATGGATAATAGAACCCGGGAAGAGATCGGCAGACGTCCAAGAATTCCTCCACAAAATAAGACCTCAAGCTGTGGCGGGATCACAAGCAAAGCAAAGAAAGCAAGCAATCTTCCCGCAGTTACTTTAGTCGTACCGGCTGACAAATTTTCCCACAGCCTCGCTTTCCCCTTTACGTTACTTTTAAGTGCAGGGCAGTTGGTTCTACGAAAACTACAGACAACAACTTCACACTCTCGTACTCACCATCAATGACTGACTTCAGGGCTAGACGCTGTGCTGTTTGCTAGATATAGGATAGTAGTTGATAATCACAAGAAAAATCAACAAACTGAGTACTACAACTATACAACTCAACAACACAACAAATCACTGTGCAGATAAACACCAACAACATCAAAACAACAACCTTACAAGTCCACATCCAACCATAACACCAAGAAATTACAACAGCTCACCAACAACAACACTCCAAAACTCACATGCTCAACAACCTTCCAACCATACAAGCACAACAACCTTCCAACAAACAATACCAACACCAACTCAAATAACAATTCCAGAAAACACAATACAGTGTTCCCCCCGTATTCGCGTTCTCCGGATTCGCGGACTCACACATTCGCGGATTTTTCTTTGGAATCTATCTAGAAATTATTCGCGGACAGACTCGCCCATTCGCGGAATTTTCCGATGAAAATAATCACTAATTAGTGTATTTTGAAGTTTATTTTCATGACTAAATACATTTTTATGATACAAAAATGATTTACTAATTTTCAAATATTAATTTTGATTAATACTGTATTAGTAAGTTTAATAAGTTTAAATGATATCACATAATAAAAATGATAATTCTCTCTCTCTCTCTCTCTACTACAAAGATGTATGTTTTTTTGTATGATAAATAAATGATTTATTACTTTCAAATATTAATATTAATTTATACAGCAATAATATCAATTCATTAAAGAATATACCATAGTGAAATAGTAAGATTTTAGCTTATAAATTTAAAAAATTATGGAAGAACGAAGGAAATCCCAGTCAGATTCTTTCTCTAACTCAAGGTACTAAAACTCAGATATACATATCAAGTTAAGTGACCGGAGGGGGAAGGAGCTGATTTGTGGCTGCCATCACATGGGCATGAAATTTCCACCCCCCCTCTCTCTCTCTCTCCTCTCTCTCTCTCTCTCTCTCTCTCTCTCTCTCTTTTACTGAGATGAGAGAATGTTATGGTACATATATGCGTAATATGTTTATTAATATTTTCAAATAATAATAATAATAACAACTGTAATTACAAAAATCATATGTGAAAGTATTTTACAAATACTATGATAATCTCTCTCTCTCTCTCTCTCTCGTCTCTCTCTCTCTCTCTCTCTCTCTCTCTTCTCTCTCTCTCTCTCTCTCTCTCTTAAAGCGATGTATGAATATAAATTCATTAAAGAAAATACTAAAGTGAATTAGCATGATTTTAGTTTATAAATAAAAAGAATTACGTAAGAAGAATGAAAGAAAATGCTCATTACCCCGCATCTCTCTCTCAGAATTCCAGTAGCAAGCCGAGTTGGCTGGGGTCCAACAACTGTGCTGCCATATCTTACGATAACGAAACTCTCTCTCTCTCTCTCTTTTACTGAGATGAGAGAATTTCTATGGTACATGTGTATGTTTATTAATATTTTTGCATAATAATAATAATAGTAATATAACTATATTCAAAATTCATATGTGATAGTATTTTAAAGAAGTACAATAATCTATCCACTTCACTCTTTTAAATAAGGACAACCCTCTCTCTCTCTCTCTCAATCTCTCTCTCTCTCTCGGTCCTCCTTCATCTCTCTCCTCCCTCCATCTCGTCTCTCTCTCTCTCTCTCTCTCTCTCTCTCTCTCTCTCTCTCTCTCTGCTATTGGCTGTTTATATATTTCTATATATTTCTAATGGTAAAATGTTTAAGATTACTTTAAAATGATATTAATAATACCAATTCAATGGTATATTTGATGTAGGATAATACTTTAACCCTTAAACGCCGAAGCGGTAAAAAAAAAAATGTCTCCCGTGTGCCGGAGACGTTTCAGAGTGAGCGCGGAAGCGGAAAAAATATTTTTTTCAAAAAATCACAGCGCGCTTAGTTTTCAAGATTAAGAGTTTATTTTTGGCTCCTTTTTTTGTCATTGCCTGAAGTTTAGTATGCAACCATCAGAAATGAAAAAAATTATCATTATCATATATAAATAATGCGATATATGATAGCGCAAAAACGAAATTTCATATATAATTGTATTTAACCCACGAACGGCGGCGCGTCGCTAAAATCGACGCTTTATGTGCTACTAAAATGCGATCGTCGATTTCAGCGATGCTTTAATTTCAAATCACGCGGGCAAGAACAGGTGGTGTTGGAGGCGGGGTTTTATGATGTCATAAGGGTAAGTAAACCAATCAGAACACAGATAAGAATCAGTATTGCCACAATGCCTCAATTTTTTAAATGAGATGATAATACGCTTGCGCAACTTTTGGTCAGTTTCCGCGGTTTTTTTCTTTGCATGACGGCGGCCGTGAAATTTACTTTTTTATGTGATTTATTGATATAATTACATAATAATGGCGAATGAAAGAAGTGATAGTGATTGGTCACTTAGTGACAATGATTTTGACATAAGTCAGGGTTCTGAAAGTGATAGCGTAAGTGAGGAATATGATGTTGAAAGTGATAGTGATACTGATATCGGTGATTATGATCATGCATCCGTCTGGACACGAGCCTACCCGCCGGAAGACATTAGTTCCGGCTCGAAATTAGTTTTTACAGAAAGGATGAGTAGAGGATGAAAACATGTACATAGTGTATATGTGTAAATAAGGTTAGTAAAAGTTCTATATACTTTCATTAGGGCACTTAGTAATAGAAATGTTGATAGTGCTGTAACAACTAATTGCAAGAGGACGATTCTCTTTTGAAACTCGGTGTGAGATGGTTTCATTAAATGTCTAATACCTGTTGAGCTACTAGTTATATATGCCTGAATTTTTTTCTCCAACTTCTAAGATAAATTTAGCTCTTGTTCATTTATGAAATGATGAAAAAGCATGACCTGTATAAGTGTTTGGTCGACAGAAAGTTGAAAATGAAAAAGGATAAAAAAAAATTTCCTTTACATTTCACAATATATATATGTTCTCTTTGCAAAAAAAATATTTTTTTTATTATTGCCGTATAATCGCCATTTTCTGGCGATTCCAATGGTATATAAAACATTACTATTCTTATGAAAATAATCTGATAAGGAAATTTCCGAAGAGAGAAAAAAAAAATTAGTGAAATAGGCGTCGCATTTTAGCAGCATACGCGCCGCCGCTCGTGGGTTAAATCGCGCTGTGCGCAAAACGGTTAAAGGTAACAAGTTACTTCTTTTTCGTTGTAATGTACACTAAATTGCGATCATTTTGGTATATAACACATTGTAAAACGATAAAAGCAACACAGAAAAAATATTATAACAAAATAATGCATGAATTCGTAACGCGCGGGCGTAAACAAATATTTTTTTCAAAAATTCACCATTAATCTAAATATTGTCCTAGAGACTTCCAATTTCTTTCAAAATGAAGAAAAATGATTGAATATTACTATACTGTAAGAATATTAGCTTACAAAGGCAGTTTTCGACCATATCTGACGAGTTAAAGTTGACCGAATGTCGAATTTTTTTTAAATATATTTTTTTATATGCAATTATTTCGGAAATAAGAAAAGCTACAACTTTCAAATATTTTTAGTTTTATTCTACATGAAATTGCGCACATTTTCATATATAAAACTCTATGAAATGCCTAATATGAAACGGAGCAAATTTTCCGAGAATGGGACTTACGCATTTCGGAGATTTGTGGCGGAGAATCCGCGCGCGGAGGGAAGGAAAGTTTTTTTTAAAAATTCACCATAAATTTAAATATTGTGCTAGAGACTTCCAATTAGTTGCAAAATTAAGGTAAATGATTGAATATTACTAAAATATAAGAGTTTTAGCTTACAATTGCGTTTTTCGACCATTTCGGTAGAGTCAAAGTTGACCGAAGGTTGAAATTTTGGCAATTATCGTTATTTATATGAAAATATCTCAAAACTGATAAAAGCTACAACCATGGGTTGTTTTTAGTTGTATTGTGCATGAAATTGCGCACATTTTCATATATAAAACGTTATGCAACGGCTAATTTAAAATGGTAAAAAAATTATGTCAAAGTGACGAAATAATTTCCGAGATGTGTCACAGATACTTTTTAGTGTGGCAAGAAAGAAATTCGCGCTTGCGTAACGATTGTAAACAAAACAACACCTTGATCCGTGAACTCCCAGCATCCCCCAAGGCGCGTGATTCAAGAGTTTTTGGCTGGTAGGCCTAAAAGTATTTTTCCGCGAATTTTTAAAAAACTTTTGTATGTCGACGTAAAATACGTCCAGTCAGCACCCGAGAGACAAAAAATGTCGACGTAAAATACGTCCAGTCGGCGTTTAAGGGATAAATAGACATTTGGTATTTGTGACTTCACAGTTCCATTGTAAAAAGAAAATGGTTGTCTCAAATAGTAACAGTATGAAAGAAAACGTGCATGACTGAATACTTATGGGGGGACTGAATTATTTTCACATACGTAACTAAGTCATTCAGTACGTACATAGTATGTATTTATGTATAAACATAAAATGTAAGATTTACTTTAAAATAGTATTAATAATATTTCAAAGATTAATATGAACCATAATAGGATATTTTATGTATATTTGATGAAGGATGGTCTTTAAGGGATACTTTGGTATTTGCATGTTTAGGATAGGGGTTTATGAGCATTTTTAGAGGGGGTTCCAAACATTCGCGGATTTTAACTATTCGCGGGGGGGTCTGGTACACATCCCCCGCAAATATGGGGGGACCACTGTACAACTGACCATCAATACTATCTTCCAAAAGACCGCTCCCGACTATCGACTGACTATCACTAACTCTCCATAATTAACTCTATGACGCTTACGCCCACCATCAAACCACTCATTATCCATCCACCAATTACGATCATTCTCTCTCTTTCGATCGCTCACTCACTCACACTCTTCAGAAAATCACATACGCACTTACATACTATCATACAGCAACACGAAACACGACATATCAAACATACAAAAACACTTAAACTCTCAACCCAACAATGCTCTCTCTCTCTCTCTCTCTCTCTCTCTCTCTCTCTCTCTCTCTCTCTCTCTCTCTCACGCAACCCTCGAAGACATTGTCAAATGTAACTATCATTATCACTCATCTATTACTTCCCCCATCATATTTGACATCTCCTTACACTCGCAACATCCACACTAAATTGCTTTCCGCAACACCCAAGGATGCTTGGATGCAGGCCCCCTGGATCTTGTTTGAGGACCCTAATACACTCTCAGTTACATTGCCATTCACTTCTTCTAAACCACTTCATTCAAATTCCCATTATCTCCCTCACTACTATTCTCCCAAATCTCATTCACTACTTTGACATCTTGCTTTGATACCAACATCCCCACATTTCTGCTACCAAACCACTCAGTTCATCCATAATTCTGTCAAATTCTTGCAAAGATTTATCCATACGATCAACTACCTCCTTACTATTCACTTATCCCTGTTAATTCAAATCCACATACACTACAAGTATCATTCATTCCCTCAAAGTCATCCGTACTACACGTTTTATCAACCATTTGCACCCTAACACTAACCCCCTTATCATGCCATTCACACTTGTCACCGCTGACAACCCCAAGACTATCCGGCTACGCAGTTTTCACACTAACAACTTCTCCGACTTCTCGCGGCACTTTTACACTCTCTTTCACAACCAACGGCACCCCCTTCCATATTTTACTGTTTACCCCTCCATCCCTATGTGAGTATAACACTCTGCATAAAGTCCTTTTCATATGCAATTCAATCATATTTGTGCTCGGACGTACCACCATCCCACACCTCTTCAAGTTATGAAAAGTCTTTTTCAGTGAAAACCTAAATATCTGAGTTGCCAAAAGGCTACCAAAAGCAAAATACTTCATCAATTTAGATCATCAACCATTAACCCGTAAAGAAAGAATTCCAAATTCCACTGCTGCTCACAACTGTCGTCATTAGCCAGCAAACAAAATTGGAGTTCTCTGCTCAGTTATTCCTGTCTTTCCCAAAAGTGGGTGGGGTCAGTTATCTAGATCAAAACAAAAGAATCGCTACTGCATATTTCAAATTTTAGCTGCCAATACTAGAAACTGATAGCATGTAATTACTTGGTAAGTTACTTAAAAATGTTGTGAAAGCAAAGTTCATTGGCATGAATCAGACAATTAAAAAAGAACATCAAAATCACCTGATTTATAGTACAAATCACCCTCTGATTCATAGTAGTAAGTACAATGACATGAGTAAAAGTATTTCATAAAACAATAAAACAGCTTACCCCTCTTTTAGTATCACTGGTGCATCATATGCTTTTTGACTCCCATTTGGCATGGATGATATGATCTCAAGGAACTGCAAAATCCAATTGAGAAAATAATTAGCTACTGGACACCTAAATATTATATGGCATACAAATTTGAATGGCTATAAACAAGAAGTGTGATTTTTATATCAATATGAAATGTTGTGTAACACTTCTTCATATCAAAACTTCAATTGCTAATTATAGTTTTCATTTTATTTTGTATATTCAATAAAAATTTAAATTAAAGAGAATTCTAAATTTTCAATACTCACCTTTTAACATTACTTAACCCCAAATCGAAGTCAGACATGAGAAATTAAACAATGCACATGAATAAACCAAAAGTTTTATTTCAGACAAAAGAGTATGACATAAAATATATTTCTAACCACTCTAAGCACTTCTAGTGGTATAGAAAAAAAGATGAAAATATACTTTAAGTAAATCTTATGAATCTAAATAAAGCAAAAATTTTGGCAATGTAATTTAAGTAGCACTGGAGGAGACCTTACAGGTAAAGAATAACTGAGAACAAATTATCAAAGAGAAAATTCCTCTCTACAGTTCTTGTGCTATTTATATCCAGATAACAAATATATATCTATATATACAGTGGAACCTCAGTTTTCATACATAACCTGTTCCAGAACCTCCCACGAAAACCGAAATGTACGAAAACCAAAACAATAATTCCATAAGGAAAAATGTAAATACAACTAACGCATTCCTGACCCTAAAAATATTGTTAAAAAATACATTTCAAAGGGAATAAATACAGTTTTAATACAGAAAACAATGAGAAATAAATATATATGACTGATGAAAAGAATAATTGAACATTTAACATCACTCTTACCTTTATGCAAAACACCTGTTAGCGTAAGGAAGATGGAGA
This sequence comes from Macrobrachium nipponense, assembly GCF_015104395.2. Classification (NCBI taxonomy): domain Eukaryota; kingdom Metazoa; phylum Arthropoda; class Malacostraca; order Decapoda; family Palaemonidae; genus Macrobrachium; species Macrobrachium nipponense. Next base: position 54,861,583 of record NC_061087.1, read on the forward strand.
GGACAGAGAGAGGAGGAGAGGTTATTGCTTGGAAGGGGAATCTCCCTGCAGAAGGACTTCAGGTATCAAGGACCTAACTGGGGTTACTTCTCTTTGTTTTTTATATGCACCATCTGAGATTACTTCCCCTCTTCGTTTTTTACTGGCACTAGGACCAGCTTGATAGTTACTGGACCTGTCGCACAATAAAACTGTCCAGGGACATTTGTTTCTGGCGTTTCTTTAAAATTTGTCTAAAGTTAAACACGACATTGTCATTAAACATGTTGGAGACACATTACAACTTCTTTGTTAGGATGATAACTCTCCACAAAATTTTTTACATCACTCCACTTTGCAAACATGTCCTTAATCCCTGAATAGGCACATTATGTATGCCAATTCGTTTTCTGAAATATTCAAACCAGCCTCTGCTGACTTTAAATTCACTAACAGCAACGCTTGTTGTAGGCATTTGCGCACTATCAGCATGTAACTTCCTCCAACACTTTGTTACAAGAGCTTTCTTAAATTCAATAGTTTCTCACCTTTTTTAAGCAAGGGCTATCACTTGGAACTTTCTTTGGCCCTATGATGGCTTACTTAGCAGTTGCACCAGAGTAAAAAAGAACAAAAAGCACAAAAAAAATCAACACAAAAGCAGAATGGGTCACGAAAGAAGATGGGATGCTTTGTTTGGGCACTCGATATGGGGCCTGGTCACACGCTGGGCCCAGGATGGAGCGTTTCCAAGTGTATGAAAAACGAGGAAATGTACGATAAAAGAGACAAAATTTTGTAGAAAAGAGAGGTGTATGAAAACCGAGGTTTCACTATAGTTATAATATATTATACCACACACACACACACACACACACACACACACACACACACACATATATATATATATATATATATTATATATCTATATATATACTTACCACACACCACCACACACACACACACCACACACACACACAACAACACACACTATATATATATATATATATATATATATATATATATATATATATATATATTATATGTATATATATACACGTATATGAATATTTATCACATCACCATGATTCATATAAATCATTCGAGCTACAAATGTATACACACACACACACACACACACACACACACATATATACAGTGGGCCCCCATATTCGCATTCTCTGGATTTGCGGATTTTTCTTTGGAACCTATCTAAAAATGATTCGCGGGAGAACTCACCCATTCGCGGGGTTCTCTATGGAACATATCTATAATTATTTGAGGTCCCCTCTGCTATATGTGTACATAATAATACGAAATCATCGGCAGTTACTTGTGATTAATGTTGATTATAGATGATGATGATGATATAGCCATGCAGCCTGATGAATGATGATTAAGATAGACTGCACAGCAAAGTAGAAGAGTTACAGATCCTCTGAGGGCCCCTCGTCACCTTCTTCAGGGGGTGCTTCATCAGGGATTTCAGGAGGCACCACCATCTTGAGGTAATTGTACAATTGTACAAACAAGTCAAGATAGGGCTTCACTATTTCACTTATAGTATTGATGAAAGTTGTGGCCCTTTCTTTATTTCCATCCCATGCCTTGACTGTTGTCTGTAACTCCCTGACATCCCTGATCAAATTGTAGAGATCACAAAATTTCTCAAAAGCCTGGTCTGTTGATGGGATAGCATTACTAAAGAGGTACGCAAGTTCTTGTCTAAGAATGGCCTCCACAAATATTTTGCCCTGCTCATATTAATCTCAATGCAGGTGACTGCACTTTCAGTCATGCGGTAATGGGCTGCTACTTCTCCATGACTTCTGCCATCTCTTAACATGACTATATTGTCTATTTTCTCCTCAGCACTCATTAACTGTAAGAGCCTCTGATGCTTAGGCTCTTTGCCATAAGCCTTAGGAGAAGCAGAACATTTAGAGGCCATTTTAAAGAATAAATCTTAAATCTTAGTCCATAGCAGTGTATACTGCACAGGCAAAAAACATGCACCATTGAACTTACATACGTATTGGGTCAATTGGGTATGCATTGTGCAGACTGTACATTTTATGAAATGTTTCAAGATGATTTCTAAATATGATATGTATGTACATAAAGTGTTTTAGGATGATACTAAAAGTATGCAGACCATATCTAAAATATGTAAGACAACGGCATTACGTAAATGTAGCAGGGTACATACTTTTCTGTCTGCAGCAAGCAGCACCCGTACACGTTTTTTCATACATACTATATACTAAGTATATTTTGTGACAAAATACATTTTTATGATGAAAAAACCTTTATTAATTTTCAAATATTACAGCTCTGTAATACTCTCATGTAAACACAGCAAAATGTCAGTAACAAAACCAGGTTTTCTTAAAAGATGCTTTACCCAAGCCAACTTTCTACAGATTAACAAATCTCATGACGCTGTGACACCTTCTTAGAGCAGTACCCAAACGAAATGATATTCAACACGCTATTAGCTGTTGTTTTGCACAGAACCAATTCAGGAGCAGCATTCATTTTCCTTGTCACTCATTGGCTGTACACTTGCTGTTGATTGGTTAAACCCTGACCCCATTCGCGGAGATGGAATTGTGGGCATCACGCATCTAGTAACCAAGCAGCCTCACTGTGCAGAAAGTTACGGGCATACGTGAACGGAAACGCTAAGCTCTCTCTTGTGTACATATCAGCAAGTATGTGTGCATCATGCTAAAAATTGCCCCTAAAAAGCACCCTGCTCCTCCTATGGCTTCGGGCAAAAAAGCTAAAAGAAAGAAGACCATAATGAAGCTCAACAAGAAGGTGCAATTCTTGATATGTTGAAGGAGGGCAAAAGTTACGCCGCGGCCAGCCGCCATTTCAAAGTGAACAAGATCATAGTGAGATACATAAAGAAAAAAGAAAATGAAAGTATAAGTATAAGTATGACGTACTATGGCTGCACAAAGGCTGTGTCCACAGTGAGAGACAAAACCATCGTGAAAATGGAATCTGCACTCGCGTTCTGGATCAAGGACTGCAGGAAGAAGAATGTGTCTCTTGAACTCCAAGATCATACGCCAAAAAGCATGACAGCTCTACCATCAGCTATCAACTGCTACTGCTTCACAAGGTGGTGAGGAAGAGGAAGCCAAAGCCGGAGATGTAACGGCACTGGAAGGTGATGAAGAAGGGGAATTGGAATTCTTGGGCTTTGAAGAACCAGCTCCTGAAGAGGAAGAGGAAGAAGAAGAGCCACAACCTGGACATGTCCTCAGCTCCCCAAGGATTTCAGGTGAGCAAAGGATGGTTCCACTGGTTCCAGAAAAGGTTCCACCTAAAGTCTGTTTCCCTACATGGGGAAGTTGCATCTGCAGACACAGAGGTGGCTGCTAAATATTCGGAGGCCTTCATGAAAATAATCCAAGAGAAAGGATATCACTCAGAACAGGTGTTCAATATGGACAAAACTGGCCTGTTCTGGAAGAAGATGCTGTCCTGCATGTACCGTATGAAGGATGAAGCTAAAGCCTCCGGATTCAAGGCACAAAAGGACAGGGTGATCCTCCCGATGTGTGGGAATGCAGCTGGCTTTATGCTGAAAACAAGCCTCATTTACAAGGCTGCAAATCCCAGGGCACTCAAGAACAAGAACAAGGCGTTACTGCCTGTCTTCCCAAGGCCTGGGTCACTAAAGTCCTTATGGGAATACTGGTTCCACCAGAGCTTCATTCCTCAAGTTGGACAATACCTGGCCAATTTGGACATTGACTTCAAGGTCTTGCTCATATTGGATAATGCTGGTGGCCCCAAAACCACCTCTCTGCTCCTGCTTATGGATCAGGGCATCATCCATGCCTTCAAGGCACTCTACATCAGGGAACTCCCTTCAGCACCTTGTTGATGCAATGGACCGTGACAGTGAATTTACACTGAAAGATTATTGCGTAAATTCACAATTGCCACATGTCTGTATGTCATCGACAAGTTGCTGAAGGACATGAAGGAGACCCTGAATGTCTGCTGGAGTAAGTTGTGGCCAAACTGTGTCCATAATTATACAGGCTTTCCTCCTCAGGAAATCCAGCATTTGCCCATAAATAAGGCGGTCCAGCTGGCAAAAATTCTTGTTGGTAAGGGCTTTGACGATATCACTGAGGAAGAAGTCGGCACCCTCATTGATGCCCACTCTGACCCCCCCTGACAGACCAGGACTTGGAAGAGCTGACAAAGTCTGCCAGAGAGGAAGAAGACACTCCAGGTTCAGGAGAGGAACAGGAAGAGGGCGGCCCGACTTTGGAACGTTTGTCCCAAGTTAAAAAAACTATAAACGATCTCCAGGTGTTGCAACATGGGATCGTTACATGGCCCGAGCATTCATCCAGTCACACATTTTGTCAATTACATCACCACAAAAAGGATAAAAATAACAAAATGCATCACAGGAGGAGGTGAAATCTGGTGTGTAAGCAGGAATCCCATTGTCACCCTCCATGAATTGTGGGGGAGGGGGGTTTGGGTCTGGGCGCACATCACAAGATGGATCAATTATGAACCGCCAACCTTCATCCACAATAGGTTCAATGTCTTCCAAACACTCACTGTCACTGTCATCCTCTATGAAACTATCACTATAATCATCATCTGATAGATTTGGCAGGTACTCAGACCCTGATTCTGAAACGCTATCATCTGTCATGATACTGAAAAAGAACATATAAAATAACTGCAATCAAAAAAGAAAAAGGTTTAGAATTCAAATATGAAATTTTCATTATTAAAATGAAGTTTTATTGTATACTTACCGAACAATTATAGAGCCGTGATTTCCACGAGCGGCAGGATACTAAATTCAAATTTAGCGCGTCGGCGTCGCCAACACTGGTGGTGATGACGTCATCTCCCTCCACTCGCGGGAGAACCAGGTACAACTGCCCAGGTGAATCCAATTCTTTCTGCCCGTCCGTCCACCTAAGGGGAGGAGGGTGGGTATAATCATAATTGTTCGGTAAGTATACAATAAAACTTCATTTTAATAATGAAAATTTCATTTTTATTGTAGTGTCTTACCGAACAATTATAGAGCTGATTACACATTTATGGGAAGGTGGGATTCAGTGGACCACTAGTATTTTTAAATGGTTACATTTATTGCAATACCAGTAAACACTCAAGGTGTCTGTTGTACCTTACCTTGTAAGAGAGCTACAGCAGACTGTTACTGCCTCTGGTCGGTGCTCTTCTTACTATTGTAGAGGAATTGGAATTTGACCAAAGTTAGCCTCTACAGGAGTGGAATCCTTCCGTAGTTCAAGCGAGTCAAGGCTGACTGACGGAGGATAGTAACAACAAAGATTGCCCTTGCCCTGGGCTAAGACCAGAAATTCAATCATACAAAACATTTGTCACCAACACCAGATTTAAAAACATATATACCCAACCATTGTAAAATCTGACCTAACAGACTGGTGAGTATCCCAGGTACTCAGTACCCCCAGCTTCCCTTGAACTCGACAACCTATTCAAGGTGAAAAGTTAGCATAGAGGTGACGACCCCTGTGCCGTTTCTCCCAACACCATGCCAGAAACCGCCACCGGACCTAACGTTTTACAATTCTCGAAAACCGTTTCTATCTCTTTGAGATAATGACTCGCAAAAACCGAATTCGATCTCCAGAACGTGCTCTGAAGAATCGAAGCTAAAGATAAATCTTTCTGAATGCTAAAGAAGTTGCCACTGCTCTAACCTCGTGAGCTTTAACTCTCAGAACGGAAAGATTGTCGTTCTCGGACTGCGAGTGAGCTTCCCTGATAAGCTCTCTAATAAAGAACGATATAGCATTCTTAGAAAGAGGACGAGAGGGATTTTGAACCGAGGTCCAGAGCTTAGAAGATTGTCCTCTAATACCCTTAGTGGCAAACAGATACTGCTTAATAGCCCTGACTGGACATAAGAGCCTTTCTTCCTCCTCATGTCCAACCAAATCAGATAAGTTCCTTACCACAAAACTCCTCGGCCAAGGATTATAAGGATTCTCATTTTTGGCTAGAAAGGTCAAAGATACCGAAAATACAGCATTGCCTTGAGAGAAACCGACTCTTTTGTCTATAGCGTGCAATTCGCTGACACGCTTAGCAGAAGCTAGTGCAATAAGAAAAAGTGCCTTCTTAGTCAAGTTCCTGAGTGAAGCCGACTTCAAAGGCTCAAACGGTGGCCCCATGAGGAACTTAAGCACCACATCTAAGTTCCAAGTCACTGTATCTTGCGGGAGCTTAGTGGTTTCGAAAGACCTAATGAGGTCCGACAGATCTGAATTGGAGGAAATATCCAAACCTCGATGTCGAAAAACCGAAGAGAGCATGGCTCTATATCCTCTGATCGTCGAAGGAGCCAGTTTCTTAGAGTTCCTAAGAAATAGAAGAAAACTGCTATTTCTGTTAAAGAGGTCGCAGAAGTAGAGACTTTAGCACTTCTACACCACTCTCTGAAGATTCTCCACTTCCCTTGATAGAGTTGTTAGAAGACTCTCTCCTACCACGAGCGATAGCTTCTGCAGCTCTTCTTGAAAATCCTTTCGCTCTGACAAGATTCCGGACAGTCTGAACCCTGTCAGAGCTAGAGCGGACAAGTTTTGGTGGAACCTCTTGAAGTGCGGTTGTTTGAGAAGCCACTTCTCTGGAGGAAGAAGTCTGGGGAAGTCTACTAACAACTGGAGAAGGTCCGGGAACCACTCTTTCCTGGGCCAAAAGGGAGCGATTAACGTTAGTGTTACATTGCTGTGCGACATGAACTTGTTCAGCACCTCTCTTATTAGACGGAGGGAATGCATAAGCTTCCAGACCCGACCAATCCAACAGCATTGCGTCCACCGACCAAGCTAGAGGATCTGGGACTGGAGAACAAAAGAGAGGAAGACGGTTGTTCCTTGATGTCGCGAACAGGTCTATTGACGGTCGTCCCCAAAGGCGCCAAAGTTTCTGACAAATCTTGTTGTCCAAAGTCCACTCCAGAGGTAACACTTGCTGTTGACGACTTAACTCGTCCGCCAGAACGTTCATCTTTCCCGGAACAAATCTCGGGACTAGCTGAACCTTCGCTTCGTTTGACCACAGGAGGAGATCCTTGCTACTTCGTACAGAGAGAAAGACTGAGTCCCCCCCTGTTTCCGCACGTACGAGAGAGCCGTGGAGTTGTCGGAATGCACTGCCACTACTCGACCTTCTACTAAACTCCGAAACTGTCTGAGCCCCAAGAAAATTGCTAACAGTTCCTTTACATTTATGTGGAACTTCTTCTCCTTCTCCGACCAAGCTCCTGAAGTCCGTTGATTTCCCAGTAGGGCTCCCCAACCTGTGTCCGATGCGTCGGAAAAGAACTGTAGGTTCGGGAGGATGGGTCGTAAATCTAACCCTTCATCCAACCTTGCTCGAGAGAGCCACCACCTTAGGTCCTCTTTTATTTGATCTGTGACAGGAAAGGTAATCGAGTCTGGTTGTGTCTTCCTGCACCAAGAGGCTCTCAGGAAAAACTGCAGAGGTCTCATGTGCAGTCTTCCCAACGTCACAAATTTCTCCACTGACGTCAATTTGCCCAGGAGCCTCATCCACTGATTGGCAGAACTTACCTTTTTGTCCAAGAACTCCTGAACTGTCTCCAGACAGCCTTGAACCCTCTTCGGGGACAGAAAGGCTCGAAAAACTTGAGCATTCAGAATCATCCCCAAATAAAGGATGCTCTGAGATGGAACCAACTGGGACTTCTGTTTGTTGACCAGAATTCCTAACTTTCTGGCAAGATCCAGAGTTGTTCCAAGGTCCTTCATGCACCGACTCTCTGATTCCGACCGGAGAAGCCAATCGTCCAGATAGAGGGAGATTCTTACTCCTAATATGTGCAGCCAGCTTCCTATCGGGGATAGAACCCTGGTGAAAACTTGAGGAGCGGTCGCTAGTCCGAAGCAAAGCGCCTGAAACTGAAACACCTTGCCTTCGAACATGAACCTCAGGTACTTCCGAGATTCGCGATGTATCGGAATGTGAAAATAAGCGTCTTGCATGTCCAGAGAGACCATCCAATCCCCCTGTCTGATGGACTCCAGAACCGACCGAGTGGTCTCCATATGAAATTTTGTTTTCTGGACATGCAAGTTCAGGGCGCTCACATCCAAAACCGGCCTCCAGCCCCCTGATGACTTGGGAACTACGAAAAGGCGATTGTAAAAGCCTGGAGGAAAATCCCCTTCTATCTGTTCTATCGCTTCTTTGAGAACAAGCGCTTCCACTTCTGCGGCTAGCGCCAGAAATTTGTCTGAGCCCGGAGAGTATGCCTGGAATGGAATTGGCACAGGTGAGAGCGAGGGAGGTGAAACGAGAGGAATACGATAGCCGAACTTGAGTACTTGCACTACCCAGGCTTCTGCTCCTCTGTTTTCCCATTCCTCCCAAAACATAGCTAGCTTGGCTCCCACTGGTGCATGAAGAACCGAGCTTTCATTTGGAAGGTTTGTTAACCTTGGCCGAGGCCTTAGACTGAGGTCGCCAATTCGACTTCGGCCGAAAGAAGCGCTTGGGTTTTCTCCCTCGAAAAGGCACTTGGGCCAGAGGAGAAACCGAAGGAACAGTCTCCACAGGAGCTTTAGGTCTCTTAGTATACTGTGCCAGTAAATCCGAAGTAGATTTCTTATCTAGCGCAGACGAAATTGACAACACTACATCGTCTGGAAAGAGGTTATCTTTCACAAACGGAGCAAACAATAGAGCAGACTTCTGCTGGGAAGTAACCCTTTTAGAAGCAAAGGAGCACCAAAGTTGCCTTTTCTTAAGGGTACCAAAGGCGATGAGCGAAGCTAACTCATCACATCCATCCCTAATGGATTTGTCCGCACAGGACAGAACACCAATCCAATCCTCCGCTAACTCCTGAGAAAGAGAAGGACAATCTTCGATCTTGGCCGCTAAAGCGCCAATAGTCCAATCAAGGAAGCTAAAGACTTCCAAAAGTTTAAATTGATTCCTTACAACGTGGTCCAACTCAGGCGCTGTAAAGAAAACTTTCGCTGCGGCGAAAGCAGATCTTCTAGAGTCGTCGATTAAACTGGAGAAGTCTCCCTGGGAGGAGGCAGAAACTCCCAGAGAAGGAGCTTCCCCAGTTACATAAAACCTATACCTCTTACGAAGCAACTTAGAGGGAGGGTAAGCAAAAAGAGCCTTCCCTAAGTCTCTTTTCATAGACATCCATTTTCAGTCTCTTTCAACGAATGTCTAACCGCTTTAGATAGAACAAGTTTTGGGAGGAGAGGGTCTGAAGTTTTCCTCCTCATCAAAAAAGTCGAAGTTGGGGAGCGAGGAGCCGCTTTCTCAAAATAATCTGGATAAGATACCAGAAGAAATCTAAGGAGACGTGAATAACACGAGAGGTGATGAGAATCCTCCTCCTCTACTTCTTCTTCATTCTCCGATACCGCCGAAGAAGTAGACGGAACTACAACCGGATCTGAAGGTTTCGAACCACCCTTGGACTCATTCATCCAGTTGGTTAACATCTCTAACTGCTTGCGCAAAGGCGCCAGAGACGAATCAAAAACAGTTAACGTAGGCTTGGAAGAGCCTAAATGTTCAGCAGGAGGCGGAAAAAACTACTTGCGCCTCGCTCTGAGCCGCCGAAATTCGAGGCGAAACAGGCGCATCAGGCGTAACAGACGAAAAAGCGCCTAAAGAAACACCCTTAGCTGCTAGCTACAGCACTAAAACCACAATCTCTACTAGTAGATGGAGCCGAAAAAGGCACAGATTGAGGCGACGAACGAGCCGCTAACGGCCGCGGCGCAACCCTACTCTCAGGCTCCTTATACCGCTTGACTGGAGGAGGCGAAGAATCGGCGCCTGAACGCCTCTTTAAGGGACGAAACGAAACGGGCGAATCTCGCCAAGAGCGCCGCGCGACCGGAGACGAATCGCTTGAATCATTCGAAAGGCGTCTGACCGCAACACCTTTCCAACGCTTAACCGAGCCCTGTTGAAGCGCAACAGGCTCAACAAGAGAGGCGCCTGTCTGTGGGCAAATCCCGATCGACTCCCTTGGACTTCCGGTATGTCCTTCTCCCCGGTGCGGGGGAGCTGGACAGTGACCTTTGTCTAGGAGACGTGTCAGGACAGACAGACGCACCCTCAACTACACTCTTACCTGAACCGCTTTCTCCAAAAACGTCTCAACTGAATTACCAAGTTGCAAAACCGTATTCGCTAGTACCGAAAATTTCTGATCTAACCTCGATTCCAGACTGGCAATGGTGTCGGAAGAAACTACACGGGAAGCCGGAGAAGTGGGATTAGTAGGAGGAATAGGAGGTGTAGTTAAAGGAGACATAACAATTTGAGGAGAAACAGAAGGAACAGAAGCATCGCAAGACGAAGCAGAGCTAAGTCTACTTTCCCTAAGCGCTGCTTTTCTAATTCTGTCTTTAGCTAATTTCTCCGAGTATGAACTAAAAAACTTCCATTGAGAATCAGTCCAATCACTACACTCGTTACTTGTTCGATCTGCTGAACAAACCTGTCCCCTACACTTAACACATTTAGTGTGAGAATCATATTCTAACTTGGATAATCTAGTTTTACATCCTGAGATGCAAAACCTAACTCCCGACGGACTAGAATCCGACATGGCAACGCCTAAATAAAAAGCAAAATAACAACGCCAAAAAAGAGTACTTCACCAATTCCGAAGATCAATTCCACAAGAAAAAAAGCGAAGCAAAGTCATCCAACCGCACCGACCACCGATGTTCACCGGACGCCGGCAGGAAAAGAATTGGATTCACCTGGGCAGTTGTACCTGGTTCTCCAGCGAGTGGAGGGAGATGACGTCATCACCACCAGTGTTGGCGACGCAGACGCGCTAAATTTGAATTTAGTATCCTGCCGCTCGTGGAAATCACGGCTCTATAATTGTTCGGTAAGACACTACAATAAAACTACATGGTTTACAAACAAAATCGTGATCATCCTTCTCAGATAATAGCCTGAGGTGCTCTGGCTTGTGTTGGCCAGTACCCCTCCTAATACCCCTTATGAAAATGATGTCATGACGACCATCGAACATTCATTGGCTAGAATGAATGGTGGGTGAAACTTCAGCATCTCTCTCGTACACAATTCTGTCTGGAACCTGTCCAATCTGAAGAAAACAGCTTTACTTTTCGAGGAGAGATGAAAGAAGTATAAGCGTATATTGCGGTTTCTTATTAATGGACCATAAAAGACGTACATGTGTACGTCCCAGTGCTGAAAGGGTTAAGTGAAAAGAACCACCGGATAAATTGGATTGGTAGTTCAGTAATTGCAAGATCAAAAGATGTCTTATCACGAAATCTTTTAGAATCTGCAATTATATAACTTACTTCCCATTGTAATTTTAATATGTCATGTCCTATTTAATTTAGACCCTTATATTTGTAACATGTTCAAGAATGACCTTGAAGATACAATCACAGACTTGCAATACAAATTAATTGCCTTATGAATTTTTTCTTTGCATATGTATTTCTACTATGTCTTGTGAATAGGTTTTTGCTTACCAAAGGTTAAAATGTGGTCAGTTGCTGCCCTGTATAAATCCTTTAATTGTCTTGTCCCTGTGTCTGAGCAGTTAGACTTAATCTTTTTGCAAAACTCTTAAATTGTACCTGTGTTTATGTTTGTTCGTTTGGGAAGGTTAACAATTTTCCAGGTGTGCTGGATTCTAGGTACTTATCTCCTTATGATCTCTATATGTTACTTATACAACCCTTCCTTGTCCTACCAGTTTCTCATGTATGTCAGTCAGTCTACCAGTTTCTCACGTGTCAGTTAGTCTGGTAAGTAAAGGACGTTGAGTCGAAAGATCTTGTAGCTACTCCAATGTTTCACTTTCCTTTGCGGCTTATACCTTTATACATATACACACACACACATGCATATATATCTAATATATATATATATATATATATATATATATATATATATATATATATATATATATAGTTATATATATATTATATATATATATATATATATATATATATATATATATATATATATATATATTATATATATACATACATATATACAAGCAGTCCCCGGGTTACGACGGGGATTCCGTTCTTGAGGCGCGTCGTAAGCCGAAAATCGTCGTAAGCAGGAACATCATAAAAAATCCCAAGAAAACCTTACTTTTAATGCTTTGGGTGCATTGAAAACTATGTAAACTGCATTCTTATTGCAGTTTTCATAAAAAAAAAACTTGAAATATTGATTATTTTCCATTTTGGGTGTCATATTTCATCTGCCGGATGAGCGTTGTAGGCGTCGTAACCCTGGAAATAATGTCGGATGAATATAATTGAGAAGCACCTTAACCTTGGAACGTCATAGCCCAGGGACTGCCTGTGTATATATGTATACAGTGTTCCCCCCGTATTCGCGGGGGATGTGTACCAGACACCACGGTGAATAGTTAAAACCCGCGAATAGTTAGAACCACCACTAAATATGCTTATAACTGCCTATCTTGAAAGTTCAGATACCAAATGTATACCTTTATTAACACCCTACTTCAAATATACCTAAAATTACTAACCTATTACTGTATTAATCTTTGAGGTTATATTATTAATATTATTTCAAAGTCACCTTAAACATTTAACCATTAAAAATATATACCCACAGCCAATAAGAGAGAGAGAGAGAGAGAGAGAGAGAGAGAGAGAGAGAGAGAGAGAGAGAGAGAGAGAGAGAGAGAGAGAGAGAGAGAGAGAGAGCAGTGAATGGCAACATCATATATCTGACCATCAAGAGTGAAATTATGAATTATTTCTGAGACAGAGAGAATAATAATGAGAGAGAGAGAGAGAGAGAGAGAGAGAGAGAGAGAGAATAACTCCTAAACTCTGACTCCTTCCCCTCCGCCAATACGTATATCAAACTATCATTTACTCCCCCGCCCACCTTCCTCCACGTGGATAAAAAGACTGGGAATCGCTATTTTTAATTAATCTTATTGTTTAATCTCATTAAACTTAATATTATTTGTAAAGTAGTACTGTATATTATCATTTTACCATAAAATGTAGTAATGTCCTTAAAAGATACACTTATACATACATTTCCAGCCCAAACCGAGGGCTACCACTAAGACATACTATCTCGTGTGCTGAGCGAGAGAGAGAGAGAGAGGGAGCGAGAGAGAGAGACGAGGAGAGAGACGAGAGAGAGAGAGAGAGAGAGAGAGAGAGCGAAATGGGACAACTCATCGCCGCCATCTCATTGCCAGCCAACTCATCACCACCAACTCATCTACGGCCCAACTTATCCCCGGCCCAACTTATCTCCGGCCCAGCTCATCTCCAGCCCAACTTATACCCGGCCCAACTCATCACCGGTCCAACACACACACACACACACACACACACACACACACACACACACACACTGCAAGGCAGTGTAAATAAAAACGAAACAACAGTTACTCAATTACCAATCCTACTATTTGTAAACAAAAATACCGAACTATGAAATCAAAGTTTGTCAACAAAAACGTTAGTAATTTTTAACCTTTCAACGCATGACGACAATTACTCAATTACCAATTACAAACAAAAGTACCCAAGTATGAAATCAGATGTTTGTCAACAAAAACGTTAGTAATTATTAACCTTTCAATATATCACTTTCAGTTTTACATTCTTTCAGTAAACCCATAACAATGGAGACAATTTTAATTAAGTCAGAGAGGCAAAGCGAAATTTTCTCATGATGGCTATTTGTTCATTTTCGACAAATTCAGCAAAACGGACAGCAATTTGGTGTTCTGGAAATGTGATCAGCTCGGCAGGCGTAAAGCGAGAATACACACAAGATTTGGAAACGTGGCTAAAGTCTTGAATACTCACACCCATGACTCTTCACCGATAAAAGTAGAAGTAGAAAGGACAACTACAAAAATTAAAACCAGAGCTGAAGAGACGATGGGAAACCCAAGTGTAGTGATTAATGAAGTTTTATGTAATGTTGCCCAAGCGGTGCAAGGATCACTCCCGAATTCATAGGCTCTAAAGAAAACTATTCGTCGGAAACGGAATCAGATTAGTTGACCTAAATCATTTAGCAATCCCTGATGAATATTCGACCTACGAAACAGAGCCAAACCAGAGGGAAGATTTTTTATTAAAAGACAGTGGTCCCAGTGAAGATAGAATTTTGCTATTTGGAAGGAGAAGTTGGTTGCAACATTTGGTATCAGCAGAAGTTTGGTATGTAGACGGAACGTTTAAGATTGCTCCCACGCTATTTTCTCAGGTGTATATTGTAATGGCTCAAAAAATCAGAGGTGTCATTCCAGTGCTTTATGCTCTATTACCTAACAAACGGAAAGTTACATATTCAAGGCTATTTGAAATGATAAAAGAATGTCAACCAACAGTAAACCCGAAATCGGTTGTATGTGATTTTGAAAATGATATTGTTATGATACAATAAAGTTTGTTCATACTTACCTGGCAGATATATATAATCAAAGTGCCCACCCACCTCCCCTCAGGAGACAGTGGCACTAGAAAAATCTGACAGAAAATGGGAATGGTTCCTTACGCCCGCCTCCCAGCGGCGGGAATGGGTACTACCACCTGGCCGACCACTGCGTGTGCCGGGAGTTTTGAAATTCTGTCGGACTTCGGAGAATACAGCTATATATATATCTGCCAGGTAAGTATGAACAAACTTTATTGTATCATAACAATATCATTTTGTTCATGAATCTTACCTGCCAGATATATATATAGCTGAATCCCACCTTTGGAGGAAGGGGGAGACAGATTCGATTTTGGGAAACAATTGCATATATATGATTGATATTTTGGTTCCTTAACTGTTAGCATAGCTGACTTCGTGAGTACCGTCACCCAAGTCTGCTTCTGCTTTACTAGAGACTCCAGCTAGGTAGTGACCTGTGAAGCTGTTGAGTTCTAGAGGATCTGTCAACGGGGGCGTGACCACAATGCAACTAGATCCTATATTATAGACCTCCAATTTTGGTACTGCATTCCTAGAGGTGCCAGCAAGGACGTGACCTGTGTAGCTGGTGCGCTCTAATGAACTGTCACGGGGAGCGTGACCACAATGTGACAGATCATATAGGTGTTGTTTAGACACCGAATGCTGTTAATGCTTCACTGGAGGTGCCAGCAAGGACGTGACCTATGTAGCTGGTGCGCTCCAGATGATTTGTCAATGGGGGCGTGACCACACTGTGACAAAAACATTTTACCCTACTATGAGGGCGAAGCAAAAACATTACCACCTGACCTAGCCTATCTGGTTAAACTTCGTAAAACCAAGGCTAATGGAGGGAAGTCCGCCTAAGGCGGCCTACCCAAGACCACAAAAAACTAAACACCTACATAAACATAATAAAAATAAAAAATAAAAAGAAATAAAATTAAAAAGTCCAAACTAACATATTATTTTCTAAAAGATAGGAAGAGTGCTACTCTCTGTCCCCAATATATTGTCTGCTGCAACATATGGGCCCAAAGAGTAGCAGTTCTCGTATGTAATCCTCACCTCCCGAAGGTAGTGAGAGGCAAACACTGAATTACTACGCCAAAATGTGGCATTCAAGATGTCATTGAGTGCCATGTTCTTTTGGAAGGCTACCGACGTAGAAATAGCCCTCAGTCCATGCGCATCACCTTCAACACTTTCATATCACTGTCTTGACAGGATGAATGCACTTCCTTGATGGTGCCCCTCAAGAAAAAAGCCAAAGCATTCTTTGACACTGGTAACCTTGGCTTCCTGACCAAACACCACAAGTTATAAGAAGGACCTCTTATAAACCTTGGTTCCTATCTTTTCAGACATAGGGTTGACTTCCTAGCTATTGCTTAGGAGTCTGCTTCGTCTCAGAGCCTCAGCGAGGATGTGACCTATGGGTAAGAGTTCTTGTGGGTTTGCCGATGGGGTCTTATCCACTTACTCGGCAAAGCCTAACTGGCATTTGTCAATGGGTGCTAATCCACTCATATGACCATATACCTATGCCTATTAGCATAATTAAGGAGCACAACACCGATCCCGATCACCTGATCCTAACACGAGGGGGTTAGCGCTTAATTTTAAAAAGAGTTAAACTAAAAATTAACTCACTAGTTAAGGATCAGTGTTGGCTCCCTATCCCAGCAACGTATCCGCAGACACAAACAACCAAGAGAAAAGGATTTCTTGTAGGTTGAATTGACATCCTTCGTGTAACGGGAGGTCAACACAGAATTGCATCTCCCGTAAGTGACAGCTCATATGTCCTTTATGACATATTGTTATGGAACCAAGAAGAATTCATAAAAGCTCGCACTTCATGCATAGGTACGAATGGACTGGACATGAGGAACTTCAGAACTACATCCAAGTTCCAAGACGGCAACTTGGGTTGTTGAACCTTCATCGTTTCGAAAGATCTCAAGAGATCGTGAAGGTCTCTGTTGTCCGCCAAGTCCAGGCCTCTGCCTAAAGACAACTAAAAGCACACTCTTATAACCCTTGATTGTAGAGACTGCAAGTTTTAGATCCCTTCTCAGAAAAGGAAGTCAGCAATCTGGCTCACAGGTCGTGGTGGAGGAAAATGCCGTTCTTCTTGCACCAACTCCTGAAGACTATCCACTTCGATTGTACACTGCGTTGGAAAACGCTCTTCTTGCACTGGCGATAGCTTTCGCCATTGACGTATAAAAGCCTCTCGCTCTGGCCAACTTTTGGATAGTCTGAATGCAGTCAGACTCAGAGCGAAGAGGCTTCTGTGGTACCTCTCGAAGTGGGGCTGTCTCAGTAGATCTGTCCTTACTGGAAGCGTCCTCGGGAAGTCTACTGCAAAGGCCATGACCTCTGTGAACCACTCTCTCGCAGGCCAGAACGGGGCGAACAAAGTCATTCTCGTCCCTTCCGACACCGCAAACTTTCTCATGACTTCCCCTAAGATCTTGAACGGGGAAAGGCGTACAGGTCCATCCCCGTCCAGTCCCAGAGAAGTGTGTCTATCGTCACTGCAGCTGGGTCGAGTACTGGGGAGCAGTACAGTGGAAGCCTCTTCGTTCTGGACGTCGCAAAGATATCCACGAGCGGACGTCCCCATAACCCCCACAGCTCTTGGCATACCTCCTGATGCAGAGTCTACTCGGTTGGCAGAAGTTGACCTCGTCTGCTGAGGAGATCTGCCCAGACATTCTCTACTCATGCTACAAACTTCGTAAGGATCATGACGTCCAGTGCCCTTGCCCACAGCAAGATCTCCTTTGCCAGAGCAAAAAGGGACTGAGACTGTGTTCCTCCCTACTTCTTCAAGTACGCCAGAGCTGTGGTGTTGTCTGAGTTGACTTGGACTATTCGACGAGAGACTTTTTCTTGGAAAAACTGGAGAGCTAAAAAGATGGCTGCCATTTCCTTTAGGTTTATGTGCCAGGACACCTGTTCCCCTCTCCAGGTGCCTGCCACTTCTTTCCCCCTAATGATGCTCCCCATCCCGTGGTGGACGCGTCGGAGAACAACACTAGGTCGGGGCTCTGAAGCTTGAGAGACACGCCCTCCGACAGCTACACTGGATCTAGCCAACATTTCAAGTGATGTTTTACCTCTCCTGAAATTTCCAAGATCATGTGTAGATTCTTGTTTTCTTTCCAATTGTACTTGAGAAAAAAATTGTAACGGTCTGAGGTGCAGTCTCCCCAAGGAAACAAACTTCTCCAGCGAGGAAATGGTCCCCAGTTAGACTCATCCATTCCCTCACCGAGCACGAATCTTTCCTTAGGAAGGCTAACACTTTGTCTAAGCCTTGCTGCTGACGTCCCTGGGACGGAAAAGCTCGAAAAGCCACTGAATCCATCTGAATCCCCAGATACACGATGGATTGGGTTGGGATCAGATGTGACTTTTCGAAATTCACCAGTAGTTCCAGGGACTTCACCAACGATTAAGTTGTTTGAAAATCCTTCAGACACCGCGTTTGAGTGGAGGCATGAATGAGCCTGTCGTCCTTCGAAGATAACAATTGCGAAGGGGGAGACTGAGGGGCCGCAGGCTGAAACTATTCTTCAAAAGAGGCTCGAAGCCATCGAACCAAGACCTCTTCTTCTTCTAAACTGACACACGTTCGGGAAGATGGTAACCATGCTCTCTAGACAACCTCTGGAGAGCTGCATGAAATCTAGAGAGCAAGGCAACTGGCGAAAGAGCGGAACGAGGAGAAGGATAAGGGACTGCCTGGACTCTTGATTGGCAGCCTATCATCCTTCCTCTCGCGATGTGGCTTTGCCTTTCTCACTGCAATCAACAAAACAAGTTGTTGTTGCAAAGACACAATCATCCTTTTCGATGGAGAACATTCCTTCTCAGGCAAAAGGCTGATCCTTTGAGAAGACGATGGGCGAGGGGAAGCCCTCCTCCTTCTCACATGGACCGCCAAGGAGCGACCGAAGCGCTCAAAAGCATACTCATCGGAAGACGTCCTCTCCGGTGAAGATCGCAACACAGTAGAAAAGAGAGAGGACGTGAAGCGTCCCCCTCCCTGAGACATACATCATACATCTTAGCTCTCTTTTACTGCGGAAAGTCTTCCAATTGCCCAGGAGACGACTGCAAAGCAGAAGGAGCTAACGGACGAGAAGCGTCCCCCTCCGAGGAACCAAAGACGACGCCGCCTGTGCGACCGATAGCGTCTTCGTTCTCCTCAGAGGGAGCGAGACCCTCCGAGAGTTCCAACTCCTGCGCGGGGAGGACGTCTCTGAAGACTAAAGTAATCTTTCAAGATTCAAATTCTATGAGATTATGAGCCATGACATCACCTATAGACGAATCTTGACTATGAGAGATGTTCAGAATCATTTCTAGATCATCTATGCTATTCCGAAAAACTGGAGAGGTGTGAATTTCAGTCTATTCAGGGAAAACAAACTTCTCCAGCGAGGAAATGGTCCCCTGCAATTCATTCATTCCCTCACCGAGCATGTTTCCTTCCCTAATAAGGTTGCGTTTCACTTAAACAGGAGTAATTTGAAGACACTGTAGAAGATTGTTCATTTGTTTCTTCCTAAAAGTCTCCTTCCTGAGATCCATTACTATTCTCTGATTCTCGGCGAATGTCTGAAGAAGCATTACGTTGTGCGTCCATCCAAGCGTCCTGCCGAGCGTCGCGCTCGGCGCTGTCGTATTTGGCAGCGGAAGGAGTCCCCTTCATAATCGAGCAAGGGACGTCTCGGCGAGCTAATTGACTGCATCTCTTGCACATCATTCTTGTTTCGAGGGAAATCATGTGTGCTATGCCGCTGTAGACTCGGACAGAATTCTGTTACCATGCGGTAAACAGAACCGAAAAAGGTCTAATACATATATATATATATATATACACACACATATACATTTACACATATATATCTATACATATATATATATATACATACATATACACATTCATATATATATACACATACTACATACACACACACACACACACACATATATATATATATATATATATATAATATATTATATATATATATATATATAATTATATATATGTATATATATAACTTATATATATATATATATGTATTATATATATATACTATATAATAATACACATATCTAATATGATATCTATATACTATATATATATAATATTATAATATAATAATATAATATTATATATATATAAATATATACAGTGGTACCTTGAGATACGAGCGTCCTGTGATACGAGTGCTTTGAGACCCGAGGTGGAATTCGGTCCAAATTTTGCCTTGAGACCCGAGCTGTGTCCCGAGATCCGAGTTGGTTCGGGGACGCCACCGCTAGTTGGCGTTCGCGGGCAGCATCAGCTGGGAGCATCCCACGAGCTCACTCGCACGTGTGGCCGACAGATTTAAGTTGTGTTTGTGAGCTGTACTCGTGTTTTCGCTGTTTTTTCACGAATTAGTGAACTTTTTTACCTACCATCATGGGGCCAAAGAAAGTACGTGCAAAGGAGAGTGGCGAAAAGAAGAAGAGAATGCTGCCGATAGAGGTAGAGCAAGAAATAATAGAAAAACATGAGCGTGGTGTACGAGTGATGGAACTGGCCCGGGTGTATGAGCGTAGCACATCGACCATTTGTACCATCCTAAAGCAAAAGGATGCCATCAAAAGTGCAAAAACAGCTAAAGGAACTACAATTCTGTCGCAATTAAGGACAAATGTCCATGAAGAAATGGAGAAGCTGCTCTTGGTATGGTTGAAAGAGAAGGAACTAGCGGGAGATACAGTGACGGAGAGTATAATTTGCGAAAAGGCTCGCGTTATTTACGCAGATTTGAAGAAGGAAGAGGCATCAACTTCAGAAGGGGGAGCAGAAGACACGTTTAAGGCAAGTCGTGGGTGGTTCGTATAATTTTAAGAAGAGAAGTGGCATTCATTCGGTGGTGAGGCATGGTGAAGCTGCGAGTGCCGATGTAAAGGGAGCTGAAAGGTACATCGTCGAGTTCGCTGAGCTTATTGAGGAGGAAGGCTACATCCCGCAACAAGTCTTTAACTGCGATGAGACGGGATTATTTTGGAAAAAAAGGCCACGGAGGACATACATCACCGAAGAGGAGACGAAGATGCCAGGCCATAAACCCATGAAGGACCGTCTGACCCTTGCATTGTGTGCAAATGCTAGTGGTGACTGTAAAGTAAAGCCACTGCTAGTCTACCATTCTGAAAATCCTCGAGCGTTCAAGTCACACAAAATTCTGAAAGAAAAACTGCACGTAATGTGGCGCGCGAATGCAAGGGCATGGGTTACGCGGCAGTTCTTTACAGATTGGGTAAACCTCGTCTTCGGTCCTTCAGTGAAGGAATATCTTCAAAAGAATAACCTCCCACTGAAAGCCTTATTAATTTTGGATAATGCTCCGGCCCACCCACCTGGTCTTCAAGATGGCATTCTCGAGGAGTTCCAGTTTGTGAAAGTCCTCTACCTCCCACCCAACACGACTTCCATCCTGCAACCAATGGATCAGCAGGTCATTGCAAATTTTAAAAAGCTTTTCACAAAGCACTTGTTCCGCCGATGCTTTGAGGTGACAGAGAACACCAAGCTTACCCTTCGAGAGTTTTGGAAAGAGCATTACAATATCGTCGTATGTTTACGTATCATTGACTCGGCATGGCAAGAGGTAACGAGACGAACCTTGAACTCGGCGTGGAAAAAGCTATGGCCTGATGCTGTTTCAGAGAGGGACTTCGAAGGGTTCGTACCCCAAGCAACGGTGGAGGAGATTGTGTCCCTCGGAAAGTCGATGGGTCTGGAGGTAGATGAGGGCGACGTCAACGAACTCGTCAAGGAACTTGAGGAGGAACTCTCAATTGAGGAGTTGAAGGAGCTGCAGGTGATGCAACATACGAAGGCCCTGCAAGAGATTAGCAGCTGTAGCGAGGGGGAGGAAGAGCCGGAGGAAGTGATTCCTACAAGTCAAATTAAAGACATGTTAGCAATGTGGGAAACACTTTCGAGTTTCATTGAACAGAAACATCCAGAAAAAGTTTCGACTAGTCGTGCTTCAGCGTTATTTAATGACACTTGTTTGACTCATTTCCGGAACATTCTAAAAGGGAGGCAGAAGCGAAGCTCTTTGGATAAATTTTTGTTAAAGAGAAGCGCAAATGAAAGTGCCGAAAGTGATTCTAAAAGGCAGAAAACAAGTGCTGATTAAACTTACGTATCGCTTAGGTTAAGTTTTAAGTTTAAAGTGCATTTAGTATTTTTTCAAATTTAAGTTAAGGAAAGTGCAAATTTTTATTAAAGTTAAGGAAATGCAGTTTTAGTTTACATTTTAATGTTATAATTTTGTGTTCGAAAAAATGCTGTTTACGTAACGGGACTAGCCCCTCCCTGCTCCCTCCTCCTCCTCCTCCTCCGCCACTCGACTCCGTTAGCCAGCCGCACTCGCCTGTCAGCAAGGTAAGATTACGTGTTCTTAACTTTTTGTTGTGTTACGTAACTTTGTTATTCATTGCTAAATTTTAGTTTTAGTTTACATTTTAATGTTCATTTTTCATTTTCTGTTAGGAAAATTCCTGTTTACGTAACGGGACTAATGTAGCCGTCCACCCCTCCCCCTCCGCCCGCACGCGACTGTCACCAAGGTTAGATTAAATTAACTTTTTCTTTTCTTTATTTTACTTTAATTCTATTCATTACTAAAATATATTACTGTATAATTTTTTTGTACTATATTTCTACATTTATATGTGTGTTTTCTTCATTATTTACGATGGTTTGGGGGTATATTTCATAGGTCTGGAACGGATTAAATACATTTCAGTTAATTTAAATGGGAAAAATTGATTTGAGATACGAGTTTTTCGAGTTCCGAGCCCGGTTCCGGAACGAATTAATCTCGTATCTCAAGGTACCACTGTATATATTTTATATATATATAGATATATATATATATATATATATATATATTTATATATATCTATATATATATATATATATAAATATTTATTTATTTATGTATTTATATGATATTATATTTATTTTTTTTTTTTTTTTTTTTATGAAAACATTCTTGCAAAGTGAAGATGTTCAGCCATGTATGCTAGAATTCCCCTCAACCCGAGGCTAAGGCCGTGATTGTAGGGTAGAAATACGGTTAGTCCGTCAATCCCGCAGGAGAGAGAGAGACGTAACCTACTGCGCATGGCAGACAATCAGATGGAACTGAGCACTGGCATTACGCATTAGTGACAGCAGACTCAGAGAACGTTCGTCGTTCTCGCACTGCTCTGCCTGAGTTGCCACCTACACCATTCTATGAATGAATAGGTTTACTATCATTATAGAGCAGAAACCAAAATCCATCAAACTGGTATATTTAAGCGAAACTGAATTTGATAAATATAAAAGGCTAACTTGGTATTGTCATAACAATACCTTAAATGTTTAAAAATAGGGAAACCGGCAACCCCTGAATAGTTGCAGGGAGAACCGATTAAATGTAATAAGAATAATCGTACTCTCGGTTGTCCTCCGTAGGAGTAACTATGGTATGAGTATATAACTTGAACCATACAACCGTTTGATAGTAATATGACGTAAGGGCAAAAATAATATTACTATGATACAACATCGCTTGTTCACCTTTACCCGGCAGATATATATATACATATATCTAACTGGTAAGTTTTATGAACAAACGTAGAGTATTTTAGACACTTGGACAGCTACCTCCCTACTACATTCTGCCTCACCGAGGTAGGGAGAGCCATCACGCGGTAGTGTTTTGTCAATGAGAAATTATACGCTTACGCGATAGAATGAACACTCATGGCATTATCACTATACTTCACTACACTACTATAACTTTCCAATGCAAACATGATTCCAGGCTACGCAAAGATTTAAGAATCACAGATAGGGTATTACCCTCCAAAGACACTATTGTAGGGCCCGAAGGCATCACAGGTCTTTGGAGGGATAAATTCTACTGGACGGGTAACTTGTGTTACACGCCTGGAGGAAGACCTCCTTACACTATCACGTTCTAGTTTACGTACCTATGATTCATAAGCCTTCCACGCAGAATCAGACATATTTTCACACTCGTTGCAGCGCTCATCAAACATACAAACATGTTTCCTACAATTCGCGCACACTGTATGAGGGTCTACCGAAGTTTTCGGTAGCCTAACCTTGCATTCTTCCACACAACATACTCTGGCCTAGTCGAACTAGATCCAGACATCGTAAGTTTAAGGAAAAATCAAGCCAAAATAAAAACAATCCACAATTAGCGTATGCCTAACCACCGATCCTAATCAAATAACCAAAAATCAATCGGGATACTCAAGTGACCAAGAGAGTTCCAAAATCCAATGACGGAG
Organism: Macrobrachium nipponense; assembly: GCF_015104395.2. Taxonomy (NCBI): domain Eukaryota; kingdom Metazoa; phylum Arthropoda; class Malacostraca; order Decapoda; family Palaemonidae; genus Macrobrachium; species Macrobrachium nipponense. The sequence goes on from NC_061087.1 coordinate 54,885,490, forward strand.
GTGCAGAAAACACTTGTTGTCTGCACCGGCGACAGAAAATATCTGACAGAAAATGGGAATGGTTCCTTACGCCCGCCTCCCAGCGGCGGGAATGGGTACTACCACCTGGCCGACCACTGCGTGTGCCGGGAGTTTTGAAATTCTGTCGGACTTCGGAGAATACAGCTATATATATATCTGGCAGGTAAGATTCATGAACAAATTACAGCATTTTTGGCAATCAAGGAAACTTTTCCACAAGTCGAACTAAAAGGGTGCTTCTTTCACCTTGGCCAAAACATGCAAAAACACATTGCGGCTTTGGGTCTAAGTTCTCGCTATAATAACGATAGACAGTTTTCTTTACAAGTAAAGATGATACTGGCGCTTGCATTTGTACCTGTCAATCATATTGATTCATATATTGATGTCTTAGCTGATGAATTATCCCCAGAGCATGTGCCAATCTTGAACTGGCTTGAAGACAATTATATAGGTCGGTTAAACAGACGTGGAAATAGCAGACGTGCACCACTCTTTCCATTAGAAATGTGGAATTTGTATTTTCGAACTTTGAATCATGAAGATAAAACAAACAACCATGCAGAAGGAGCGAACAGAAGATTACAAATGGAATTAGGAATGGAACATCCTACACTCTGGAAATTCATAAATGCACTTAAAAAAGTTCAGAAAGGTCGAGATTTTTATTTGGAATCACTTAAAGCAGGCAGTTCACCACCCGCCAAATTAAAAAAAGTACAGGGATACTGATTCCCGCATTCTTAGAATTGTCCAAAATTTTAATGAAAGGACTCCCATTGAATATTTAAGAGGCATTTCTCATAACATAAAAAAAAAAAATTTTCTATATGTTCATGGATTTTTTGTCTTTAATTATATGGTGCTAATTTATTTTTAGTGTCATGAAAGAGTCATACTTGATTCTGAATAAAGGTGTTTTTAATATTTACTGAATTTCATTAATCACTGCCAGGAATGAGTTGGGCCAGGGATGAGTTGGGCCGGGGATGAGTAGGCGGCGATGAGTTGGCGGTGATGAGATGAACCCCATTCAGAGGGGGGGGATCTAAAAATTTTCATTTCCTGTCATCCCATTCACAACATTCAGCACAAGTACTTTTTTTCTTGCACTCTTGTCCTCTACATTTACTACATCTGGTATATGGATTGAAGCAAGATTTAACTAATCTGGTCTTACAACTGTCTGCACAAAAATTAACACTTGCTGTTCTAGCACCTGACATATTGGAAAGAATGCGCTAATGTAAAACAAAACAGAGTACTTCACCAAGAACTCCAAACTCATCAACACAATATGTTGAAGAAGGCTGCCTAAAACCACCAAGTAATTACATTAGCTGAATCACAAACTGACAGGAAGTGGGATGCATGGACACATTCTACTTTCAAAATTCAGGGAAAATAAGGAATTTGAAAATAGGGAAGCAAGCTAGCATTGGTTAAATGCTGGTTGCAGCCTTACCTGGAGAGAGCTACTACAGGTCATTGCTGCCTCTGATTAGTTCTCACCTTCACCCTTAATGGTCAGATATCCTCATGTGAGTAGCAATAACAAGTTTTGGGTGGACAACGGATTTACTCATGGTGAGTAATAATATTACATGTCATCGATTTGGGAGAATAAGGCGGTAGAGAGGTGCCATTACTTCTATAGCCCATAAATTCATTTATGGTAACTTTTAGACTGGCTAAGATGAGAGACTCAGCGGCTCAGGCTTAGTTTTGATCTTGATTTCGAGGGAGGATGTACTGCCTTTCTGTCTTACATGACATCTTTGTAAATTTACTCATAATTATACCAAGGGTTCCTGTTGGTTTTAGTTCTTGTCTCTTATGATAGTAAGTCAGTCATAAATGTAATTTTGCAAAGAAAAGTGCAAAGAAATATTAGAAAAAAAACATGTATAAATTCTTATCAGTTTTGCTATAGTGTGAGCTGTAATTATGATTTTACAAAATATAATAAATCTATTTATTAGAAAAATCATGCTTAACTTCATAAAATTTACGAACGTTTTGTAAAAGAGGCCTAAGAAGGGGTGTAAATAGTTTTTTTCAACTTCTCGTGGAAGGTAGGGAAAATATTTTTAACAATTTTTCTTACACCATGTGCTTTTGAATTTCTTTTTTCCACTGATGTGCTTTTTTTCTTAAATTAGCCGACCTCAAAGTTTTGCCGCCCTGGGGTGCTGCATATTGATTTATTATCAAAGCTCCTAAGGGGTAACCTGTAGTGATGCGGTAATAGAACACTGGAGCACCCATACTTCAGTGGGACCTTTGTAGATAAAGGAGTATTCTGATTGCTACAAAGCTTCAGTAGAAGTTATGCAGCATACAGAGTCATCTTGCCCTGGGCACAATACCAACACAAAAACCAACCAGACAGCATTGTCAACTACACTAAATTTAAAAAAAAAAACCACTACCCATCTATTAAAAAATTGGTGGGTACTACAGGTACATAGCACCCTAGGATCCCCAAAAACTCGACCACCTATATTCAGAGGAAAAAAGGAAGGATAGGAGTACAGCTCCTATGCCCCCTCCCCCAATACCATGCCAGCAACAGACCCAGGGTACTGCAGTTCTCACGCCTATCTCTACTTCTCTTAGATATTGCATTGCAAACACTAATTCACATGTCCAAAAAGTCAATTGAAGGACTGATGATATAGACATGTTCAAAAGCCAAGACGTGGTTAATAATCTAACTTTGTGTGCTTTCACTTGAAGAATGGGTAAAAGGTCCTCTCGAATTCTTGAGTGTGACTCCAAGATAACCACAGTGCACCAGAGGCTGCTAAAAGGACCCCTGATCCTCTCAGTTCTATCTAGGTAGTAGTATCTCAATGCCCTAACATGGCAAAGCATTGTCTCTTCTTCTGGTCCAAGAATTTCCATCAAATTCTTAATAACAAAAGAACAAGGCTTAGATGGATTCAGATTCTTGACCAGAAAACCCAACATGAAAGAGCAGCCATATCTCCCTGGGAGAAGCCGACTCTCTACTAATCACCTGCAGTTCACTGACTTTCTTGGCTGTAGCCAAAGCAACAAAAAGGAGTTTTCCTTGTTAAATCCCTTAAGGAAATCGTACAAACTGGCTTGAAAGGGTGCCACAACAGCCACTTGAGGATGAGTTCAAATTCCAGGCAACTGCATCAATCTTTGGTTCCTTAGCTGTGTCAACTTATTTAATCAAGTCGCTGATGTCCTGATTAAATCCCAGATCTAGACCACTATGTCAAAAGACTGAGCTCAACATGGTTCTGTATCCCTTAATGGTCGATGAAGACAAGCCTCTAGAAGACCTTAAAAACTGCAGAAAATCTGCCATCTGTGTCACAAAGGTTTTAGTAGAAGAGATGTCATGTCTTCTACACCAACTGCGGAAGACTACCCACTTGGTTCAGTAGAGTTCAGAAGACGGCATCTACACTTTGCAATAGCATCTGCAGTTGATCTTGAAAATCCTTTTGCTCTGACAAGTCTGTTGACAATCTGAATCCCGTCGAGTAAGAGCAGACAAGCCTTGATGAAATCAATGGAAATGCTGCGGTCTGAGAAGACTTATTCTCTGTAGCAAGTCTGGGAAAACCTATCAACAATCTTAAGAGGTTTGAGAATCACTCCTTCCGAGGCCAGAACGGAGCCATCAGGGTAAAAAAAAATTTGTGGTGTGTCACAAACTTGTTCAAAACTTCCCTGACTATACTGAATGGCAGGAAGGTGTACAGGTCTAAGTTTGTCCATTCCTCAAGCATAGCATTTGCAGCCAATGCCAGAGGGTTCGGGACAGGAGAACAAAACAGTGGGAAATGATGGTTCTTTGGAAAGGCAAAGAGATCTATTGAAGGTTTTCCCCATAATTTCCACAGGTTGGTGTATACCTGTGGATACAGATTCCAGGGGTGAGTGCACCATTGATTCCTTAAGTAAGACAGAGACGTGTTGTTGTCCAAAAGGACCGCTACTGTCTTGTTAAACATTTCTCTTCATTGATATGAAGACTTCTCTGATGGGAGACCAAATCCCAGAAACTTCTTTGCCTTCAAGAAGTGCTCCCCAACCCAGATTGGAAACGTCTGAGTACAATGCTAGGATGGGGCATAGAGGGAGGAGAGACTTCCTTTTTAAAAAGCCTTCTTTCTGAAAGCCATTTAAATTCAAGAGTGTAATGTCTTCCACAAATGCAATCTCTCTTCTAATGTTAAAATACTCTTTACTTTTCTCATCTCAACACTTGTATGGCAAATCTGACATGTATTGCTCTACTTAGCTTTACATAACTGTTTGATCATCATGATATCTACTTCAGTACAACTTTCTATCTCTTAGAATCAAATATATATCCCTCCTGATTTCTTTTTACATAATTCACTCATATTCCTCTACGTGCCCACCAACACTATGCAACACAAGAAATTTGGTGCTACCTACATATAAGCTGTTCTTCCACGAGACTACATAGCATAATTACTAGTGCCTTTATATGTTTAGCTCTCCTCCAGTCCTTTATTATATTTATATTATTGTAGGTCATCTTCCCTTTTTATATGTGGTTCTTTCAGTAACTCTACTGGCCATCTCTCTTTGATACATAAAAATCCACATTGGTTTAAGGAGAATGGGTATCCTCAACATAATGCTAGTTTAGTCACTAATAAATGCATTTTATCATCAAATCACTTTATATACAACAATGGACAGATAAAGATAGATTTTGAGCAGTGAGTCTGAATTACATTTCCAAAATGTAAAACAGCACTACTGGCATTTTTATACTTCCTATGGCTTTTACAACTCCCAAGCCTAATCTAGCTCTCAATGAAATGAGATTCACATATATAACTTTAAGAAGAGTTTAGAAAAGAATATAAAGTATAATTAATGGGAATTCCAGGAAGACTTCATAAGTTCTAGTTCATGCTCCTTTTTGAAGTATGTGCTTTCCTCAACAGTTTTCATAATCTTATTTTTGGCTGACATTTGCAGTATCCAAGAATTTCTTTGTCTTCAATAATTCTAGTGGCCCTAGTAACATGTATTACAATAGTTTCTTAGCTCGTCTACTATCTAACTCTTAACAAGTGAGAGAGGTAGCACTTAAATGCTAGCTCTCTTATTCGTTTGGATTTCCTAAGGAGTGAACTTTTTAGAAGTTCAATTCTCCACAAACGATAGAATGAACTGACTTTTAGATGTACAACCCTTACCACACCAAAAAGTATTTAAATATACAACCATTACCACACCAAAAAGTATATCATCAAAATCATCAAGGAAGAATAAGTGGATGCTTGACCCATCTACTCTAATCATACCAGCTGGCAAGCCACTCGGAATGCCATGTGCCCTAACCAAATCCCTGGAGTGAAAGGGTAGATCCCTGAAACAGTTACCCACTTTCCAAATCAGCTAATCAACTACAAGTCAATATACTGTATCTTTCTTTATATGTACTATATATTCAAGGAAGTTTCTTTAATTTTGAGAAGACATTTGACAGACCATTACAAATTGATAAATTTGTGAAATGAATTTCTAAATATAATAGAATTAAGTAACAAAGGCATCACAATAATTTAAAAAATTATACAACTACTGACTCACCATTCGCATGGCATCTACATGTTTGTCGGTGACGCAGAGTGCAAACACTTCCCTCATGTACAATTCTCTGAAGTTCTGGTGAGATGTACGTGAACTGACCAAATTTCCAACACTCTGTACTGTTTTACTGAGCAAAGTCAACGTCCGGTGTGTTGCTGGATCCTTCAACAGGGATATTGAACATAAATTTTCTTCAAAAAGCTTTGTAAGAGGTAAAGGTTTTAATAACAAACTGAGTCAAATGTCATGTTATAAAATGCTAAAAATAAATATTCCACAAAATGCTAAAAATAAATATTCCACAGGATGTTATTCAAAACTATAAGTATACAACTTACAATTTGTTCTGTTGTAAGGTCAAATAACTTTGGGTACAGAATGGCAGGAGCAAAAAACCTCAAGACGACAAACCCAGAGATGACAGAATACCTCACCTCTCTTTCATCTATAAAAAAATAAAAAATATAACTAAGAAACGTCATAACACTGGATAACATTGTTTACATTCTTTTAGGAACAGTCAATCAAGAATACAATATGTAGGCTTCTTATTTACACCCTGCATAATGTAATAAAAAGATTTTTGGTAGTCACTGTTGAGTTCTCAAGGAGTACCATTTCTGTGGTCTACCAAGAGCTCCTTTGGCAAACAGAATGTCAAACTTTCTTAACTGGTCTTGTGGCTGGGTATGTGTCGTAATGATAAACATTATAACACGTAATAGAGTATAAATGGACTAAAGATAATTGGGCACTTTCTATTATCCTCAGCAAACGCTAATACCCATTTTCCTACGACGTCAAAACAGCAAGAAGAAGAAGTGGTTATGCGCATACGCACTTTCATATCACTTACGTACGACTAAAATCCAACCGAGACGCCATTCCTTTCAGTTGGTCAATGTAGGATGATGCCATACCCAAAACCCATGTCTTTTTGTCAGGGAAGTGGGAGGGTTTTGAGGACTCAACAGCGACTACCAAAAAAAGGTTTTTCCTACGTCAAAACCTCTTTTTTGATGGCGTAATCGCTGTCTCGTCCTCAAGGAGCTTTACAAACAAATTGACAGATGATGAAAAGTTCTTGGATTCAAATCATAACCGAATATAATTTTTGGTCCAGGGTGAGCCACTAGCTTCAAGGCCCTAGTCTATATTCAAAATTTGTTTGAGCTTGTGGCAACTGTTGCTAGAGTGTAGGAAAAAAACAGACCTTTTGGGATGTTTGCCGTGACCTCTAGGTTAACCTTAAGGGCATGAACTGGGCATAATGTTTTGTCTGCTAATTCTAGTTTACTTCGAATAGGAGATTTCATTCTTAAAGAAGTCCCATTTGTCCCAATCTTGGCCAGGAATGACAGGCCAGAGGACAATAAAAATTGATTGTCAGCTCTTTGCTTAATGCCTTGTCACTGTCTACAAGAGCCCAGTTTGTTAATACTAGCTCCTGAAGCTAATGCAGCCAGGAATATTGCATACTGTAGCTTGTGAGTTTTGGTTGTCCCCCTCTAAGATGAAGACCCGTGGTTTGTATCAGGTCAACTGAATTGCAGGGCTGCTTTAAGTCTACACACCTTGTTCAGGGACCCTTCTAGAACATATATTTGTGGTGCAAAGGATCATAAAAGGGAAGTGACAACCCCTATACTAGAGTCAAGCACAAAATCATACATCAATAATTTCGTTAGTGCTGCCTTGTACCCATGTGGGCTGTAAACCCCAAGGCGTTTGTCTTCAAAAGGGATAAGAACTTTTTTAATTTGTTTCCCTAAAATTTTTTATTGGGCTCTCAGTATGGATATAAAGTAAATATACATCTACCATATATACTGGTATTGCCAGATATATGGAGCATGTAATTTTTGCACTAGGTTCCAAGCAATGTTGGGCAAATAATTTTCACTGGATAGATAATATTTAAGAAAATCCACTCATGAAAGTGTTGGCTTAGAAAGAAGGATCCTTTAAACTACTTTCCCTCCTGCTAGATGGGATCAAACAATAGCCAGTTTTGGAATCTATCTCTTCACTCGTTATTAAAAGCAATAGGAACCAATGCCTGTTTGGCCAGCTTGGGGATATTATGTAAGCTGTTCCTTAGTAGGTTAGGAGTTTGCTCCACACCATAGAAATCTGGAACTATGGAGGAAAGGGTATATTGTCCTCCAATTGTTCCAGTCTTGTAGGAAGGCATCTCTTGCTGTTGACTGCCAGGCAGTTTGTGATTCTTAGATGTGGCAAACAGGTCCACTTCCATTTGTGGAAGCAAGTTGGCTATTTTCTGAGAGTGGTTGTCCAATTCCACTGTTGAGGCTGTCATTTTCCTTGATAGGGAGTCTACTATTACACTGAGACACCCCATATGGTGAACTGCAGACTAGTACCACTTTCTTTCTTTCTTGCCCCATTGATGGATTGCTAGCATCACCATATTAATAGGAGGTGAGTATCATCTCTAACTCTTAATGTAGGACACCGCAGTCATACTGTATAGAACAAACTAAATAGTCTCTCTTTTGGAGGTTTGAGTTTTTTGTGAGACAAAAAGACAGCCATCAGCTCCAGGAAATTAATGACACTTCCTTGGAGTATCTGAACACCCCCCTGTCACCTGAAGCTCCTCCCAACGTCCTCCAAATTTATCAAAAAGGCAAATGTGTGTGTATTGTCATTCTTACAGACTGAGGAGTTAGGGTGACCTGTATTGCCAAAGATTCCTTCCAGGATCAAGGCCAAAGTATCTCCCCAACTTTTACAATCTTTTGGTGAGGTCAGTCTCACATCTTGTTTGTTGCATGTGACTTCACAATCATTTGTTGTATTCCAAGTACTGGATCTATTATTGATGCAAACTGCATCAAGGCCATCACATTCTAATTGCCTTTTGGAAACTCAAGGCTGTGCAAGGCAGATTTTGAGGACTTACCTCATTCTGATTTGAGTATGATGGGGAGAGACAACAAGCCATGAAAAGTATCCCAACATATGTAGTCCCAGCTATTGAAAGTGTCTGCTAGGTGTGAGGTGGGATTTTGCCAATTTATCATGAAACCTTTTGACTGTAGTCCGTTGACTACTGCCCTCAGGTGGGCTATTATAGTTGTATTTCTGATTTCTCAAAGAACTACACCGTTACTTTGTCAAATCCCATGGCAATGTTTAGCCAACAGGGCATGGCTTTGAACCTGTGCCAATATGCATCCTCCATATCTAAGGTCCTTTTAGAATAAGTTGAACTCACTAGGGCAACGGTAGTTATTGGGAAATATAGCAAACAGTGTGCTTGTCCAATGTTGATAGGACTAGAATCATTCTTTGTATGGAAGAATCCTTTTTTGGGGACACTTATGAGACATGGTTCAAGACAAATATCCGCATGTTTCTCTATGGCTCCCATTAACAGGGACTGCCAGATCCTCCAACTGTTAGCAAAGAAGTGCTGAGGTTCTTTGTTGGTATATTATCTTCCAAAAGATGGGCAGTGAATTCAATTGATATTAAGGCTGGATTCATACAGAGTGAACAGTTTGAGCGTGAAGTGTATCTTACTCCACACCTGTTGATAATGTAAATATAAAAATTTTAAAAATACGTATATGGTCTTAATGATGATAAAAATGGTATCTCACAGTGAAGACTTTCCTGTTGAAGATGGGATGTAATCAGGTGAAAACAGACCCTGCAGCATTCTACTGGTATGATTTGTGTGGTATGTTCGATGCATGTACTACTAGATGGTTTCTTGTCGGGAGGAATCAAGAAATTTGAAAGTTTAGTCCTCGCACAAATCAGAATCATTTTCAGGTTAGGGAGCAAAGTAATGCTATATTCAGAGACATTGGCCTGACTATTGTACAGAATAAGCATGGTGTCACACTTCATTAAAATGAGCATTGTAAATCTCTTGAATCTATAAATGAAAGTGCTGAGAGAGGACTACTGTAAATAAGAATACGGAGTGTAATGAAGAAGAAAAGGAGAATTTTAGAAGTCTAGTAGGCCAAATAGAGTGGTTATGCACTAATTCAAGACCTGACATGTCCTATGATGTATTGGAACTCAGCTGTAAAATAAAGAACCCTAAAGTAAAAGCTCTGATTGAGGCAAACAAATATATAAGAAAAGCCTGTACCTTTGAGAGGTGTATGTACTTCCCAGGACTGGGAGACAGTTTTAAGTTTAAGTTGGTTGTGTAAAGTGATGCTTCTTGTGCCAATCTCCCTGATGGATTTAGTAGTGCTGGGGGCTTTGTGATTTTCTTAGTGGGTGAAAATGGAAATAATTATCCTTTATAATAGGAGTCAAAGAAAATAAGAAGTGTTGTAAAAAGCACTCTTGCAGCAGAAACACTAGCAGCCGCTGAGGAAGTGGATATGGCTTACTATCTTGGGAACATGTCCCAAATATTGTATGATGGAAAGAGAAAGCTGCCTGTGGAACTCTATGTAGATAACGGTTCACTTTATGAGAATGTGTAGTAGGTTAAAAAAATTTCAGAAAACATATTAAGAATTGACAGCTATTCTCAAAGAATTGGTTCAGAATGGAGAGTTCAAGATATTTTGGGTAGATTCAAAAGCACAGTTGGCTGATGCATTACCAAACAAGGGGTAAATTCTTTGAGAATTGCTAGTTTTTGAGAGTGGATCCCTGAAATCATAAATAGATTTTATAAGGCGATAATTTTTCATTTTTTGTATCATATAATGCTTGCTGCTTTGGAGGTGGATTTCTTGTCCTAAAAAAAAAGTTTGTGAGGTTTGTTTATGTTTATGTTGTGAGCGGGAAGGATTGCGAAGCATAATGATGTAGGCACATGTTAGGTTGGATCTCAGGGGTATATAAAGTCAGTTATTTAAGTCTACCTTTGATTTATCCTGCCACACTGATCTACATGATCAACACTCCCTGGTAAAGGCATCCTAGACCAGTCTTGACAAGGCTACCCCCAAGAAACACAAAGTGGAAAGATGCAAAGCCAGTACCACCAAAATAATGTGGAGCACTTCTGAGGAACCAAAGAAAACTGCTTCTGGTGAAGTGGTACCAAGCCACAACAAAGACAATGAAAAGAACACAGACCTTGAGAAGATTGCCCGAACCATGGTTACAAGCAGATGCCAATGAGGAAGCCAAGATCCTGAACACAGCTGATCTAATGGCAGCAAGAGATGGAACAAAAAGGTCAAAGCTCTTCAAAATTTATACCGACAAGTCATCCATATCCATCATGAAGGACCAAAGCATCAACTAAGGGTGTTAGTAAAATAGGCAGGCAACCTTTACCCTGGCAGAAAAAGAGCTGAAAGACAAAGAAAAGGCAGTCTAATGGGAACTAAACAGACCCAAAGAGCCAACTTTACTCCAAATACATAGAAGAGTCAATCTACTGAAACAGCAGCAAGAACCAAAGAGGAAGCACTCCTCCACTACAAAATATTCCAACATTAATAAAGTAGGGTAAGCTGGAGGGCAGAATCCATGTATGATCTCGAAAAAGTAAATGATAAACCAATTAAGCTAAAGGCCAGTTGCAACCAAGCCCAGGGCCACAACAGGGCACACACTCAATATTCCATCAGAATAGAGCCCAAGCACATAGCCAAAGGGAAACTGAGAATCCAGGGGACTGTAGCTGCAACAACAGGACAGAGGTGAAGTCAAAAGCACTAGCTGAGAAAGGTGGCTAATGTAGCAAGACCTGGGAGAATGAAGTGCTTTGTCACTGGGCCTGCAGGTCTATCACAAGGTGTCCTTTCCACCAAGTTCCCCAGCAATACACAGTAACCGTAAAAGGGTCTAATTGATACCCCCTTCAAAGCTCTGAGCATGGGATGGGCAGGGTCACTAGGGCAAGAGGCAGGAGAGAGAGAGAGAGAGAGAGAGAGAGAGAGAGAGAGAGAGAGAGAGAGAGAGAGAGAGAGAGAGAGCAGCCACATGCAGTCCAACCATAAATCAGATAGTCTTAACAATGCATATTCATTTGCCAGAAAACACTACAAGTACACAATCACCTTTAACCAAAGCTCCATTTACAGTAAATTTGATTGGGGGGGATGCTTTAGGAAGTCACTACTGACTTTCACAGCAAAAGCTGTCTTCAATGGCCATAGTATTATCATCCTAGTTAAGGGATTTTGACGAAGGAAAAATCTATTTCTGGGCAAGGGCCCGTGTCGCCCAGTGAAATGTCCCTTTAGCACACATTTCTAAGGTAAATTATTGCTAACATACCAGAGAAAAAGCTAAAATGGAAATTTCAGAACATTCTGACTCGCTCACCTTATATAAAAAGTGTCGGTATGGTTTCTGGGTCAAGTGAAACCACTACCACGGGTCTCTTACCATTTAGATCCATCCTTCTTTGAAATCCCCCTACCTGAGAGGGCTGATGCAAGGCCCGCTCCCAGCTACGACTACTACTAGCGCCCCCGATGCCACCACCAGCGCCTCTACCGGTCATCCTTGGAGTTAGCCTGTCAAGCTTGGGCCCAAGGGTGGGTAACAAATGAAGGGTGGGATTTCACTGGGCGACACGGGCCCCTGCCCAGAAATAGATTTTTCCTTCGTCAAAATCCCTTTTCTGGGCTCAGCCCATGTCGCTTCGTGAAATAGTACCAGAGAAATGGCCACAAGCTTGAGTAATGGGTATAAAAGATATTCTAAGGATAAAAATAAGAAACAATCAAGGTTAAATACTATAATCTAAATGAGCTTATGAACTATAAATGATTATAATACAGACTTAAGATTAATTACAGTAACTTACATTAATCTTAAAGATAAATACAATATCATAAAAATCAGGTTATGTGCAAGTAATCCTAAAATAAAAATAAGGAAAACATCACAACTATGTACACCTCTGGCACCTAAGGCATAGAAAAGGCTCATGGTGGCAGAACCGCAGGAAGGACTTCAGTGAGGCAGGTAGAAAGGAGATCTAGATCTAAGTTACTAATACTACTTAAGCAGTGTCAGGAGATGTTTTGAGGATCGATATCAGCATCCCTTTTTGCCCCGAACTTCATGAAGTCCATAAAGTTAGGGTTTTGAGGATTCCTGAGGAAGCGAACACAGTCTTCATTTGTACTAGTTGGGATAGTTTGGGATTGGGAATCCGTTGAGGTTGGAGACCCAATTCCAACAGGAGTGGGAACCAGTTGCTCTTGGGCCAATTGGGGGCTACTAGAGCGACTCGTCCCTTGAAGGTCCTGAGCTTGTTCAACACTTTCAGAAGAAGATTCACTAGAGGAAAGATGTAAATCTTCTTCCATTGATTCCAGTCTATAGCCATGGCGTCCGTGGCATAAGCCAGAGGGTCCAAGTTGGGAGCCACATAGCAAGGAAGTTTGTGATTTGACTCTGTGGCGAAAAGATCCACCTGGAGCCCTGGAACCTGTTGGCAGATCCAATTGAATGACCGTCTGTCCAGGGACCACTCCGACTCTAGTGGGACTGAGCGAGAAAGGGCATCTGCTATCACGTTCTTCACTTCCGCTAGGTGTGTGGAGGACAGGTGCCATTTGTATTTGGCTGCCAGAGAGAATATGGCTATCATGACATGGTTCACATGACTTGACTTGGAGCCTCCCCTGTTGATGCAGTGTACTACTACTGCACTGTCCAACACCGCTTGATGTGAGATCCCTTGGCTGGTTGAAGTCTTTTCAGGGTGAGGAATACCGCCATAGCTTCCAGTACGTTGATATGGAGCCGGCGGAATGGAAGGGACCAAGTCCCTTGTACCTTTTTGTACTGAGAGTACCCTCCCCAGCCACTTAGTGAAGCATCCGTGTGGATAACTAATGCCGGCGGAGGGAATTGAAGAGGAATTGACTTTGATAGATTCTTGACCTCCGCCCAAGGGCGGAGGCGTTTGCGCAGTATCGCCAGGATAGTGGACAGCTTGTCCCGGGATCTGTTGTTTGTCCTTGAGCGCCAGACGCGGTTTATGTCTTTGAGTTTTGCCTTTAGCAGAACGTCCGTTACCGAGGCAAATTGAAGAGAGCCCAGGATCCTTTCCTGGCTCCTTCAAGATGTCTGCTTGCACTTGAGAAATTGTCTGGTTGCTTTGGCTATTTCTCTTCTCTTTGACGACGGAATTGATAGTGTGTCTGAGTTCAAGTCCCACTGAATGCCCAGCCACTGAAAGCGAGAGTCCGGTGTCAACCGGGACTTGGTCTTGTTTATCTGGAACCCTAAGTGTTCCAGAAACTGGATTACTTTGACCGTCGCTTTGTGGCATTCTTCGATGCTTGTGGCCCAAACGAGCCAATCGTCCAGATATGCAACTACCATTATTCCCTGAGACCTGAGTTGTTGAACCACTGTCTCCGCCAATTTCGTGAAGACCCTGGGGGCTACATTGAGCCCGAAGGGCATTACCTTGAAGGAGAATGCCTGGTTCCCTAGCCTGAAACCTAGGTACGGGCAGAAATGTCTTGCCACTGGAACATGATAGTATGCGTCTGTAAGATCGATAGAGGTGGTGACGGCTCCACGGGGAAGTAAGGTCCGCACCTACGAGATAGTCAGCATTTTGAACTTGTCGCAACGAATGAATAAGTTTAGACGGGATAAGTCTAGAATTATTCTTCGTTTGTTTGAGCCTTTCTTTGGCACGCTGAACAAGCGACCTTGAAACTTTAAATGCTTGACTTTTGACACTACTCCTTTCTGAAGGAGTTCTTGGGCATACTCTACCAATTCCGCTGTCGGTTGTTGATAGAAGATTTTGGATGGAGGAGGGCCTTTGGTCCAGCTCCATCCTAGGCCTTTGGACACAATGCTCTGTGCCCAGCTGCTGAACCTCCATCTGTGACGAAAGAGGAACAGTCTCCCTCCTACCTGAGGGTTCTCACTGGCTCGGGGCAGGGCGAGACCCACGCCCTCCCCGTAAGTGCTTACCTCGGCTGGATGCTCTTCCACCGCCTCTCTGGCGAAAGGCACCTCTAGCCCTGCTACCCCTTCCGAACCTGTTGAAAGGTTGGAACGATTGGCCTTCAAATACTGGGTTGAAGGCCGGGGAGACAGCAAAGGAGGTGGAAGCTTGACCCTGAGGGGTCAGCAGCAGAAACTGTCGTTGAGGCTGTGCCTTTGATATAGATGGTTGCGGCACTTGAGAGACTGGCACCGCCTGAACCATTTGTTGTTGCTGGGGAGCCTGGAAAGGCTGGAATTTCCTAGGCTTCTTGGCCTTCTTGGATGAAGAAGTTGACTCCGGTTTCCTCTTACTGGAGAGTCCCCAGAGAACCTTAAGACTCTGGTTGAGTCTTGTTGCCTCATATTGCACCGAATTGACGATCGTTTCTGGGAAAAGGTCGGCACCCCAGATCGAAGCCGCCAGTAACTTATTCGGTTCGTGACGGATAGAGGCTTCCTGCAGAACATGTTTCCTGCAGTTACGCCTTGCCACGATGAAGTCGTACAAATCACATTGTACTGTGTGTAAATGTGATTTGGCTATCAACTTGAACAAAGGTTCCTCACCGTAAGTAACGGCTGAAACCTCTGTCATGACCAGAGTATTGAGGGATCTGGATAGTCTCGTTCGAGCATCAAACTTGGCCTGAATGAGACAGTCTGGAAGTCTAAGAAGCCGTTCACTGAACTGTGTGATAGCACAGTCCGGCTTCAATTTCCCGACCGAAAAGGTGGCCGGGAGATCCACCCATAGATCTTCCATACCAGGAAGAAGGAGTGACGTGGGCTCCGTTTCCCGGAGCTGCGGCATCGGCTTGTCTCTCATAGCGGCCTGCATGGTTAACTCCGTCACCTTTGTAGTGAACGGGATGGGAGTTTCTCCGTCCACTACGAACGTGGTGAAAGCGCTCTTAAACGCTTGAATCCTGGTATTAGTACAATCCCAATCTTCTAGGCTTCTTAGCCAGTCACGTTGGGCTTGATCCCGTCCGAAGATGATGGTTTCTTTCGGGATCTTATCCTCTCTCCTCATGGCTGCCTCCGTAAGGCGGGCGTAACCAATAAAGGGAGGTTGCAGGTTTGCTGGGTAGAACTCAAAGTCCTCAATCCTTCGAGTTCCACAGTCCGCCAACGTCAGCATCCCGTCCTTGTAGGGGGCATACAACGATATCATCCAGGGATTGCTCGCCGTGTAAGGAGGGAGAGTATTGTAGTCCGGCATGACTTGGGCTGCCATACCGGGCTGAGCTAGACCTGTCGTAGGGTTCTCACGGAGACCTGCTATGAGGTTCTCCTGGTTGGCCAGCCTCTCCGAGATGGTCCGGATTGACTGACCTAACTTCTCAAAGGAAGAAGAGATGTGAGAAAGCATCTCTTGGAATTTGTCCTGAACCAAGTTCCCAACCAGACTACCCATTTGCTGCATAATGTTTGCAGCAAATGAGTCTGAGTCAAAGGAACTAGGTTCCTGTTTCTTCCTGGGAGTCTTAGGACTATGCTCCTGTTGAGGTTGAAGGCTCAGGGTCAGGTAGGAGCTGAGCCTTGTCTCTGGAGGACTTTCCTCTGGACCCTTTCGAGTGAGAAGAAGACTTGGGCTTCTCTGCTCCAGGATGGTGAGCCGGAGATCTCTGAGAGCTGCCCGAAGTAGACTTCTTGGACAGAGTCTTATGAAGCGTCTTTACCTCGCGCTTCCCTTTAACTTTAGGGATCACCTGGGTGGACTTCGGTCTAACCGATTGCCCACCCTCAGATAATCCCTGGAAGGAAGAAGAAGAAGGGACAGGGGAAGAAGATCTAGAATGGCTCAAGGGTAAACCTTGAGCCCCTACCAAACCTGCCTCACTCAACCCCCTACCTGTTGCCTCTACCGCCATGGGCTCGAGGTCCAAATTGAGAGTTGCCACTTCTTGCATAATCTCTTGACTTCTAGGTTCCTCCAAAGCTTGAGCTACTTGTTCCTGGATAGCGGCGATGTAAGGGGCCGCCGCTTCTGGGTCGACATAAGAAGTCGCCTTGCAGCCAGGGAAGACAAGAGCAGCCCTCTTCTTGTCAAGAATATAAGGCTGCCCCTTGGTCACATTACGGCCGAATCCGCCGACCCAGGCCTTCAGGGTGGTTTGGGCGGCGTCCCTGACCGCTTGAGCAGTCTGAAAGAGAGAGTCAGTATAAATACTAAGCTACTTAAAACTAAATTATATTATCAACTGCAATGATATACCACTTAGAAGAATTGCATATATAGGGCAAAATTATATGAGAAACCTGGTATCCGAGAAAGTACTTAATCCGGAGGTAACCTGGTCCACCAATTCGTAACAAATGGTGCAACTCTCGTGATGCCAGACAGCTATCTCCCCATAGCGGATGGCGCAGACAGCATGGGTCCAGCAGACGTCGAGCCCACAGGGGTCCTGTAGGACAGCGTTACAGCCAGATTCCTGGCAGTGGGTGGCCTGTAAGTGAACAGATGCATGAGTATCAACACTAACTAGTTGGACTAAGTCCAAGAAGTGATATATCATAACACCGGAATACACCGGAGTTACTTGATAAAATAAAGCTCGGCCTCTACTTGCTCTCCTGCCGTGTAAAGTGGTGGGTGTCCGATAGAACTGGTAAACTAGCTTCAGTGCGTCACCGGTGTTGCCGGAGGACGGAAATTCACCGAAGCAGAGTTACCTAATCTATACGCCGGAACGAGGAGTACGAGAACAGCGGGGAGGAGCAGGTGGGTGCCAGCAAATAATGGCGGGGGAGGGTGACTCCGCCGTAAACAGATATCAAGATAAGTAGGTAGTGAACCTGGATGGTGAGCGGGGTCTCCGCCGACTTAGCAAATATATAAAGAATGTAAATAATAAAAAATGAAACAAAAGTAAACATGCAAAAGGAATAAACATATGGTGGAGCTACTCTGCAGTCACCAAACCTGGGGCCTGGCAGAGTCGGGGGCCCCAGCCGCCGGAGCGGGATGGAGGGATGGTGACTCGGGGTGAGAGAGAGCTCGATTCGGAAGCCGAGGAGTTCCCAGCACAGCCGAGCCAGGTGGCCAGCCGAGATCCAACCGCACAGGGGAGCCCCCTCGGTACCGAAGGGTGAGAGCGGTGCGAGCCGAGCCAGCGTCGGGTGTCGCCCCTGCTAACTCCCGTATCCCCCCACATGGAGAGGGGGGAAGAAGGGAGGGAGCTCGGATGGTTGCCAGGGGCAACGGGAACGAGCAGTCTAGGGGGGAGGAAGCTAGGGGAACAGACGCTGGGTGGCTCATGGCGATCGCCTGGCTTCGTCGCGGACGTGGTGTGCCACGCGGTGAGACAGGCCAAGCGGAATGAGCTAGCCTAGGCTACCTCTAACCGTCTCAAAAGCATGAATACAAAAACAGCCTAACAAAACACGGGGAGGAAAAGAAAAATAATAGGACAACAGAAAGCGTAGTCCTGGGGAAGCTAGACGAGCCAACCAAGAAGGAAGGACGACTAACAACTCAGGGAGCTGGCCTATGCCAATACATAGTAACGGAGGGGGGTGGCCAGGGTGGTCAGGACTAAAATAAAGGACGTATGTCCTAAGGGAGCCTATCACAGACCTAAAACAAAGGAACATGCATGTATGAACACTGAGCTAAGGAGCGATGTAGGCTATGCGCTCAAGAGAGTTCAAGGAACCCCCGTGAAAAGCTAAGCATAAAATAACACGGTCAAGCTGCAAAATTACATATGTACTGCTAAAATATTCGAGCTGCAACAGTATAGAGGACCGAAGAAGCATGAAATAATGAATCACATGGGGCGAGCCGCGCCAGGTGACTCAGCAACAAAGCCGAAGGGGACGCCGTCTTATAACCTAAATAAAAATGGTTAAACGGGCCCCTGGCTGGCTAAAATTAGGTGAAACACTTCTAGCAGTACTTAAATTAGATGCAGCGATGGCTTGGCGTTCCATGATGAGGTAAATCCAAAAGGAAAGCACAAAAACACAGATGAAGAAAAAACATGTGTGAACTGGATGGTGCTAACGAAAAGGATAACCGGTAGAGGCGCTGGTGGTGGCGTCGGGGGCGCTAGTAGTAGTCGTAGCTGGGAGCGGGCCTTGCATCGGCCCTCTCAGGTAGGGGGATTTCGAAGAAGGATGGCTCTAAATGGTAAGAGACCCGTGGTAGTGGTTTCACTCGCCCCAGAAACCATACAGACACCTTTTATATAAGGTGAGCGAGTCAGAATGTTCTGACATTTCCATTTCAGCTTTTTCTCTGGTATGTTAGCAATAATTTACTTAGAAATGTGTGCTAAAGGGACATTTCACGAAGCGACACGGGCTGAGCCCAGAAATATAAATCTTATCTTCAGAAAATTTTTTTCCATCCCATTTGCATTCTTGTAAGTGTGCTAAAAGATTCTTTTCATACACTTCAAGCTTCAACATTCTCATCTCAGCATCACACCATTGCAAAAGACTGAAAACTAGTAGTATTTGTAAATGCTTATTAAATAACAGACAAGCTTCAATCCAAGCACACCCATTTAAAAAAATTATCCTTTCAGTCAACGTTCCTGAAATGAGAAAGATTCACTAGATTATAATGGAAGGTCGAGGTGAACAATGACAAAATAAAAACTTGCAATTAAAAAAAAAAGTTTTTAAAAAGGACATTTTTATAATATAATAAAGTTTTAAGTATACTTACTCACTAATTAATTATACAGCTAAAAGTATCTACGATTGGCAGCTAGAATTTTGAAAATTCGCAAGTTGTGCTATTTCTAGTGGCTAAGTGACAGGCTCACCCACTTTTAGGGCTACATAGGAACAACTAGCAAACATGGCTTCAATTTGTTTATGCCTAGGTTCATGTGAGGGGAGGAAGGAGGGCTCCGATCATATAATTACTGGGTAAGTATAATGAAATCTGTACTATAAAAATTTAATTTTTAATTACATAACCTACCCAGTACGTAATTATATAGATGATTCCCACACTGACAGGAAGTGGGAAACATGAACCAATCTATTCCAACACATTGGTAAAGATAATGAATTGAACATAGATAAGACTAATAGCATTGCAATAATGCCTCGTGTTCCTTACCTAATAAATGAGCTTCTTCAGGAGATACTGCCTCTGGATGGCACTCATTTACCTCGGTGGCACAGCAGTAAAGCTGAGAGTCCCCTACTGTGTAGTGGGTGCATTGTAGCAAGGATTATTCCAATTGCTGACAAGGACAAGGTGTCTCTGCCCAGGGCACACTACATAACAAAACAAAAGATCAAATAAACATCACCTAATGCTGTTTACATAGTGTCTGGCTACCATAAAATCCAACACCATAATTAGAGGCAAAAAAAATATATGAAAGAAGGGATGCTTCCTATACTTTCTCCCCCAACACCATGCCAGCCACCAAAAAAAGGACCCAAAGTACTCTAATTATCATAGACAGTTTCAACCTCCTTGATAATAATGTGATGCAAAGACTGTCTTACACCTCCAGAAGGTACTTTGCAAAATGGAAGAGAGAGATAAATTATGTTTAAAAGCCATGGACGTGGTTACAGCTCTTATTTCATTAGCTTTCACTCTACACAAAGGAAAACTGTCCTCTCCTAAGGAAAAACAAACTTCTGAAATAAAAAGCCTCGAGAAAACAAGCAGACTGTATTCCTTCTTGAAAAACCCATCTTTTTACCTAAAGCGTGGATTTCACTTATCATTTTAGAGGTGGCTAATGTTACTAGGAAAAAGGGTTTTCCTAGTAAGATCACGTGAGCCTGATAACCATCTTAAAACAATATCCAAATTCCAGGAAACCACTGCCACTTCATTATGTTTGTTAGTTTGTACAGTGCTTTTACACTGCATGGAACCAGTGGTTATTCAGCAATGGAACCAACGGCTTTAGGTGACTTCCGAACCACGTCGAGAGTGAACTTCTATCACCAGAAATACACATCTCTCACTCCTCAATGGAATGGCCGAAAATCGAACCGCCACTTCCTTTTGTCTTGTCATATCGAAAGATTTAATCAAGTCTGACAAATCCTGGCTGGAGGACAAATCTATTCCTCTATGTCATAAAACTGAACTCAGCATGGGCTCTATAGCCTTTAATAATTGATGTGGCCAAACCTTTCACATTCTTCAAAAACAGCAGAAAGTCTTCTATTTCATGTACAGACGTCTGAGAAGGCAATACCTTGTTTTCTCTGCACCATTTCCTAAAGGTGGTCCACTTGGCTTGGTATACTTTCAGAAAAAAACCGTCTGCCATTGGTGATAGCTTGCGCAGCTAACTTTGAAATTTCGTTCTTGTGCAAGAGCTTCTTTATACTAGTAAGAACCTGGCCAAGGCCAGAGAAGACAACCCTTGATGGAACTGCCAGAAGTGGGGTTGTTTGAGAAGACAAGTCTTTAGCAGAAAAAGCCTTGGAAAATCTGCCATAAGTTCCATCAGGCCTGGGAACCGTTCCTTTGTTGGCCAAAAGGGAGCTATAAAAAATCATGGACACATTTTGGTGTTCAAGAAAATTTTTTTATCACTTATCTGACCATGGACAGAGGAGGAAAATCATACAGATGTTTCCACAACCAATCTTGTAGCATGGTGTCTGTCACCCATGCTAGGGGATCTGGGACCAGGGAACAGCGGAAGACTGTTGATTCTTGATATGGAGAACAGGTCTAAGATCGAAGTTCCCCACAACTTCAAAAGGTCTAGAGTCGTCAAAGTTGATGATCCAGGGTCCACTCTGTTGGTAAAACTTGCTTACGGAGGCTCAATTTGTCCGCTAGAACATTGAGATTCCCCTGAATGAACCTCATCACTAGAGTGGTATGATTTAGATTGGCCCTCAGCACGAGTTCTTTTGCTGTCTCATAAAGAGAGAACGAGTGAGTTCCCCCGTGATTCCTAATATACGAGAGGGCAGTTGTATTGTCAGAGTGTATCGATATAACTTTGCCGGCTACTCCTTCCTTGAAATGTTGAAGGCCCAGGTGAACCACCTTCAACTTTAACATTTATGTGCCAATTCTCTTGTTCCTGAGACCATTTCCCCAAGACTTTCCTGTTCCCCAGGACCACTCCCCAACCTAGTTGGCCCCTAAATAAAAATGGAGCAGTCTCAAATGCAATCTGCCTAGATGAACAAACTGTTCCATCTATGATAACGTTCCAAGAAAACTCATCCAAGTGTTCGCAGAACAGGGATTTAAGTGGAGAAATTCCTTGACAGTTTCCAGACACGATCTACTCTTTTCGGGGATGGAAAAACCCTAAAACTCTGAGAGTCTATCATCAACCCTAAATAAGAATTCGTTGAGAAGTTGTCATTTGAGACTTCTGATAATTTATCATTAAGCCCATCCTCATGGGCTACCAGAAGAGTTTTTTGGAGGTATTTTCACTCTGATTGGGCTTGAAGAAGCCAATCATCGAAGCATAGGGATATCCTTACTCTCAACAGATGCAGCCATTTCGCTAGAGGGGCGAGTACTCTCGTGAAACTTGCAGCGCTGTTGACAGACCAAAACACATTATGCAGAATTGAAAAAACTTGCTTCCATAAACCTCAGGAATTTCATTGATTCCTGGTGAATCCAATCTCCCTGGCGAATGGATGACAGAACAGACCGGTTTGTCTCCATCTTGAATTTTGTTTTTAAAATGAAGACATTAAATGCACTTATGTCAGAGATGGGTCTCTAGCCCACTGATGACTTTGGTACCACAAACAGGTGATTGTAAAACCCTAGGGAGTTCAAATCTACAACTTCCTCTATCGCTTCTTTTACTACGAGATATAACTTTTCTTGAGAGGGCTAAAGCCTTCTCTGAGCCTTTCAAGTAGGCTACTAAGGGCAATGGAGTGTTCTACAAAGATGGCCTTTCGTTGAATGGTATCTGATATTCCTCTCTCAAGACACTGATTATCCAAGGCGCTGCTCCTCTCTCTCTCCAATTCTCCCAGAAAAGAAGGAGCCTGGCTACTAAACTTCGGAAGACATGCAGATCACTTATGGCCTGTGGACATCGAGGATGACTTCTGAGCGAGACCTAGAGAAGGACCTTTGGCAGCTGCCATGAAAGGGACGTGTCTGGAGAGGAGACACTGTCTTAGTCGGAGTACACGAAACTACTCTGGGACATCTAGAAGACTGGGTGAGAAGGTCTTGAGCACTTTTCTCTGGAGATCCAACAAAATCCCTAGAACTATATTCTGTGGGAACAGATATTGTTTGTCCAGGGGCAAGAACTTTAGAGCCGATTTCTGCAAGGGTGTTATGCTGTTAGAAGTAAAGGAACACCACAGTTCCCGCTTCTTTAGAATCCCCCTTATATATAAGGAGACCAGTTCCAGAGAACCATCCCAGACTCCCCTATCAATGCATGACAGGACTCCCAACCAGTCCGATGAAAGCTCACCAAAAAGATCAGGGGATTCCCTAATCTTACAGGTGAGAGCTCCTACTGCCCAGTCAAGAAAATTAAAAACCTCGAATACTTTAAACACACTCTTCAAGAGGTGACCCATCTCTGAGTAGCTAAACATAACTTTAGCTGCATGATAAGCAGATCTCTTCCTAGCATCTACCAGTCTGGAGAAGTCCCCTTGGGATGAGGCACAAACTCCCAGAGTAGAAGCTTCTCTTGTGACGAAATACCCAAGTCTTCTCTTATTAAGTCTATCAGGCAGAAAGCAAAATGAGTCCTGGGGAACACGAGTAAAAAAAATTGGCAAGAAGGTACTCCAGCAAGGAACAATTAGCTGAAGAATGAGAACCCCAATTCTCATCCACTTCCTCCTACGAGGAAACAAGAGGTAAGGCTGAAACTGGTGGCTGAACTGGCAGTTGAGAACTGACTGAAGGGAAGTTGGTCGACAAACTGTTGAAGAGGCTGGAAGACCAACTGAAGAAGCTTCCACTGAATGAGTAATACTAGAAAAACTTTCTCTGACTCTGTATGAAGCAATGAAGGAGGGCACTTGGGCACCTTAGGCACTTCCAGGTAATCTACTGCAGTCAAAGAGACAGTAACAACTGGGTGTCTAGCTGCAGAAGGGTGCTTGAGTGAGTTCTGACAAAGATGGTCGTTCCGAAACCGGAGAATGAATGGGCGCTAATGGGCACCAGGACACTACTTGGCTGTATTTCAAGGTTACCTCTAAGGCAGAAGGATGCTCAGGTGCAATACACGCACTAGGAGTCTGAGGACGCTCCGACAACAAATCTCTCCAAGATGAAGAACGCTTGCAAAACAATGGGCACTTAGAAAAAACTTCCCGACTTTCTGTGACAGGAGAGCCAGAAGAAAAATGCTCTGGATTTTCCTAATGACTGCAGGAAGGTTGAGGACAAGAAGGCGGATCCCAGTTCTCTCATAAGACACAGGTGAAAGTGACACATCCATTGCATGCCTTTTCAAACGGTGCGAGGCGACCAAAAAAAACGCCACTGACGTCAGGGCAAAAACTCATCAAAGCTAGAAGAGATTCAGCGAACATCAAATGAAATGCCTTTCCAATGGTGTTTGGCTGCAACCTGGGATTAAGCAACAGGTTCAGCAGAAGGGGCAACAACCCATGGGCAGACCCCACCAATCTCCCTTAGGCTATCAGTCTGACTCCTCCCAGGCGCTGGGATGAATCAGTGGGCCAGGAAGCAACCTCCTCATACACTGCACTTGCACCAGGAGCCACCAGGCGCTCCACTAACACAGTACCAACACTATACTCTGAAGCACTCCTTATCATCCATCAGGACCTTTACAGAAGAAGCTAATTGAGAGAGATTTGGCAATAGATTCGAACCTCTTATCAATCCTACTCTCAAGACTGGCAGGCAATGGTGCTGGGTTCGGAATTAAGGGAGCTGGGTAAAGGAGCAGGTACTGATTGAGAATTGGGAACAGAGTCAATAACAATGACAGGTTCAACAACATTGACATCATCAATAATTTCATCCTGACGGCAGTGGCCTACTAAATTGGAGGTGCGGGGGGGGGGGGTCCACCCTGGATGACAGCTTAAATGACAAATTGTTAAAGACAATTTGTAATTTTCATAGCTACAACCCTGAGGTCTTAACAATGGGATAATTTCTGGTGCCTAGCTGGATCCAGTTAAAAAATCAGATGAAAGCAAGGAATCTTGTGATATCTGGCAACGCATGCGTAGATTGGGTGAAGGATGGTCGAAGACCATTCACCCATGATCACGCATCAGTCTTTCCCAACTCAGGATGTCTTAACACACAGAGGGGCGGCTAGAGACGGGCAGTATAATGCTAAGACGTAAGGTTTGTAGCTATGAAAAATACAAATTGTCTTAGAAAATTTGTCATTTGTTCATACACGAACAAATCTTCGGTCTTAACAATAGGATAGACTCATACTTGGAGGGAGGTACAAGACATCCTAGACTGGTTGAGAAGCTAGATAAAATTATATCTAACCACACAGACCCTGAGTGATGTTCAATGATATATGGGAGAACCATTGTATAGGGAACCAAAGAGAAACTTTGACTGTCTAACAGCAAACCAACACACCAAGGTTTGTACAGCTCTCAACTCCTCCTTGCCTAGGAGTGGAGCATATGCTACCAAATAGAGGGTTTTACATTTGCATATTAAGTGGCCACATTATCAGTACGACTACCTTACCGATTGTATCAGACCAGTCCAGCGAATGACATGTCTATTCCTTAACCTGCCTGAAGGAAGAAGGAAAGGTACAAGAGAAAGGAGGAGACCAGCCAACTCACTCATTCTCTCATCCACACAATCATCTTAGGAAAGATACAAAAGTGCCCTGTTAGGGGCAACTATGAGTACACAACCTGTTGGGCAGCCACCACAGTACCCAGGGAAAAAATGTCCACAGATCTGTGGGCAACATCCTTAGGATAGAAAGAGGCGAACATGGACTGGCGTAACCAAGTATCAGCACTCAGCACTCTATGTACAGCCAAGTTCTTTCTGAAAGCCAGAGAAGGAACAAAACCCCTAACGTCATGCGCTCTAGCCTGCACAGACATGGTGGTGGAATCATTAAGAGACAAGTATGCCTGTCTGATGGCTTCCCGTATCCAAAGAGATAGTATTCCTAGACACCTCTTTCTTGTATGGCCTGCGCTAACAAAAATTCTGCGGCATCCTGGTCTGAGGTGCCGAGTCTATTCAAGATAGCAACACAGGGCCTGGACAGGGCACAATGAAAGCTCTTGAGCATCACCACCCACAAGTCATTCAGTGATGGAATGGAAAAAGAAGTGAACTTATCATCGTTCACAGAGGGATTTTGGGTCTTGACCACAAATTTGAAGGACAATGACCCCAACCCCAACCCCTGGTGTGCTTCACCTCATAGCTCAGATCGTGGAGCTCTCCTACCCTCTTGGAAGATGTCAAAGCCAGAAGGAAAACTCCCTTGAGCATCAAGTTCCTGTCAGATGAGCGACGCAAGGGCTCATATGGACTCTTTTAGTGAAGCTCGAGAACCAAGGAAACATCCCACGTCTGAGGCTTGAGCTCTCTAGGAGAACTCGACTGCTTAAACCCCTTAACTAGCAAGGAATGTTCCCAAGAAGAGGAGATGTTGATACCTTTAAGGTGTAACACCAAACTCAGGGCCGCCCTGTAGCCTCTAATGGCAGAAACGGACAAATGTTTGTCTCTGAGGAAAGTTAAAAGTCTGCTATTCGCTGAATAGAGGTTGCGAGTGGAGAAAAACCGTTACGACACCAATCACAGTAGATCGCTTATTTGCCTTGGTAAACAGCGGAGGTCAACTTTCTGAGACTGCTGGACATATGCCCAGCTGTCCCTTCTGAGAAAAGCCTCCCGCTTGGAGAAACTTGATAGCCTCCAACCGTGAAAAGACAGAGATTCTACTGACTGGTGGAACATTTCCGCATGGGGCTGACACAGGAGATATCACCAAGGGGGAAATCTCCCTCGGAGCCTCTGACAATAACTACTACAGCAGATCTGGGAACCAGTTCGCCTGAGGCCCCAGAGGGGTTACCAAAGTCATCCTGATACCCTGTGAACTCATTAGCCTGTTCAGAACTTGAAGGATCAAACAAAACGGAGGGGCATACACCTCCAGGTTGTCCCAGGGTTGTTGGAATGCGTCCTCTGCAAATGCTAAAGGATCTGGGACCATTGAACAGAATATCTCCAGCTCCCTGATGAAGTGAGTCGCAAAAAGGTCCAACATGGGTCTACCCAAAACCTGGAAAAGCTTGTCTGCTACCACTTGATGAAGTGACCACTCAGTGCCTAGGATCTGATGCTGATGACTGAGTTTGTCTGCAACCACATTCAGTTTGCCTGGGATATACCTGGCAGAGAGCTCTACCTAAATGCTGACCACTCACTGGTGAACCTCAACGGCCAAAGCGTGAAGTTGACGAGAAACCAGGCCTTCTGTTTGTTTACATAAGCCATGGCGTTGTCTGACCTGAGAACGACAGAATGACATTCTACCTTCTCCCCAAAACTCCTTTAAACCCAGGAAGGCTGCCTTCAACTCCAATACGTTGATATGTTGCTGCTTGTCCTCCAAACACCTGAAGCGATGAAGTTGCCTACATAAGGCCGCCCAGCCTGTGTGGGAGGCGTCTGAGAACAGATGGAAGTCCGGTGGTAGAGAACGTAGAGGGACATCCTTTGAAAGATTTTGGACGTCCAACCACCAACGAAGGTCTTCTCTCACTTCCAGAGACAGAGGAACCATTAACAGGGGTGAGTCTCACGCCGGAGACCAGAATTCTCCCAGTCTCCATTGCAGAGACCGAAGAAGACGCCCAAGAGGGACCAGCTTCTCCAGGGATGACAACACTCCCAGAAGAACCTACCACTGTCAAGCTGACTAATGTGGTTCTGACAGGAAATTGCATGCCACCACCCGCAACTTCTCCAATCTCTGATCTGATGGGAAAACTTTGCCACTGTCGTATCGATGACCATACCCAAATAGAGAATCCTTGACTGGGTACGAGGTTCGACTTTTCCTGGTTGACTACAATGCCCAGTTCCAGACGGAACCGAAGTAGACGATCCCTGTCCTGCAGCAGCCTTTCCCTGGAAACTGCCAAGATCAAGTAATTGTTGAGGTACCTCAGCGAACAGATCCCCTGAGCATGGGCCCAACTTGACACGAGAGAAGACCCTTGTGAACACTTGAGGGGCTGTTGTCAGCCCGAAGCATAGGACTTTGAACTTGAAGACCGCATCCCCAAGAGAGAAGTGAAGGAACTTTCTGGACGTTGGATGAACAGGGATTTGGAAGTATACGTCCCTTAAGTCTATCGACAGCATGAAGTTGCCTTCCCTTACGGCTGCCAACACCAAACACGGGGTCTCCATCTTGAACCATGCCTTCCTGATGAAGTGATTCAAAGTGGATAAGTCGATCACAGGTCTCCATCCTCCCAACGCCTTGAGCACCTAGAAGATGTGACTATAAAACCCCGGAGATGGACGCACCACTTCCTCTATAACAACCTCGTCCAGCATCTTCTGCACCTCCTCCCGAAGAGCCAAGAACTTCAGAGAATCTGGAGGATATGCCTTCGTGAGCTGCGGTTTGTCGACAGAGGAGGAGAGAAATCGAATGGCAGTAGGTACCCCACCCGAAGGGAACCTACCACCCACTTCTCCACCCCATAACTCTGCCACTTGGCCCAATGGCCCGCTAGGCAACCCCCTCCATGTTACAGGAGAGGGAGGGACGCCTAACCCCTACCAACGGCCCCCTTTACCTCTGCCCCTTGGGCCCCATCATGGCCTATAGGAACGAGCGCGAAAGAGACGTTGATCCTCTGACCAAGGCTGAGTCAAACGGGAAGGCCCTGCAGAACTCGATTTCCTCAATAGCCTATCAGGCAACTTTCTTCTTGACTACCGCTGGACAGGGGAAGGAGGAGGAGCCGGATGTCTCTGAGGACGAGACTCCAACTTAGACACAGCCTGGTGCACCAGTCGGTCTTTGGTGTCAGCCCGATGCTGGCCTATCGCATTCTAATCAGCAGAAGGTAAGCCCATAAATTAACATTGAGGTGAGCCATATACGAAAACGCCTTGCCTCCGGACTGCAACAGATTGGCAAGAGAGGATGCAGTCACCAACCCTTCTGGGGACCTGTCGGAAGCTATCTTGGCAATGACCACAGACCAGAAGTCCAGCCAAGAAACCGTGGGCAACATGGAGGCTGCTGTAGATTCCAATGCTGAGGCATCCTGTGGAGACAAGGACAGAGCCACTGACCTCACCTGCTCCAAAGTCAATCCCAGCTTTAGGCGATGACGTCTGGGTTAAGATGGCACAACATAAAAAAAGTAGAGTTCATAGTATGGTACTTCTAGCCCCATGAGAGGCAGGAGTAGTAGCTTGGCAGAGCCCCTAGAGCGAAGCAAACCGTCCCGGTCTGAAACAGAGGCATTAACCCTATGCAAGATTAACTGATTGTAACCCGATAAGGGAAGCTGGAGAGATGATTTGGGATCCTGCATAGCTCCAACCAAGGCTTCCAAGCAAGAAGGAGGGAAGACGACTGAGCCTGAGACCTACTTTCCAAATTGTTGAACTCACTAATGAGATCAACACCTTCTGAAAAGGAAGACAAAATCTCTTGCTTGTCTCCCTCCTCCTGCTCCAGCAGAGGAGACCAACGATGAGAAGGATGTGTAGGCTCCTCTAAGGCACCTTCATCATTAAAATTAACGGTAGGATCAGCAGCCAAACAGCCCGAAACACCAACTGACCTGTCTGGGCTTGGTCCACGGATCAGCTCCCAAGACGAACCCACTATAACACTAGGAACATCACTACGTTCTCCTCCAACAGATGATTCATTAAGTCCGTGAATGGTCACAGGCGTGGCCGACTTACAAACGTGAGTAGGAGATGAATCCCGAACACTCGAGATCAAAGGAGAATCCCCGAGAATCGAATTCTTAGAAGCATCAGTGAGAGGGGCAGGCAAACAATCCTCCTGCAGCAACTTTGCACTCACCACCTTCGACCTATTGATAGGCGCCTTGATATCCTTACAGCGACGAATAGGCCTTGGAGAAGAAGGAGCACTTGCATCATGTGCACGGACAGGGGAGGTTGCAACACGCTTGCAATGAGCATGGACGGGGGAAGTTGCAACACACTCGAGACATGCATAGATGGGGGAAGTTGCAACACTTCCGCAATTCGATGCAGAGCACGAAGCAGCCGCTGCAGATTACATAAGGGAAGATACACCAACACTTCCCTTAACGCCAACACTCTCAAGAACACGTCTGCGTAGTTCCTCCCTCGTAGGCGAAAAAAGAGCAAAGTCCTTAGCCCTTCAACACTTGATATGCTGCCGTGGCATAGAGGGGGAAGAGGGACCTTACAGACCTTACAGACCTTACATCTTGTTCGGGTTGCCCCAGGTCCCTCAGTGTGAGGCACCTCTAATGTCTACCAGAGAGTTGCTAGTACATCTTCCGGTATATTTTGCATCTTCCAATCTTGGATGGTCTGGGATGCAGTTTAGATATTTGTCGAGCTTATTCTTAAACACATCTACGCTCACTCCTGATATATTCCTCAGATGAGCTGGCAACGCATTGAATAGACGCTGCATTATCGATGCTGGTGCGTAGTGGATTAATGTCCTGTGTGCTTTCCTTATTTTTCCTGGTATATTTTTGGGCACTATTAATCTACCTCTGCTTGCTCTTTCTGATATTTTTAGTTCCATGATATTTTCTGCTATTCCTTCTATCTGTTTCCATGCCTGAATTATCATGTAGCGTTCTCTTCTCCTTTCCAGACTATATAATTTTAAGAATTGTAGTCTTTCCCAGTAGTCTAGGTCCTTAACTTCTTCTATTCTAGCTGTAAAGGACCTTTGTACACTCTCTATTTGTGCAATATCCTTTTGATAGTGTGGGTACCATATCATATTGCAATATTCAAGTGGACTACGAACATATGTTTTATAAAGCATAATCATGTGTTCAGCTTTTCTTGTTTTGAAGTGCCGTAACAACATTCCCATTTTTGCTTTACATTTTGCCAACAGAGTTGCTATTTGATCATTGCATAACATGTTCCTATTCATCATCACACCAAGGTCTTTAACTGCTTCCTTATTTGTGATGGTCTCATTATTAGGTCCCTTATATGCATATAGCTTTCTTTCTCTGTCTCCATAATTTATTGATTCAAATTTATCAGAGTTAAATACCATCCTATTTACCTCTGCCCAATCATATACTTTGTTAAGGTCTCTTTGTAGAGCGTTCCTATCTTCATCACAAGTAATTTCTCTACTTATTCTTGTGTCATCTGCGAAACTACTCACTACCGAATCCTTAACATTATTGTCTATGTCTTCAATCATAATAACAAACAGTATTGCAGCTAACACCGTACCTTGCGGCACACCGGATATTACCTTGGCTTCATCCGATTTCTCGTCGTTTGCAATAACTATCTGTTTTCTGTTGTGTAAAAATTCTTTTAACCATCTTCCTACTTTATCCACGATATTGTGTTTTCTAATTTTCTTCGCTAATATATTATGGTCTACTTTATCAAAAGCTTTTGCAAAGTCTAAATAAACCACATCTGTTTCATTTCCGCTTTTCATATTTTTGAATATGTTTTCACGGTGGACTAACAGTTGGGTTTGTGTACTTTTTCCGGGTACGAAACCATGTTGTCCATTTATTAAACAAATTATTTTTTATTAAATGTTTCATAATATTTTTCTTCATTACCCTTTCATACACTTTCATTATATGTGATGTTAGACTCCACGGCCTATAATTACTTGCCTCTAGTCTTGATCCACTTTTGAAAGTAGGGGTAATATACGCTAATTTGTGCTCATCATATATCTTGCCTGTATCTACACTTTGTCTTAATAATATTGCAAGTGGCTTTGCGATAGAATGAACTACTTTCTTTAACAAAATAGCAGGAATTCCATCAGGCCCTGCAGCAGCTCCATTTTTAATTTCATTAATAGCCTGCACAATATCAGCTTCATTAATATCTATGTCAGCTAAATATTCACTATTTTCATCCCTTACTTCTATATCATTATCTTCATTATCTATTCTAGGGGTGAATTCTCTCTTATATCGTTCTGCCAGTATGTTGCAAATTTCCTTTTTTTCATTCGTTAATCTCCCTTCAATTCTCAGAGGGCCTATTTCTATTCTTCTTTTATTCATCTTCTTCGCATATGAGTATAATAGTTTGGGGTTTTGCTTGATATTTAATAGGGTTTTTTCTTCCAAGTCCCGTTTTTCATTTTCTTTTGATTGTATAATCTTTTTTTCTGCATTTTCTATCTTACTTTTTAGTTCTATAACTTTCCATGCATTTTTTTTTTCTTTTGCAAGACCTTTTTTCCACTTTCTGATTTTCTGGAACAAGATTCTTCTGTCTCTTGGTATGCATGAATGATGTTTACTTTTCTTCTTCGGTATATATTTTTCCACTATTATCTCCAATATTTTATATAATATCTCCGTATTTACCCTTATGTCATCACTTACGAAAATGTTATCCCAATCTTTGTTTAATTCTTCATTAATTTCTGACCATTTTATATTTTTACTGTAGAAGTTGTATTTTCCATATCCTTCCCACTTTTTCATTTCTTGCTTATCTCTATTTTCACTTGCTTTGGAATGAACTGTTAATTCTATGACATTATGGTCTGAAATACTCGCATTATAAACTATTATTTCTTTAACATAATTCATCTCGTTCACAAATACTAGGTCTAAAGTATTTTCCTTTCTTGTTGGCAGGTGATTTATTTGTTGAATGTTGTATTCTAGTAGCATATCTAATAGCTTTTCAAATTGCCTCTTATCTTCTGCACTACTATTACTCTCTTTTTTATATGTATAAGTACAACCACAATCTCCTATTCGTTCTTTCCATTCTACGAAAGGAAAGTTGAAGTCACCAGATAGGAGAATAGTCCAGTCCTTGTGATTTCTACATATATCATCCAATTTTTCAATTATTAAGTCAAACTCTTTAGTATTAGGAGGTCTATATATTACTATGTTCATCAATTTTTCAGATTCAAATTCTACCGCTATTAGTTCACATTCTGAGTTACTATATTTCTCATATATTTTTCCTTGTTTTTTGTCTTTCCCAGACAGTACTGGTTCCTTAAGCGACCTCTTCGCAGGAGGCGGGGACGAAGCAACATGTTTCTTCCAATCCTCCCAACCGACAAGGCAGCCAACTTGACACCCAAAACAGAATCCAACCTCTTAAACACTGCCTGGCATATGACCTCAGACTGATCTGCAAGAGGAGGCTCCGACAACATGGAAGGAAGAAGTAGTGAACTGGGCAGCAGAGATGACATCACAAATGAGAGAGGCAGTGCTCAGATGATGACTGGGAGTGACGTCATCTATGGGAGTTACGTCACAAGTGGTGATGACTTCACGGCTTCCGCTCGGTGTGAAGGGGAAGAGACTGGCGGAGGAATACACAACAACGGATCCCATGACATCATCAACGGGGCAGACGCCACAGCTTCCCTCTGACTCGAAGAAGCGGCAACAGTCACTGGTGGAGCAATACAAGATGGCTGACCTCGGCTACCCACGAAGACGAGGCCAGGAGGAGAGGGGATGGCCTGGCCAGCCTGAGGAGGAGGAAGGGGGGGGAGTGAGCCTCCTAAAAGTGCGCAAGCAACCCCTCCAAGGACGGGGTACCCTCTAGCACGAGTGTCTTCCAATTGCCGCCATCTAGGACACCTCTGACTCTGGAAGAAAAGAGAATGATGAAAAAAGCCTCCCCCTTCCCGGGAATCAAATTAATTCGAAGAAGACGGGGTGACATTGCAAACATCAGCCTGATAGCCTCCCAATACTTCCAGCGACGAATCAGTGGAAAAAAAGGAAGGAGACACAGGAACAACTCTACTATGGGGCTTGAATACTGCAGGAGACAAAGCATCAGGAAGGGGCAAAAAAAAAAAACTTTCCATGAAGGAAGAGTCGAAACCCTCCGATGTTTTCTCTTGCTAAAAAACGACTTCTACTCCTCTTTGGGCCATGCCCGGTATTCCGTGCAAGGATCGTTAGTACAAAAATTAGAACAGCACCTACTGCACAATATGTGGGAGGTCAGTCGCTGCTGAAGCAAAAAAACGAGAACACGGAAAACCTGGAATTCTGGGGCACACACATTAACGAGGCCGAGAAGGAGCAGACGAAGCGATAATATCAACCAAACACACTCACACACACAAAACACAAGCGAAACGGGCAATGAACCGGGTAAAGGCCAAGAGAGGTAAACACGACTCTTGCCCAGGCGGTCAACGTGATCATGGGTGAATGGTCTTCGACCATCCTTCACCCCATCTATGCATGCGTTGCCAGATATCACATGATTCCTTGCTTTCATCTGTTTTTTAACTGGATCCAGCTAGGTGCTAGAAATTATCCTTTGGTTAAGACCGAAGTTTTGTTTGCGTATGAACAATGGGGGTGTCATAAAGGCTCAGAGATTATATCCAATTCCTTCGTTTGATGTTTCCAATTATTATTATTATTAATATTATTATTATTATTATTCAATGATTTTCTGAGACCATCTGCCTCAGAAAACAGGCGATTTCTGCCTCAGGAGTGCACATTATGTCGCTGTAAAGCCACTCAAGAAACAATTTGAAAAGCTGATTACAGCCTTGGAGACATTGACAGACCAAAAAAATGTAGATACAAGAGGATCAGCTGAAAGTTTACTAAAAGCAGTGTGTGATTTTTCATTTTCGTCATTTCTCTCATTCTGGTGTGATATACGTATTGAAAGAAGTGAACCTCACACAAAAATATTTGCAAACTGAAGGAATGCTGTGTTAAGATCAAAGGTTTGAAATTGTTCCTTAAAAGTCAGTGCAATGAAACTGTAGAGAAAGTGGTTGTATACAATAGTCAGCTATGTGAAGAAATGGGGATATCCATGGAGAGACGAGGAAGAATAAAGAAAAGAATACCTAGAGAGCTTGCTAGGGATAGTGGACTGACACTGCAAGAGGAAATGAGGAGATCAATGTTTGAATGTATAGAGAAGTTTAGTTAAGAACTGAATGTTTGAACCGAGGCCATGGATAATGTGCTGTCAACATTTGCAGCCATTCAGCCACACACCTTGCTCTCTGTAAATAGAGAACAACTTCAGGAAAGCATCTCAAGCATCTAAGATTTTTAATGAAATTCCAGAAGAGGAGGTCAAAGTGGAAATTATGCAACTCAAAAGACACCTGGAGGCCAAAATCACGACTGAAGAAGCAAACACTTGGACGATCTTACAGTTTCTCAAGTTCCTTGTCAAATGGGGCTTTGGCGAATCCTTGATTAATTTATCTCTGTACATGAGACTCTTCTTAAGAATTTGCATATCAGTAGCATCATGCAAAAGAAGTTTCTCTAAGCTCAAGCTTATAAAGAATTATCTTCGATCAAGCAAGATTGAATAGTCTTGCTATAATTTCTATAGAAAATGAATATGGAAAGAATATTAATTCTGATGATGTAATCGACAAGTTTGGTGCTGCTAAGGCACGTAGGATAAGTGTAAATTTGTCTTATTTAGTAAATCACCTTCATTTAAAGATGCTGTCTTTTACATTGCTGTCTGTTGCAAAACAAAATTTGTTTTAGTTACAATTATGGTTTTATCTAGCCTACAATATGCATGTATTATCAGTGGCTAAGAATGAAATGTCCATGTACTATTATTGTTTAAGTATTACAAGATATCAAACAAAAAAAGCTATATATTCATTCCTTATCAAAATTCTCAAGTTATTGGGCTGGTGTGGGGAGGGGGGTGCAAAGGAATATTAGCCAGGAATAACCAACCCCAGGTGCCAAATACTCTAGGAACGCCTCTGCCTGATGGCATTCCTTGGCAACTAAAGCTTTGCTAATCTGTCTAGCCATTGCTTTTCCTTCTCTATCCCTTTCCAGTTTACATAAATGTGATTTCAAGGTCTTCCATTTATTAAAGTCCCAATCTTTACATTCATCACATCTTATGTCTATTGAACCAGTGCAAATAGTGAGTCATAAGATTCCTCAGTCATACAAGTACTTCAGCCCTTGCTGCAATACCTAATACATACTGAAACCACTTGAGTCTGACATACTAAGTTCATGTCTGAAATCATTGTTATGAGTAAAGTCACAACCGTCAACAAATTGTCAAAATCAACAATAATAGAGCCTAACTCTATTTAACTGTGCTAAAAGGTAATAATACTTTATCAAATGATGAGAACACAACATGGATAGAACGAATTTCCAAAATTCAGCAGGAGCTAACAGTTTATCTACTACAGCATTCAGCTGTTAGAAATAAATTGAAGCCATGTTTGCTAGTTGTTCCAATCTAGCCCCAAAGGCGGGTGGGGCTTGTCACCTAGCCACTAGAAATAGCACAACTTGTGAATTTTCAAAATTCTAGCTGCCAATCGCAGAAACTTTTAGCTCTATAATTACTGGGAAAGTTACTTAATTAAAATAATTACTTTTTTAGATAAAAATGATTCAATATATTGCCATTATTTTTCTGACCATGATAGCCTTATCAATGATCTCATTTCCTGAGCATAGCCCACTACTTGCTCTAAAAGACTCTGCTGGTAAAGCAATTGGATTGCTGATCCCAACAGGCCATTGGATGGGGGAGTATGAGTGTGGGATTCGTCTGGAGTATGAGCCTGTGTTAGGAAGGGCTTGTAGGCTTCAAGTGTAAGCCAAGGCACTGGGGCAGGAGTCTCTCAACTCGAAGGTGGACAACAGAGGTCCAAGAGATAGCTACAGGTAAAGGACCATTGTGGTAAGAGCCTCCTCCCTCTGATACGGCTCCCTACTGTATTGATTTATATGGGCGAACCTAGGCCCTTATATCCTTGTCAGCGACCGCCAACTTGGACATTTTCAAATGGTGAATTCTTTTGTTCTGCCATCAAATGGGGAATCCTTTAAATCCCCAGGCAGCACTGGAAAGAAAGCAATGATTTGAAAGAAACGAGTGTCACGATGGACAAAAATCAAATGGGGCGTTGCTGAGGGGGGGAGAGAGGTTGAGAGTAGGTGGAGTTACTAAGTGTGAAAAGGGTTCAGGTCAGATCAAAGTTAATGGCCCATAGTATATATATATATATATTATATATATATATAATATCTATATATATATATATATACATATATATATATATATATACTATATATATATATATATACTATATATATATATATATATATATATATATATATATATATAT